>NC_089821.1:75466755-75791755 GCF_035046505.1 Tiliqua scincoides | reverse complement strand
ACATTGGCACCACTGCATTGCAGCACAGGAAGATGGTTGGGACTGGGCTGTTGAGCAAACATAATAGATATTTACTGATATATTTCTAATGATAAAAGTTGACAGGATACCACCAAAGAGGAAGCTTAACTCTATGAGTTGGAAATAGTGTTGATGGTGTTGGGGGAGGGGTTAAAAAGTGTTAAGAAACATATTTGCCAGCAGGCATTTAAAGTGTGATTTTGCCTAGTGTGATTTTGCCTAGTGTGATTATGTAAACAAGTTTGGTGTCACTGCAGAGAGGAGGGCCATGTGACTACTGGCTAACCATCTCGCCTGTCAGGCTAATTAGATATTTATTTATTTTTCATTATCTGAAAGCTTCATGCGCATAACTATTTTACAAGAAATTCAAAATATAGAACAGGTAATTTCAAGGGAGCGCAGTGTGAACATGGGTTTGTACACTTATCCTCTAGTTGACAATGCTTTAGGTTTTTTCTGCATATTATTAGCTGTTTGTCACTGGATCACTGCCATTATATAGATTTAACTCATTGTGTGAAACTCAATACACCTGAAGGTATTATAGATTTATAATAGATTATAGATTATAGATACACTATAGGTTATATAGATTTAACTCAATGTGTGAAACTCAAAACAAGAAGGTGTATGCTGACTATTAAATACACCTTATCTACCACTGAATATTAGTACAGCTTGCAAAGATTCAAATGATCCAACACAGCACTTATTCCAGTTTTTACTTCTGCTTGCCTTTAGTTTAGATAATACTTTGGTTGTATCTGTAAGCCTTTTTAATGTCCCTCAGAAATGGTCTGCTTGCTCAAATTGTCTGAAATTTGAGAGGCGTGACCTTTTGGAAGAGTACTAGAGAATGCGTTGGAGTTTCATGTGGGTTGACTGGAAAACGCCCAAGCCAGAGGAAGAAGTTGAGGTGTGTCTCCCAAATTAAGAGAATGAGCAGACAACTCAAACAAAATTGCTTGAACTTTGTGACTACATGGACCTGGTTGCTATAAATAAAAGACAGACACAAGCACGTTGTTGAGACATGAACATGAATAAAGAGATAAATAACAAGCTTTTTGCATATCCAGTATTTCTCTGCCACCTCCACCCTACCTTAACAGTGGTTCAGATCAATATTAATTGCGGATAAAGCTACCCAGGCTTCCCACATAATCAGAAACCAGATTCAACTCTTGGTTTCAACTCCTGTTTAATATGTTAGTCTTTACTGCGGTTACTGTTGTTGCTAGTAACACTTTACTGTTACTAATAGGTGAGAGGAATTTTTGCACCTCAGAAGGGTAGTGGTGGAGAATGGGCTTTCACAGTCTACAGCTGCCCTGATTGTTTAACCGTAGGTAAGCAATCTGGATTGCTACATTCTCTATTGTGCACCACCCCTTCATGTTCAGGAAATTGGGTATATAGTACATTAATTATGTTTGTTTTTCTGTTGCTGGTAGGATCATGTTGTGTATAATGGTTCACTTTTGCTGCCAATATTAAAAACAGCCAAGGATTTAAGCATGAAGCTGTGGAAAGGAAAAAAAAAAAAAGCATACTTTTGGAGTAGTTCAGATTTTGGCAGATAAGAAATTCAAATTCCCAAGTATTCAAGTGGCATGTGAAGCAAACAGAAACATCCACCAATCATTCGTCAAGGACCTTGCTTCACATCTCATAACTTTTTATCTGCCGCTGTCCAGTTGATGTAGTGCTGAAAGATGCCTTCTTCATTTGCTAAATTGGTGGAGATCTTTTTTGAATAATTTAATTTTTTTTTCTCTGTTAGGGCACCGTAAATTAGTGAAGGGCCAACAGATGCACATGAGATCCAACCTCAGCAGCCAAGGGACTCTGTTGGATTATAGTGAGAGAGGAAGGCAATACAAGCTCTTTATAACTAATCTGTTCACTGCATCCTAATACTACCCACATATGCCATCTGGAATAAAACCCAGTTAACTCTGAGTTCCAGCTAAGAGTCCTCTGTGTTAGCTGTAGGCAGCAAAGGACACTCAGAATAAAGGTGGTTGTTTTTTTCCCTACATATGCATCCCCTGCAGTAGATTAGATATGGCAGGTCATTTATCTTCATGTTACCCAAGGTTTCTCCGAAGACCTGCCTTTAGCCAGTGCTGCAAAGTGATATGTGTTGCACCTCTAGGGCACTCTGTTTTATAAGACACATAACATATTGCTATGAAAGACGGAAGGGGGGGGGGAGATCCCATTCTTTTACAGTAAGATACTAATCCTGATTGCATGCTTAAACAAGGTTGTTGAAGCACTGGTGTAGCTAGAAGGGGGGCAGAGCACTAAGTTTTGCAGGGAGCCTCACTGCAGCATGCAAGTGGCTCCTCCCTTTAGCTATGCCAGTGGGTTGAAGTTGCAATTCTAAACACACTTTCCTGGAAGTAAGTACTATTGAATATATTGGAACTTGCTTTCAAGAGTACATGCATAGGATTATGCTATAAGACATGTTAGGAATAACTCATCCATGTTAACCAATCTTGGTTATGCATCTTGAGAGTCTATAAAATTTAAGTTTTCCAATATTGCACAGGGCCAGATTTGTAAATGTTACAGATGCAAATCCAGGATTATTAAGAAATCTTCTGATAAAATAACACTTTTTAAAGCTTTTTGAAAAGAAAGCATTTACCAGCCCAATCCTATTCTTCACCATTGACAACAATGCAACTGTGTTAATGGAGTGTGTGCTTCATCCAGTGCTGGAAGGCCAGCCAGAAGTAAATAAACACTTTTTTACTTACCTCTGGGTAGGTTTCCTGGCTGCTGATGTGTCTTCTCAGACCCATGCCAGCTAAGAAACTGGCATGTGTCTGAGAAGAGAAAGGAGCTCCAGACTGATAAGATCCCAACCTGCTTCTCCAGATTACGTATGTTAGAATACCTATTACCAGGGCTTTTTTGTAATGGAACGCACCGGAACAGCCTTCCGGCACCTTTTTTTCCCCCTCCTCTCTGCCCCCACCTTTCCCCCCTGCCTGCACTGCTCCGCCCCCTTTTTTCCCTCCTCCTTGCCCCCACCTTTTTTCCCCTGTCTGCACCACCCCGCTCTGCACTGCTGGCTAGGGAGGGATTCGAACCTCCAACCTTGTGCTCCACAGCCCAGCACTCTCTCCATTGGGCTATAGGAAAGCCTATTATTAAAGTGTTCAGAACTAATATATAAGGTCTTCAGCCCAGCTGGTGGCTATCAGTGCCTCAAGTATTAGTTCCAAACACTTTGAGCCCAGTCCCAGGCAGGCTCTTTTTTGAAATTTTTTTTTTAAGTCCCAGGTAGGACTTAACTCACAGCCTCCAGCAGGGGGCTCAATCCAGGAGCTTAACTGTGGGTTAAGTCCTAACTGGAACTTAAAAAAAAAAAAGGTAAAAAAAGAGCCTGCCTGGGACTGAACTTTGAGGAGTTTTGCAGCCTCAACTGGCCCCCCTTTTGGCAACTAGCAACCAACCTTTATATTTTGCAGCCATGGAGCACCTTCCCACCTAAAAAAAATTATTCCTCATAGGGATTTGAACCCCAAGCCTCTGGCTTCACAGACCTGCAGTTTAGCCATTGAGCCACCAGAGCTCTTAGGCTCAAAGTGTTTGGAACTAACACTTGAGGCACTGATGGCCACCAGCTGGGCTAAAGACCTTTTATATTTGTTCTGAACACTTTAACTACTGTATAGGCTTTCCTATAGCCCAATGGATAGAGTTTCCTATAGCCCAATGGAGCACCTCCCCACCTAAAAAAAAAGGGGGGGTGTTTCACTCCAGCTGTGGCAGGAGTGCTTTTGCTATCAGGGAGCTCACACGGGATGGAAGTGTGTGTGTGTGTGTGTGTGTGTGTGTGCGCGCACGTGTATAAAAATGGTTTAAAAATAAATAAATAAAAGTTGTGAGTTCCTGCACCTATTTTTTTTTACAAAAAAAGCACTGCCTATTACTCTTGTTTTATGTTCACAATAATCGAACCCCCACTGAATAACTGAATCCCTACTTTCAGTTATACAAATGGCAATTCACTAAGTCCATTTTTTGCCACCCTTTATGCATGGAGTCTGAACTAAAGGATGTTAAAGATGGACCAGTCAGCATCAAATTCTCTTGAGTGTGAGCCTTTATAAAGTGGGGATCAGGAAAAGAGAGAATCAAAATACTGGAACCATGATGCAGCCTATTGCACCGAATAAGCCTGTGGAATATTAGTATGGACAACTGGAAATATCCACATGACTAAAAACAGGCCATTTGAGTAGGTGATTTGAGTAGGTAAATGTTGTAAGACTTGGTAGGCTAATCTGAGACATATAGTGCAATTCTAACTTACACTGGAATAGGCAGACTGGTGGGCCTACGTTGCATCCTATGCAAGTTTCAGGCTGTCTGAGGCTCAGCCCAAGGCAAGGGGAAACTTTTCCCCTTACCCCAAGGAGAGCCACAATCAGTGGCTCAAATCCTGGGATTGCCCTGGGCAGCATGGAAATGGGGCTAGAATCTGACATAAATGCCAGATCCTAGCCCTGCCTCCCTCTTCCTGCTCACCTGCCCCAGAAACGTAGCTCACTGTCCCCTGCCCCGAAACGCCTCCTCCCATCTCCTCCGCTTCCTTCCCATGCCCCCCATAGCCCTGCGCTGGCCAAGCTCAGCCAACACAAACTTACCCATCCCCAGGACCTGTGTTGATACATGGAGGCTGGCTCACTCTTTGGCTGGCACAAGGGACTTGCACCGCTGAAGGGGTGCTTAGGATTGCGCCCAACTTACCTTACTGTACCAACTTACCTTACCAACTAACGTACCCAAGGCCATCATTTTAGCCATGCATCTGAATATGTTCTGAATTTCTAAAACAAATATATGGCTAAACCAACCATCCCCTCACACCTCCTCACCAATCCCTGCCCCATCTTAATTTGCTGTGAAGGGAAAAAATTAGACAATGTATTTTCCTGCCATTTCTAAGTAACAGCAAAACTAAAGTTCAGTGTCCCAGAAGATAGGTCCTATTATTTCACAATAGTGGCTACTACTCCCCCTATAGAGTAAATTTACAGATCGGGAGAAACCCCTGGGAATAGGCAGCCAATTAAAGAGCAAGTCTCCCAACCAGCTGTTCCCATAGAAGGAAGCCATTTCTGGAGTACCAGGATTTTAAGGTCTTCCAGGGACATATTTCATGCCGAATAGCAGAGATAATAACTGGCCAGATCCAGCAGGACATGATCTTGAGTTAACACACAACCTTCTCCCTTTTTCTATGCCTACCCCCAGTAAATCACAGCAAAGGCATTCTCAGTACAAAGTTCTAATTGCACATATGGAGAAAACAGCCTTATTAATTACCTCACTAATGTTATTTTTCCATCTCCAATCAACACCTTCTCTAATTATTTTCTCCTCTTTAACTATTAATTATGTTCTCCATCACTCATACCTGTGATGACTGGATGAGAGAGTGTGGTCACTGTTTTAATGAGCTACTAAAAGCGTTGACTGTCATGCCTCATAGTGCTGAAATGGTGTGCCAGAAATTATTTTTAGCAGCTATTTGTACATTCTAAAGTGTGTATCCACCTTCTCTTTCCTGTGCTTTCCCAGCTAAACTCACTGCAATTCATATAGAAGCACATGCAGATTTCTTGTACATGCTTCTCCAGTTGACAGACCTGATCTTCACATCTTCTCTTGCGCGTGTAGATCAGGATCCGCCACTATATTGCAAGCATCTAAGTTTCCATCAACTAAGTTCTGTTTACTAAGATTGTCCATTATCAATCACTGAGTCACTGTGGTGGCTGTGGGATTTTATTTTGCTTTCCACTATGGCTATGTTTCAATCAGCCAGCTCCTTATGCTGTGGAGGAAATTGACAGGATTATTCAGGATGCTTCCTGTCCTCCAGGAGAAGCAACAAAATGTCTAGGGAAGCATTTCTCAAACTTTTCCATCTCTGGAACCCTTTACGCTTGGACTGTCAGCATACAAAATCCAAACAGAGATGTAGTGTTAAGACTGTGGAGATTCTAAATGTCTCTCAATTTTAGAAAATAATTTTTTTCCCTTCTGTCTCCAAAAAATCACCTTTATTGAAATTGATAGGGTATCCCAGGGGAGGTAGAATGGAAGAGCAAATAAAACAGAGGTCAAAGTCAACCAGTGATCTGGGACTGTCCAAACTCTGGGTTGATGATCTTGGAATCTCTTCTTGTTTCCATATTAACTAGAACATCTGCAAAAAAAGCTGGTCGTGGTTCTCTGAAATTGGCTGGCTAATAACTTGGCAGGCAAACATTGCTTAAGCAATATTCTGTGTCTTGCATGCATGTTGAGGTATTCAGAGCCAAAGATAGGATGACGAAGCAACTCAGGACTATAATAAAGCTTCCCCAAACCATAATTCAGTGATTGCTTTAATTACAGTTATGAGACAAAAATGATACGGAAATTAAAACAGAATAGATGGTACCCGTACCCTTATTGGATTCATAATGTGGCATAGAACTCCAATCAACCAGAAAATTTAAAATTCAGGGATACACAAAAGATGCCTTTTTAGGCATTTCTTTTTCTGTAACATATTTAAATGAAACAATTAGTTTCCTCAAGATTTTTTTCGGGCAGACACTGATATGCTCAGATAGCTTGAAGGCTACTGTTGAAGATAATAGTTTAAGTGCGAGTGTAATTTTAAATAACATTACAAGCCCATTCAAAATGTGTACTGTCTACAGGTGTAAACTTGCCCTAGGACACGTTCATGGGCAGCCCAATCCCAACCTATGCTGGAACAGGCAGGCCAATTGGCATGCACTATATCCAGAGCAGGTTAGTACTGACTGGAGGTCACATTAGATATGGGAATTTTTTCCCCTAACCCTTTATTGTGCAAAAACTAGAAGTAGCTGCTGATTGGAGATCAGGGCTCTTTACAGCTGCCACAGAGGACATCAGAGGGGGCTGCGAGCTTCCAGGACTCTACAGGAGGCCAGCGCTGTTCCCCAGGTAAGAAACAAGCCCATTGGTGGCAGTGGCGCTAAGATCATTGCAGTGCTGTTATTGCCATCAAGCAGGGCCATTCCCCTAAAGGGGGAATCCCTTGCTTTCGGTTCCCCTGGTGGGTCACAACCCACCAGTTTGTGAGCAGCTGCTTTAAAGGGTATTCCTTCTGACCTTACAATTCTTATGAACTTATTTCTTTTCTTTCATTTTCACCATGACTCACTTGTTAAGATGTCTGTCACAAAATAATCATTTGTGAAGATGTATCATATCCTAAGACATATATGGGAGCAGAATAAAACTCATCTTTCTGTTCCATACAATTGACCAAAACCTGATTCCTTATCCTCCTTTGATTTGTTTTAGTTGATCTGAAAGTAAAAACCAGCAAGTACGAATGCTTCCAATTGTATTAGACCTGCATGCCCTCTGGTGGAAATGTTTATTCTACAACATAGCTAAATGTAGGTCAAAAGTTGTGACCAGTATAAATGTTTGACCTGTTCAAAGTACTAATAAGACATTGACTCAATGCCCCTTTGTGCCAGTGCCATCTTGTTGACACCACTAAGGACGCAATCCTAACCCCTTATGTCTGTGCTTTCCAGCACTGGCATAGCGGTGCCAATGGGACATGTGCTGCATCCTGCAGTTGGGTGACACTTATGGAGGCCTCCTCAAAGTAAGGAAATGTTTGTTCCCTTACCTCTGACTGCATTGCCCTTATGTCAGTGCTGGAAAGCACTGATTTAAGGAGTTAGGATTGCGCCCTAAGGCTACAGTCCTATACACTTATATGGGAATCATTGAACTCAGTGGAACTTACTTATGAGTAGACATGCGTAGGAGTGCACTGTGATTATTCTTGAGTTAAGACCCTCCCTCCAACAAATATGTATATATGAGAAACTGTGGCAAATGCTGCCAAATGGTTGGAGACCCAGATGTGCTGTGCCTACAGATATTTGTTTTTACACAATTTATATATTTGTAGATAATATAGATATAGTAGATAATTACGTATATACATTGTATGTTTTTGGAGTCTGCCTCCTTTTTTCTTTTATTCCATATGTGTGCTGAAATATTTTAACGTAACAATTTGAAGTCACTGATATGGAAGGTCTCCTTGTCAGCATTGATCCACATGGACCAGCCCATAGAGTGGGTGACTGGCACACATTACAGCCCCCAAATGGAGCCAGAACACATGAAAGCTTTTGTGAAGGCTGCTGATATGCAAACTTCTAAAAGGATGTGAATTGGGAAGACGCTGCTTGCCAGTAAAAGATTCAGCTGAGAGAGGTGGTAGATTCTTCCTCACTGGAGATCTTCAAGCAGAGGTTTGACAAGCACTTGCTGGAGATATTCTAGGAGAATTTCCTGCTACAGGAAGGGGGTTGGACTATATGATCTTAGAGGTCCCTTTCAACTCTATGATTCTATGATTAAACAGCATCAGAAATCATTATATTTCTTGGCTCCATGAACACATGTGTCTCCATATCATAGTGACCAGCATTATTGGATGGCTTCAGCCTTCACCTGTAGTTTTCTATACAAACAAGTTTTGTTTGCATCACTTGTTTGGCTTTTTTTTTAATGAAGAGATTCCTTGACCTGCAAGGAATTACACTGTCATGCTTCATTTCCTTGTTCTCATTTTGTAGTACACCATTTAGTGCTGGTGCCAGGTTTCTGAAAGCCTTGGAGTACAGTTCTGTACTGAGAGTCCAACAGCTTACCAACAGCAGTAGGCAGTGGCTCCTCTTCTCCATCAACAAATGGAAGCATACCCTAGAGGTCCCATGGTGACACAGGACCTCTGGAGGAACCTCCCATTTATAGATAGGGGTGCAAGGTACAGCTGCAGTATGAGTCTCTCAACTGATTTATGTCAATTTGCCTCCAGTGTTGGGGTACTTAGGGGTTGGCCCAGCTTTGTGGACTCTCTAGTGGGTGTGTCTCCCAGCCAGTGTCTGATCTGATTGACTCCAGATGCCACCCAACACACCATCATGAAGATGACATTATATTGGATTGCATACATTGGTCTGTGGGAGGTCTTAGGAGGAGGTTCTGCTTTGAGATAGTCATTGTTTGGTCCCTTTCAGCTTTGCAGCTTTACATTTTTGGTTTTCCAGGTATTTGGTTTGGGCAAAGTTCCATCAAAGCCCTTTAAGACTTAGAGATCTGTGATTTGGTTAATCACGGAATATGTTAGCTGGTGCAGAACCCTGAAAGGCAGATGCCCTTTTTGCTCTGTGTGTCCTTTCTCTTTTGGGCAGCCCAATCCTAACTAACTCCCCATGGGGTAATGCAGTGGCTCCAATGCAGCCTCTGCTGTATCTGTGGGGGAAGTTCTGGAGGCCTCAGGGTAAGGGAACATTTGCCCAGGGGTAAGTCCCGGGTAGATGGGATTCATCAGCCTGGGAAGGCAGCTCATCTGAGAGAAGGAAAACTCTGATCCCAAACCTCCACTGCCTTGTGGCTACATCCAGTTATGGAAAAGGCTTCAGGAGTCAACCTCGAGGCAAAATCCGGAGCCGGAGTCCCTGAGGCAGTTCATGGCTGAATACAGTCACGTTCTGGCAACTCCTGCGACGCCGCTGGAACCAACCGTATTGGCCTCTGCCTTTCCATTGGACCATTTCAGCGACGTGGAGAGGAGGGATTTGCTGCATGGGTAACAGCCTATCCTCCATACCTACTTTACCCAGGTTTCGCGCACTGGAGAGGACACTCTGTTCCAGAACCACCATTCAGAGCGTGACACCATAGTCTTCCGAGACTGAAGGATGCCAACAACAAGTCCCAGCAGCTGCCGTGGGTCAACTTGATCTGCTCCAGCTCTATAGCTGCCATAAGTCCATGTTGACTTGGGAAAGCAGATCAGGCCTGGAAATGGGGTTAGAATTTGACAGGTACCACTGCCAGTGAAAATAATCCCTTCCTGTTCACAATCCACCCTTCTCCCTGTTTTCACTGCTTCCCTGTTCCACCACCCCCAACTTCAGTCCACCCCCTCTCCACCTCACTCCTGACCCCTGCGCAGGACTACTACTCTGGTGGGTATCCACTGTCTGCTGTCACATAGACCTGGCTACTCATTGCTTGTGGCACTGGCCAGGCTGTGTACACTAGCGCGGTCTTGTTTACAAAGGTAATAGTTTATACCAGTGTTTCCCAAACTGTGGACTGGGACTACCATTGAGTTGTGACCTGATTTTTGGTGGGTTGTGAAACTGACAAGCTGATAAGGAAAATATCTACTTCTATGGAAACCAAAACAAAGCAGCACACGTGAATAGGCAAACATGCCTTGTTCCATTTTGAAGGGCAGGCCAAAGGGGGATGCAGTGGTCCTGATCTGATGATTGCAGACCCCAACAAACTCTCAAGAAGGAAGTCGTCCCCCCCCCCTCCAAGCTGACAAAGCAAGTGTATTGAGTCCTGTGGAAAGTGAAGTTGAGCCATATGTGCACATTTACTCAAGAAGAAGGGAATGGCCCTCAGTCCACTGTGAAGGGAAACACAAGGCCACCAGGATGGTCCCAATCCAATGAATGTGGAGCTCAACAAAAACTCCAGGAGGTAGTCCATCCCCCATACACCATTGTAAAAAAGATAAAAACAGAGTCTTGAGCAGCTGGTAAAGTTAAACTTTTTAAAAGTCTCTTAAACTAGGTGGGTCCTGATTGTGGCATTTTAAAAAGTGGGTCCCAGTACTAAAAAGTCTGGAAACCACTGGTTTACGCTCCCGGAAAACTTGTTCTAGTGGTGTAAAGGCCATTTAGGATTGTGCCATAAGTTTATTATCTGTTTATTCAAAGCAGAGATTAACCTTGTGTGGTTGAAAGTGATGATGATGGTGTATATTCTTGCGCAGTGTTGCTGCATGGTGTCTTGTGGTGGCTGTGAGTGATTTTTCATTTGGAAATTTGCTTTCTTCTTCTTTTCTTTAAGGAAGCTTGCAAGTCCGATACAGACTGAGTCATGATAGATCTCTTATTTTCACTATCGACTCTGGAAACTTTGCTAATCGACAGCTTCACCATGTGAAGATTAATAGAGATGGAAGAGAGCTGACTATTCAGGTATCTAAGTTGACTCTCAGCCTCTGCTGCCCACATCTTGCTGCAACATCACCATCCCAGTGGGCAAGAGAGAAGCAATAGATGTAACCGTGTTCTCTAAAAAGCCCATTTCCAACATTGCATCTAACACTTCCATCATTGTGTTACACTCCTGCATGACCAGAGGAGCCCAATCCTGAGCTTGGCGTTCTGACTTTCCGCCAGAGCGCACTGTCGCAAATGTGCTGTAAGGCATGTCTGTGAGGCTTACTGCCAGGCCAGCACCCATGCTAGCCCAGCGCTGGCTGGCACTGGGCTAGCGCTGGGTTGGCGCCCGTCCTCCACTGCTCAGCGGTTTCACGGACTGCGGAGTCGCAGCATAGTAAGTGGGGTGGGGAGGGGGAGGCATGGGGAGTGGGAGGCGTGGGGAGGGCGGAGAGAGGGCAGGCGAGAGGTGTGATGGGGAGGTGGGGAGCAGAGAGAGGGCGGGCAGGAGGCATGCTGGGGGAGGGAGCGGGGAGGCAGGAGGCTGGTCTGGTGGTGCTCAGCTCCACCGGATCCTGACCATTCGTGTAGGGCTCGGCGCCCTACATGAACGCATTTACTTTACCACCAACCTTTTGGTCAGTGGTAAAGTGAGTAGCCCCATTGTGGGACTGCTTCCCTTACCCAGGAGAAGGGGACAAAAGTCCCCTGAAGTGCTGCCCATGGCAGGCTGAGATGGGGCGGCAGCCATTCTCGGCACCGCTGAAGTCACACTCCCCGGGCAGCTCAGGATTGGGCTGGAGGTCTTCTATTCCATTGATTCATGCCATGACTTTCTTCTTAGAACTCAAAGCAGGTATATAAGAGAGGTCATAGGAGGTGAACTCCCATTCAAACTCTGCTGAGTTTCAGCGGTTTTTCTGCATTTATGAACCTCCAAACCGTGGGACGTAATCTTTATAAGAAAGGGCTGCCCTCTGTAGAGCCCACTGAATTCTGTAGGACAAAGTAAACAGACTGCACACTGTGTGCTTTTTTGGTAGGGGAGGAGAAACTTTTAGAAACTCGGTAGGCGTGAACCCTATACTATGATTTTGTTAACAGTGACTTTGAACACATTGGGGTGCATCTAAATTGAGTCATGATGGCAGCTCATTGAAATTAATGGAACTTACAGCCCAATCTGAATCCCATCAGGCCCACTGTCGGAGAGCTCGGTGGCTCCAAAGCACACGATGGCAGTACAACTCTTATGCCGCTGGAATAGGGCTTATGCTGACAGATTGCGAGATCCATCAGTGTAAGCCCAACATTGGACTGAGCAGCTCAGTTAATCTTGACTCACTTGTCTCATTGATTTCAATGGTCCTTACTCATGACTGATTTTCTTTGGATACATCCCATTAACTCTTAATAAAATGCTCCATGCTTAAGTTTTCATCATTACAAATTAGATAAATTGTAATCAGGAAAACTAATTGGGGGCTATTAGGGGGATTCTTTGCTTTGGCACATGCAGAAGTATTGATGAAAGTAAAATTGAAGGTTGATGAATGGTAATTTTCTAAATTCGGAAATTTGAATTTTGAAAATACGCTGTGTCTTTATTTATGTTTTCTGTATTCATAGACTGCTGTTCTACAAAGCATCCGGCATGGTGTAAGACACAGAAATACACTACTATAAAGTAACCAAATCAAAACAATAAAACACCATCAAGAAGCTTAAAAGTGCAGACTAAATTCAATCATAGGACAGCAAATCAGCAAATCATCCCAACTGCCTGGCACAGACAAATGAATTATAAATAGAAAAATGACAGCTGCAATTTTGGAAATAAATTCCATGAGCTACTGAGCTGCTCATAAATGCCTCACAGTTCAATCCTATGGGCTTGCAGCAATGGCAGAACTAGTGTTCCATCAGCACAACCTGCCTTACAGCAGTTGTAAGAGCAGCTTGCAGACTTGTATGCTGCCAGAGTGCCAGTGGGAAGGCCAGAGTCTTCCCATGCGTGCCAGGGCAGTGGAGAGGACCTGCTAACTGGCATAAGACAGCTGGAAAGGAGAATGGTGACAGGGAGGATGAAACAAAGTGGCGACAGGGGCCGGTGATAGGTCAGGGCCAGGGGAAGGGTGATTTGGCGGCAGCAGATTGGTTTGGCGGCAGCAGTGGCCACTGAATCCTAACCTCCTTCCCAAGCCTGATCCATCGTCCTGGGTCAAGGCAGTCTTGTGCCAGTGATTTTGATGGCACAGGACTGAGTAGACTCCCCCCCCCCCCGAAATATCTCTAAACAATCCAATATATAAATATATGTTAAAAAGCAAATAAAGATAAAGGTTAAAACACAACAATTTACTTGCGCAGTAACTCCAGGTTGCTTAGGACCAACAGATTAGCCCTCTTCAAGTTACTCAGGTGTAAAAATTTCGCAACTGGAAGGGTCACGAGTTTAGAATCTCCCGCTAACAAAAATTGTAGGCAAACATTCTCAAAAAGACCTTTTTTAGTTCTTAATAATGGGAGGAGGTACTGATCTCTAGGCACTTGATTGCCAACACAGTGCAAAACAATGTGTAAAAGAGAGTCTACCTCTCTAAGGCCACAGTTACAGACTCGTTCTTCCTTCGGGGCATTTCTAAACCTGCCAAGTAGGCCTTTAGAAGGCAACACATTGCAGCGAGCTAATGTAAAAGCCCTCCTTGCGAAGGGGCACTCCAAGAAGGTCAGATACTTTGGTTGTTGACCAAATGTAATACTTAGGTGGAAATTCAGGGGCGAACATTTTTTTTGTGCTGCACCCAGAATCTCTTGCCTTTCTTTTTGTCACTATTTATGGGGAGCTCAATACCTAAACCAAGAAAGCCAGTGTTCTTTGATTTAAACCAAATCAGACCTCTGAGAACAAAGAAGTAAATCATCTTTTAAATATGCCAGTTTAACTGGGTAACAAGCAGCAAGTTATAGACCAGAGTGGTCCAACATGCCCTTTTCGGTGACCCTTGATAGCCCCATCACTGCTGCCACTTACTCCTCCCTCTTCAGCGGCTTTTTGATCTCCTGGTTCAGCAGCTTTTTGGTCTCCCCACCACCCCATTCCAATATCTCCTTTAGAGAAAGAGAAGTCAAAACAGAGCAGCAGGGAGATTGAAAAGTCCCACTGCACCCACCACCGCCTCCACCTCCTGTCAACTGAACCTGTTGAGTGACTTTGGCAGCACAGAACCTGGAAGTAATTGGCAGTGACATGATAACGCCATTGCCAATTACTTCCATGTCTGCATGGAATGTCTTCCATGTCAGGGGGTGATGTGAGGGTCGGGGGGGGGGTGAGACAGATAGAAGTTTGGCTGCCCTGTTATAGACCAATTTCCCAAAATCTGCCTCCAAGGAACCATGACTTGTGCATTAAATTCTCAACAAAGGAATATGCATATCTGCACGTTGTCCCAATTTTTTAAAAAATCATGGCCGCAATTAGATTCAACCATGAATTTTGTGCATGGCTTTGCGCAAGTTACCATTAAAGAAGTAGCAAAGATGAACAATGGTAGTGTGGTTTCATAAGAGACTGCTGTCACTTTATGCCACATGCCAATCTTGTATCACTTTTCACAGCATAAGGCTAACTCTGAGTGGGCAACTCTCATCAGAGTTCATCTTTTGCTTGTTTTTGCAATCAGAGATTAATCGCTATAAATTCTCTGCAGTGGCCAGACCACTTGCCAGATAGTACTTAAAAATTCCTGCAGGGAAGGTTTCAAACCCTGCTGTAAAGGCACTTTTGCCATACTTTGGAGCCTTTCCTGTAGAAGTAAGGCACATTTATTTTGCTCTCCATGGAGACAGATTCCCAGCAGGGACAGCTATTACTTGTGTTTCAGCAACAAGACTGGTGCAATAGATTCATCAGGGGTCTCTCTGCATGCCGTAATAATGCAATTGCTTTTATTGACCCCCTTCCAGATTGACCAGGTTCTCAAAGTCAAGCACAACTTTTCATCAGAAGCGGACTTCAGGGCCGTCAAGTCTCTGACTTTGGGGAAAGTCACAGGTATGTTCTGCTAATGGCTGTCTGAACCATAGCTGGCTTTGCTTTCAATTATTCTTTAATTTGCATCAGGTATGTGTGTGCATGCTTTTTTATTGAGTCGGTGGTAGATGAGTGCTGCTCACACCTCAGATCTGTCTAGTGACAGGAGCTAAATAGGACATGCCTTGCCGAGTAAGGCTGACACAGTGTTTGTGCCAAGTATTGATAACACAGAAACTGTCTCTGTGTAGAGAACAAAAATGCAGCATAGGAAGACTCTGTTAGTCAATAAGGGTTGGGGGCACACAAGATGACAACATTACGAAGCAAAGGGAGCTTAGGGGTTCTGTGGGACAATTGTGGTGGTGGGGGAAAGAAGCCCATTTTTATTATCTTCTAAATTTGAGACCTGGTTGAAATGTAGAGAGGGGATATTTATTGAGGATGTTTATAACATCCTTTGGTGGGCGGCCTAGTGAAAATAATGTAACAAAAGAGTCCTGGCACACTTTAAAATCAAACGTCTTGTCACATGAGCATTTTTAGGCTAGATGCTTCTTTGTCAGGAAGAAGGGACAAGGGACACTCTGCTCAAAATGGCTTCTCTCCAAGTTGATTTTCTCCCCCAAGGAGTTACAAATATAGATACATGTATCTAGAACCCTGCAGGGAGGAAAGCAGCTGAGGGGAGTGGGGAGATTTTCTGAGTGGCAAAACAGCCGATGGGGAGATGTTTAAGTGCTAACACAAACACATACTCACAAACCATTTTGGCATGAAAAACAACAGTCTCCTGAATTTGCTTGATTCAAAAAAAATACATACAAGCATCTGAATCTATGCACTTGTTTCTAAACATGCAGAATCAGGAAGGCTGTGAAATGCTATAAAGAAGCACAGTGACTTTCTTTCTCCTATATCTCTCTGTTTTTAGCCTTCTTTGCTACAGTTGTTTAAATCAGTATTTCTCAAGGTGGGTCTGGACCCACTAGATGGGTCATGAACCCATTTCAGGTGGGTCCCCAATGTATATTTTATTTTTAATATGTTAGACTTGATGCTACTATGGTATGTGACTGCATTTGGGTAAATGTTGCAGACCTGTACTTTAACAGACTATTAAGTATATGCTTTTAACAGTGATAGTCAATGGGGTTTATTCCCGAGTAAGTGGCAGCAGGTAAGTTATGTTTTTTAAAAATCCCCCCTGCCCCCACAGCAGCGCGATCCTCATGTCGCTGACTTCCCCCTCTCCTCGCCCTTTAATGGAGGAGAGAGAGAGAGAGAGAGAGAGAGAGAGAGAGAGAGCTGTTACTAAGATCTAAAGGAGGAGGGATTCACAAAACCTATTCTGCTGGTGTTCAGAGCACAAAGTCCTTTCTCATCAGTAAGGCAGGGCTGCAAGTTTCCAAATTCCTGAGGAGAAAAATAGAGCAAATTTATGTTCCTTGACAAGACCCAAAATGGAGGAGGCTTCTTAGTGGGAAAGAAACCTCAAAACACCACATGGACACTCCCAGCTAGTTTAGAAGTGACCTGAAATGGAGGTGAAAGCTCAAGAGCACAGCATGGGCATCTTTGCTGGGGGAAAAGATAACTTAAAATGGAGGTTTCTGCTGGCAAAAAAACCTCAAGACCTTAGTATGGGCATCCTGCTATGGAGGAAGATGGCCCAAGAGAGGGACGGGAGGAGAATATACGAGGGTCGCCCAGAAAGTAATGCACCACATTTTTTTTCTTCAACATTTATTGAACACAATGAAAATTACACACAAGAAAGAATGATGTTTCTTCTACACTCCCTATTTTTCCACGTAATCTCCGTCCAGTTCTATGGCCTTCCTCCAGCGAGACACAAGGGCATGTATGCCCTGTCGGTACCACTCCTTGTTCTGGTCACGAAGCCATTTCTGCACTGTGCGAATCACCTCTTCGTCATCCTCAAAATGTCTTCCGCGAATGGCATCCTTTAATGGCCCAAACAAGTGGAAGTCTGAGGGAGCTAGGTCAGGGCTGTAGGGTGGATGGGGTAACACAGTCCAACCCTGTTTAGTGATGTGTTCCAAAGTCCTCAAACTTGTGTGAGGCCGAGCGTTATCATGTTGAATCAAACATTCACCTGGGTTGTTATGGCGCCGAAGTCGCTGGAAGCGCTTCTTGAGTTTGGTTAATGTCTTCACATAAGCTTCAGAATTAATGGTGCTGCCTCTTGGCATCACATCAATGAGTATGACGCCCTCACAGTCCCAAAACACAGTGATCATGACCTTACCGGCGGAAGCAGTTGCTTTGAATTTTTTCTTGTGTGGAGATTGAGGATGACGCCATTCCATTGAATGTCGTTTTGTTTCGGGCTCAAAATGGTGAACCCAGGTTTCATCACCTGTCACAATCCTGGACAAGAACGCTTCCCCCTCATTTTCAAAATGTTTCAGCAACTCAGAAGAAATGTTGTTTCTGAGAGATTTGTGGTCCACCGTAAGACAGCACGGAACCCATCGTGCACACACTTTTGAGTAATCAAGAGAACGGATGATTGCATCCACACTTCCTTTGCTGATTGACAGCTTCAGCGCCAACTGCCTAGTTATTATGCGTCGGTCCTCACCAATGAGCACATCAGCAAGTTGCGTCTTGTCAGGTGTGACAGCCGTGGATGGCCGCCCCGAACGCTGCAAATCTTGGAGCTCTGCTGAACCGCCTTCTAATGGCCTCACCCTCTGTGCCCAGCGACTAACCGTACTTCTGTCGACTGCAGATTCTCTATAAACTGTACGCAAATGTTTGTGAATGTTCCCAACAGTTTCTTTCTCCGCAGTGAGAAATTCAATGACGACACGCTGCTTGTAACGTACATCACTTACAAACGCCATTTCGAAACACTGCTGCAGCTACGCTATCTGTCTGAAGAAACCAAAAATTTGTGTGCGCACTCCTGAAAATTCAAATAATGTATATCTAAAGTTTCGCATTCGTACCATTACTGTAGGCTGAGAAAAAAAATGTGGTGCATTACTTTCTGGGCAACCCTCGTATGAATCTGCATAAAGGAAACAAAGCATTCCTGGGTAAACAAAGGAGGTTTTAGCTTCTTTTAGGTATGCAGCCCAGGTTTTCCTGGACTTGATTGTGTCCTTCCAGGAGCACACAAGGCTTAATGAGAGGTAACCCATAAGAGAGGTTCTTGCAGGACAATAGGCATAGCCAGGTGAGCTTTGCCTCAGGCAACAGAGATACTTCTTGGTCCAGAAACTGAAAAGAATGTCCAGGGGGCCTGGCTCCTGGACAATTTGAAACTTAATTTAATATGCAGATAGGACGTGCAGCAATTTTGATCAGAATGGAGCACCCAAATTTGCAAGACCCTCAGGGGAAGGAGAAGTACAGATTTCCCAGACTATAACCCTTAATGGCCCTGGAATTAGCATATCTCATGAGGGTTTCAGTATGACCTCACCTCTGCTGGGCAAACGGTCCCCACTTGGTTCCCAGAATTTCCAGTCCAGAAATCCAAAATAGAGTTACAACTGTACATGTGTTTGGGAAAGAGAAGATGTTTATAACATCCCCCATTATTTCCTCTCTCACCTTTTCCACCCACTGCCCACCCCCACTCACCTGGTACTGATGGATGGAGTCTTTTCTACTGGACAACACACTCAGTCACTAGTGATTGCACTGGTGACCTCACTGTGCCTGCCGGCAAAAGTAATGTTGAACTGGCATCCCCTCCTTCCACCACATAATGCATGTTCCGTCGGTGGTACAGGGTGGACATAAAATTGAACTGTAAATGAATGGAAGGAACTGTGTGTGAACAAATTCTGAAATGAAATATAGACACTCTCAAAGTAAATCAGAAGGTAGACAGAATGGAACAGTGTCCAGAGTGGTCATTGTCAAATCAAGGAAGACTAATAAAACTGAAACAGGAAAATCTGTCTGTTGCTAGCTAGAATGAAAGAATAAAACTACCCCTCTTTTGAGATATTTTTATGGTAGCTGTTTAAACATGACCTAAACTTTCCAAAATAACAGTGTGGGTGAAATCACATGTTAAAATTATAGAGCTGCACCTGCAAAAGCACTTTCCTTATTCAAAAGACCATTTGTTGATTTCTGAATCTCTGTCATCACTATGTGGTGACTGCCTCTGATTTTGATCTCTCATCCCTTATTTCTCATTGCATGGATAATGATTTGAAGAGAACATGCAAGTCAAAGGAGGACTTCACATCTCCACAGGGAGCAGTGGTGAGGCAGACGGGATGCAGGGGGAGGGGCACGAGAGGGGTTTGTGGCTATCAGGAAGTTGAACAGGGAGCAGTGGTGAGGCAGACGGGATGCAGGGGGAGGAGCACGAGAGGGGTTTGTGGCTATCAGGAAGTTGAACAGGGAGCAGTGGTGAGGCAGACGGGATGCAGGGGGAGGGGCACGAGAGGGGTTTGTGGCTATCAGGAAGTTGAATAGGGAGACATCTAAGAGAAGGAAAACTCTGATTCCAAACCTCCACTGCCTTGTGGCTACATCCAGTTCTGGAAAAGGCTTCAGGAGTCAACCTCGAGGCAAAATCAGGAGCCGGAGTCCCTCAGGCAGTTCGTGGCTGCACACAGTCACATTCTGGCAACTCCTGCGACGCCGCTGGAACCAACCGTATTGGTTTCTGCCTTTCCATTGGATCATTCCAGCGACGTGGAGAGGGGGGATTTGCTGCATGGGTAACAGTCTATCCTCCATACCTTCTTTACCCAGGCTTCGCGCACTGGAGAGGACACTCCAACTTCGCCATACGGCGTCGGCACAACACGGAAAGCAGCAGTTACCGGTTATAAGTCTTTGCTCGATTGGCGTAGGGCATGACGCCAGGGGCTGCTTCTGACGGTGGGAGAGATCATTGCATCTCATTGGGCAGCTACCGCCCGCCTTAAGCTGGGCAGTCCCCAGCCAGTAAGGTGTTGCCTCGCCATGGTCCGTTAACCTCACGGGGTGCGTGGGGTTTAGGGTGAAAACCGACAAGCGGATCGACAACTCTGCACCATGCAACAGAAAACAGAAAACTCCTGCCCTAAAGCTGGGCACCTGGAACGTAAGGACAATGACACCTGGCTTCTCTGATGACCTGCAAGCAATAGACGATGCACGCAAAACAGCTGTCATTGACATGGAGCTGAGCAGACTGCAGATGGACATCGTCGCCCTTCAAGAGACAAGGCTGCCAGATTCCGGATCTGTCAAGGAGCGAAATTTCTCATTTTTCTGGCAGGGAAAACCACCAAACGTGTTGTGTCAGCAACACGTTTTTCAACACAAAGCCCCAACATAGAGTCTCTTGGAGACATCCAAGATCAAAGCACTGGCACCAGCTCGACCTGATCCTCACCAGACGCTCCAGCCTTCCCAGCATCAAGATCACACGCAGTTATCATGGTGCTGCCTGCGACACTGACCACTCCCTGGTGTGCAGCAGAGTGAAACTGCAAACAAAGCGACTGTATCACACGAAAAAGGAAGGAAGACCTCGCATTGATACCAGCAAGACCCGGGATCAGAGAAAAGTGGAGGAATTTGCACAAGCGCTTGAGGAATCTCTTCCAGGCCCGGCCGACGCAAACGCATCCAACAGATGGGAACATTTCAAGAATACCGTTTACAACACCGCCTTGTCCATATTCGGCAAGAAGACCAACAAGGCGGCAGACTGGTTTGAAGCCCACTCTGAGGAGTTGACACCAGTCATTGAGGAAAAGAGGAGAGCTCAAGCAGCATACAAGGCCTGTCCCAGTGAGCGCAACCTGCAAGTCCTCCGAGGTGCTCGCAGCAAAGTCCAGCAGACTGCCAGGAGATGTGCTAACGACTACTGGCTCCAGCTCTGTTCTGAGATACAGATAGCAGCTGACACGGGCAACATCAAGGGGATGTATGATGGTATCAAGCAGGCCCTAGGTCCAACACAGAAGAAAATTGCCCCTCTGAAGTCTGCAACAGGCGAGGTCATCCAGGATCAGGCGCAGCAGATGGAACGCTGGGTGCAGCACTACTTTGAGCTATATTGCAGAGATAATGTAGTCACCTAAGAAGCGCTGAACAACATTGAGTGTCTGCCTGTGTTGGAGGAGCTTGACAGTGAACCAACCCTAGAAGAACTTCATGTGGCCCTGGACTCCCTTGCCTTTGGCAAGGCACCTGGAAAAGACAGCATCCCTGCTGAAGTCCTAAAGTGCTGCGAAGAGATCATTGTCACTGAGCTGCATGAAATCCTCTGTCTTTGCTGGAGAGAAGGTGGAGTACCTCAAGACATGAGGGATGCAAACATCATCACGCTGTACAAGAACAAAGGCGACAGGGGTGACTGCAACAACTACCGTGGCATCTCTCTCCTTAGCGTTGTAGGAAAGTTGTTTGCCCGAGTTGCACTAAAGAGGCTCCAGGTACTTGCAGAGAGCGTTTATCCAGAATCACAGTGTGGATTCCGAGCCAAAAGGTCCACCACTGATATGGTATTCTCCCTTAGACAACTGCAGGAGAAATGCAGGGAACAACGACAGCCACTCTTTATAGCCTTCATAGAGCTCACGAAGGCTTTCGACCTGGTCAGCAGGGATGGGTCTCTTCAAGATTCTCCCCAAGATTGGATGTCCACCCATACTCCTCAGCATCATCAGATCCTTCCACAAGGACATGAAGGGCACTGTTGTCCACCCACACTCCTCAGCATCATCAGATCCTTCCACAAGGACATGAAGGGCACTGTTGTCTTTGATGGCTCCACATCAGACCCCTTTGACATCCGAAGCGGAGTGAAGCAGGGCTGTGTTCTTGCACCAACCTTGTTTGGGATCTTCTTTGCTGTCCTGCTGAAGCAGGCCTTTGGAACTACAACAGAAGACATCTATCTCCGGACCAGATCAGATGGAAAGCTCTTCAACCTCTCCAGACTGAGAGCAAAGTCCAAAGTCCAGCTGAAATGTCTGCGTGACTTCCTCTTTGCCAACGATGCAGCTATCACTACCCACTCTGCCAAAGATCTCCAGCAGCTCATGGATCGTTTTAGCAAGGCCTGCCAAGATTTTGGACTGACAATCAGCCTGAAGAAAACACAGGTCATGGTTCAGGATGTGGACTCACCTCCCTGCATTACAATCTCTGCACATGAACTGGAGGTTGTCCATGACTTTGTGTACCTTGGCTCAACAATCTCCGACACTCTTTCTCTCGATACCAAGCTAAACAAACGCATCGGTAAAGCAGCTACCACGTTTTCCAGACTCACAAAGAGAGTCTGGTCCAACAAGAAGCTGACGGAACATACCAAGATCCAGATCTACAGAGCTTGTGTCCTGAGTACACTTCTGTACTGCAGTGAGTCATGGACTCTTCACTCACAACAGGAGAGGAAACTGAATGCTTTCCACATGCGCTGCCTCCGACGTATTCTCGGCATCACCTGGCAGGACAAAGTTCCAAACAACACAGTCCTGGAACGTGCTGGAATCCCTAGCATGTATGCACTACTGAAACAGAGACGCCTGCGTTGGCTCGGTCATGTCGTGAGAATGGATGATGACCGGATCCCAAAGGATCTCCTCTATGGAGAACTCGTGCAAGGAAAGCGCCCTACAGGTAGACCACAGCTGCGATACAAGGACATCTGCAAGAGGGATCTGAAGGCCTTAGGGATGGACCTCAACAGGTGGGAAACCCTGGCCTCTGAGCGGCCTGCTTGGAGGCAGGCTGTGCAGCATGGCCTTTCCCAGTTTGAAGAGACACTTGGCCAACAGTCTGAGGCAAAGAGGCAAAGAAGGAAGGCCCATAGCCAGGGAGACAGACCAGGGACAGACTGCACTTGCTCCCAGTGTGGAAGGGACTGTCACTCCCGAATCGGCCTTTTCAGCCACACTAGACGCTGTTCCAGAACCACCTTTCAGAGCGCGATACCATAGTCTTTTGAGACTGAAGGTTGCCAACTACTAAGATTTGAAGAGAACATGCAAGTCAAAGGAGGACTTCACATCTGGAGATCCTTTAAGATCTAGCATTATCATTTAATGTAATCCCCTGGTTATGTTTTAATGGCAACATAGCATATATATTATTGACTTTTCAGGCTTCACCTGGTGGCATGGATCAAGAAATATACAGCAAAGAAAGGTTGTGATTTTCGCTGAATTCCCCCAATTTTACAGGGCACATTGCATTCTGAAACACTCCCTCTCAGGAATTTTGACTCTTTACCATTATTTCAGAATGGAAACATTTGATCAGCAGCCTCTCATGCTATATCTTCTTGCTTGCCTCTACCACTTCAGATTGCAGGAGGGCGATTTAATGCATGAATGCTTCCTCCCACCATGCATCTCTGGAGTATTTTCCCTGACATGTTACTTGTGTATTTGTAGAAAAGCACATACTGACATCCCTACTTTCTGCTACCTGTTCTCATTAAATCGGTATTCTTACCCCCCCCCCCCCCTTTGCTGTTAAATCTTTTTGTGGCCTTGCAGGCACCATTTGGGAGATTTCCATTCTGTCCACATTCCCTTCTCACTAGAAATCTAATATGTGATTGAGATACAGAGGCATGTGTAAGTGTAAAGTATGTTTGTTCCATCAGGTGTATGCACAATGCCAATGTGTTACCTTGAGGAGGCCTCTGGGACTGTCCTCCCACCTGAATTTAGTGTGCGCTCCATTGGCATAGCTGCATGGGGGGGGGTAGGTTTGGGCTGACAGGCTACAGTCCTATGCACTTTTGTAGGAGTAGGCTCCATTGAACACAATGGGGTAGTAGTCCATAAAACGGTTCTGAGTAGACCTGCGTAAAATGGAGCTGTAAGGTGTTTGTTCCATGCCTGTCTACATTTCCTATTTTGAAAGAAAAATAGAGATGTTTTCTCTAGAGTAGGCTTTCATGATTTAGCAGCATGGTGCTTTTATTCCCTTTAAGAATTTCACAAAATACCCCCCCCCCCTTTTTTTTTAAAGCTTGGCAGGACCATAGCACACAATCAGGCCCAGCTGTCAGCTTTCTGTTTCCAGCTGTTCTTCCATGTAATACCCAACTGTGCAGGAAGGCAGTGGAGGAGGTCAGACCATTGTGGCAGTGGAAACTCAACCAAAGAAGTTCCAAGAATGTGAACAACAATTGCATAAAGTGTGACATTTACTCTGGACTCCTATCATATTGAAGTGATCAGTTTGAAGCCACTAAACATGTCTATCAACTGAAAGGCAGATGAACAGATCACTTTGTCTTCACCACACCCCTCACAATTTTTCCTATGATTTTGAGAACTGTTACTTTCCCAACTCTTAAAAATCAATATCAAGTCACAGCAAGACAGCTGAAGCTGTTTTGTATCAGAACGTGTTAAGATGTAAACATGCCAGCTTTTTTTTCATTGATTTTCCAGCCCTAAGCACCCCCCTTCTTCCACCTAGGAATATCACACCTGCAACATACTGACAACTGATGCTTTTCAGGGTGCCAGGTAGCAATGTCCCTTCTTTTCACTTGCCTGAGATTTGGACTTCATGATTTACATTCCATCATCGTGACCTGAAATTTGCCATAGAAGTCAGTGCATGGCACCAAAATGCAACTTTCGGAATGCATAGTTTTGAGTACACAGTTTAGTCATTTGCATGCTTTACGATAGCTTCAGCTGTTGCGTCATCATACCCTTGCTGTGATCAATGGGGAAAGGTTGCTGGGCTTGCCCTTTATGCTGGCAACCTGGGTCCTTTGAGGGAAATTTACTGGGTACACCCTATACCTAAGGAGCTTTAGTGGATTGCAGGCTAAAGGTCATTTCATGTACACCACAAACTTTGTAGACTGAATTGTGGCAGGGCACACTCTGATCCCCATTTTAAGGAAGTGATGTAGGTATGTAAAGTTCATATACCTAGGCCTGATACATATGATCTTTAGACCACCTCAATTTTAAGAACCTTGTGTTCTTGGTCTTATGCATTTGGAATGTGAATACATATATGCTATTGGGAGTGGGAGACAGCAGAACCACCTTTATCCCACCACATCCTCTGTCTGCACCCTTTCCTGTGATGTGAATAGTCTCATTATTGGAAAAGAAAGTGGTCTAATTCTAATTCTGTTAGTGCGCTGGAGATAGTGTGGTGAGATCTATCTGAAACCAAACTGTTGAAAGGTTTTTAATTAAACCATGATCTCTGTACTGGCCAGTATGGGTCTAATAGACTTTCATACCAAGAATTGTTTAGTTCATAGTGGTTTACAATTATTACAACTAGTGGTTCCTTCTCTAAGATCCAAGTCAACATGGAACTCAGCATGAGTTGAGTAGGGGAAAAAATCATACTAAAAGAAAAACATGTGATGTCTACCTCTGGAGACTGCTACTATTTTCAGAAATAGAGTTTGCACAGTAATATTACTTAATTGCTGTGTCTTCAGTTACTCTCCGGAGAGCATCTATAGAAGATTCCTGTAGGGAACATTGTCGAAATAGAAGGTTGCAAAGCCTCCACCCTCTTTTTCCCTTGGGATTCTCACTGGTTGTCTAAAAATAAGACAGAGCAGTTGCTCTCTAAATTGACTGCAGCTGTCTGCTATCAAAAGAATCTTGTATTCCTTTGTTTGACATCCTCTGCTCCCCATTATGTTGCATCAATCGAGCCTTTTTCTTATTGCAATAGGCCATGTCGCAAGCCCTGATTAAAGCATAAAAACAGAATGGGAGTGGTCACGTTGTGACACATTACTCAGCCAGGGTCACAAATGGCTTTTGAGGTTGAACATGTTCCAGTCATCGAGTGTTGTCTGTTTTGGACTTCAAACTCCATCTTCCAGGATGTTTTTTAAAAAAAAGTGTGTGGGCAAAATTAGCTTCAGTATGAGTCATACACAGCAGAAACTTGTCAAGAGTTTTAGTGAAGCACAGTCAACATGTGATAAAGGTTACAGTTTTAAGGAATGCTGATTTTCTGCAGGCTTGGTTTGCTTCCATCAGTAATGGTCTCCATCATTAAGGTAATCCTCGGCTATCTTTTATGTCTGGAATGCTACCTGCTACCCTAGTCTCAGAGACCAGGGTTTTACCTCAAGACAGGAGTCAAAAGTACTTGTTCGTTTGTCCAGAGAAAAATGGTTTCCAAATGTCTAGAGCTGGACAGGCTGCTGCTACTGCTTTTGGAAACAGACGCCACTGTAAGACTAGCACTGCCTTTCTGCAAAGGTCAGATGACACATTCAACTTAACTATGTTGTTAAGAAGTGCGCATAAGAACCTCCTCTTTAAGTGAAAGCATTCACGGCGAAGACATTCAGACCAAGAGCATAGCATGGGGAACAGAAGGAAGTTCATCCTTTCCCTGGCACCATTTTCCTACACCCTCAGCTGCTCTTTGTTTCCAAAGGCAGTGGTTCACAGCCCTATCTGGAGAGCTCAAAGATCCCCCTTAGAAATACTGGAGAGACTCTACCAGTCAGGGTACAGAATCAGGGATGGCCCAGCAATGATACTGGCAGAAGCATTAGCTTTGAGTGATGGGCTGGGGAAAGTAGCAAACTAGTGGGGTGCACCCCGCAGCAATCTGTAGCCTCCCCTGCTGTCTGTCTAGCTACTGCACCTGACCACTACCCTCTCTTCTTCTTGCACACTGTCCTTGGATAATGCACAAGAAGTGGATGGGGGGGGGAGCTTACCTCCTCTTCCAGCTCCAAGTGCACGGAAGTCCTCTTCCAGAATGAGGATGCTTGTACATCTGAGAGCACGAGAGAGGGAGGAGCTCAATTACCTAGGTAGTCTACCTAGACTACCTAGGTCTAGGAGCTTGACTACCTAGGACTACAGTAGGTCTTTCCTCCTCCACCACCTTGTAATATCACCAGGTAGGAAAAATGTTGGAATTGGAGAGCTTCTGCCCTCAGAATCTTCCTCTGCTGATGATGGAGGAGGACAATGATGAGGAGGAAGACAGTGTGGTTGGTGGATTGGGTAGTGAAATAGGTGGTGGAAACTGACACCATTTCAGGCAGTGCATTGGCTTGAGCCTCCTGGCAAACATTACAGAGCTAGTTGGAACAATGCTCAGTATAAAACAGCTTCCTATGTTCAAGTAACCCCATTATTAGAGGTGTTTGAAAAACAGTGTCATTTATTTTACTCAGAAGTAAGCCCATTGTGTTCAGTAAGACTTTGGCTGTAATCCCACCTTACAGGAAACAAATACCTATTTGTTGTTAATGAGAGAAAATATACAGCCTTGCATATTTGTGTGCAGGAAACAGAGAAAACTTTGTCATGCACTAGGGTGGTTATTTGGGGGTGGGGGTGGTTTGTTTGTTGGCCTGTTTCATTTTGGTAACCAAGACTGGAAAATGAGTGGAACAGCTTGCCACCTCTGCCCCATGATTTTGAACATCAAGGAAACGCACGACTTGTCAGAGATCCTCTCACTGCTAAGATAGCATCTCAACAATATGTGTCGTCCACCCCCCCCACGTAAGATTTGCCTTCTACGCCAAAGGTGTATGAGTTGTGTGTCTGCTCTGCAGAGGAAGCCCACAATTCGTTATGAAAGTTAACTAAATATGGAGGCATCCGTCTTCACATTAAAAAAGGAGCTTCATCCCTACAACACTGACAGACCATGAAATGTGCCATGTACTTGAAGAAGTATATGGAACAGCTTCCATAAATGCTACTGGTCTGGATCTTACTGTCAAAAATGAAATCTAAGACCTGAACCCACCCCCCCCCCCCCGGTTTTTCTTCCCTGTGATTGTGTTGAAGAATATGGCTAGTGTTTTCTAATTGACAACTTGCTTCCCGCAAAGCCCCAAGGACCCAATTTTACATTGAGTGGCTGTGCTCGAAAACAAGCACGCCTGAGGGTGATTTTCTGCCTGGTTGATGTACTCCGGTGCAGAAACTCATTGCTAATTGCTATGCTTCTCTCTCTTCTATATAATTTGTGACTGAACCAGGCAACAACCTGCAGTCATCAATCAGAAAAGACAGTGTGGAAGGAACACTTGTTATTATATTATTAATTTGTATTGGGTTGGCATACTGAGCATACTGTGCCCAGTGTTAGCACGGGTTTTTCGTTCTTCCATTCTTTCCGGATACAAAGTTAGGAGCCTCCTCCTGATGGTTTACACTGTTCTAGAGCTTAAAATAGACAAGATTGCAAAGGAGATATAGAATAGCAGGTTGAGGCTCTTGACTGTGTTCTTCAGTGTTTTAGGGTCTACGTTCATGCCAGATGATCTTGTCATTTCAATGATATTTAGAGAAGATGCAAATGTGGAGAAGCAACAAGTGGTACACTCTTCCGGTATTGTACCACTTCAGACTGCTGGTGCAGAATGACATAATCTAATTTTAACACATGTTAATAATAACAGCCACTGCCACAGCCCCATCTGGAAATCTAATACATCAGGTTATAGCTTATTCTACTGCAAGATGTACTAAAATTCTAAGCACAATGAATTTGTTTGTTGATGGTGCAATTTTTTGCATTCACATGTGTTCCCCCCCCCTCCCCAGAATTTGAAGTGGTTTAGGTGAGGAGGAATTGTGCCACATTTTATTGCCATGGAGCCTTTGTGTGGAGGTTGATCACATCAGTGGCCCTTCTATTTAATTGGGACATGACAATGGTGGTGCCAGATTACGGTCTTGAGATGTTATCAGAATTGTAGGCTCTAAAACAGGGCAGTTTTATAAGCAGTTTGTTGAGTTCAGAGTTCACTGCTTTAAGAAACAGAGTAGAACCAAAAGCACATCTTCATAGTAACAGAAGAAACCAAATGTTTCTTTTAGAGTTGTCACATTAGGAGTCACCAAGTAGCCAGCTGCCTAGCTAGTGAAATATTCCCCTTTTGTTTAACTCTACAAAAAATCTTGCAGTCACTTAGACAACACTGACTCTTGGAATTGAGAAGGGAAGTTGCAACCTTACGAAGTTTACCATCATAAAACCTTTGGCTCCTGATTGGCACCTCATGTGAGAAGCTAGTAGAGAACAGGAAAATAATCTGCAACTCTGATTATAGTTCCATTCTCCGTTCAGACCAACATGAACTCACATCCTTTATTCACATCCCTCAACTTTAATGCTGGGCTAAAATGCAGTAAGGAGTCATCAACTGATAGGTCAAAAGTCACATTATTTTCCATTTGTATCCATAGCAGCAGATGCTGCCAAGCTGATAAGGATGCACCACCAAAATGGATGAAATATTTCAGAAGTATCAGAAGGGTAGCTATGTTAGGGCCCAATCCTATCCAAACTTCCAGCACTGGTGCAGCCTCAATGCAGCTCCAGGGTAAGGGAACCAATGTTCCCATACCTTGAGGAGGCCTCTGTGACTGCCTCCCCACCACAGGATGCAGGGCATACCCCATTGTGACAGCTGCACTGGCACTGGAAAACTGGTTAGAATTTGGGCACTTAATCTCTTGCAAGGAACAGGAAAAGGTGAGTTGTGGCACATTTAATTTATTGCAGCATCAATTTATGCTGATAAACACAGTAAAAAGCTGATGCCACAACAATCTGTGAATCTTTCAGGTGCCACAAGGCTTTTATTGTGTGTCTCCAGCAACTTGTTACCATGTAGTGATGCCTCTAGCTGGGACATCCTGTTGATTACATAAGGGCACTGGGTCAGCAGGTTGGAGAATGATTAATGCGAATGGGATGCACATGATTAATGCTGTCCAGAACCTCAGGGTATAGCAGCAAATGAGCCTGACATCCCAGGAGGTGGCATTTTCCCTTCTTTTGCTACTGATATTCTCTTATAGGGCACCATCTTGCTGGAGGTGTTGAATTTGAATTAATATGTAAAACTTAGCCCCTGAAAACTTATGGTTATTAAACATCCTGCAACTGGTTATTGCAAAAGGAAAGGTCAGTGGCTTTGGAGTCCCAGTGATAATTGCATTATCTTCGTCTTAGGTGGCATCCTCATTACTGTAGCTGTGCAACCACCAGCTGTAAATATCCTCTTTCCTCTATGAATTATCTTATACAGTAGCCTTCCCCCAAGTGATTTCAATTGGCCTTTCAATTTGCTAGCCTCCTTGTGCATTATTGTACCATATATTTTTTTTCAGCCTACAAGTGGAGCAATATAACATTTGCTTCCATTAAATATCATCTGAACTCCTATATTAAAACTCCTTCTGTAAGCCCTATCCATTCCCCCATCCCTCTGGTGCAACCATGCCAAAAAAAGAAGTGTGCTGTATCCAGTGCGGGGGGGTGGGGCACAGGACCTCTCAGAGGAATTTTATCAGGGAGTACAAAGTTTCTTTTGGGCCCCTTTGCAAAGGGGGAGGGAGGAAACACAGCGGGGGAGAGTGGTGACAGGTGAGCAGAAAAGGGGCAGGGAAGGGCGAAGCAGAGTGAGGGGAGGGTAGGTTTACCCACTCATGTGGCATCAGTAGTGTCCCCAGCATCCCCAGTCATGGTAGTGTCCCCAGCATCCTGTACGAGCAACAGGACTGAGTAGATAGGAAAATGTTAGATCCCAGGAAATTTCTGGGTCCCCTCTTTTGGTTCCTGGGCCCCCCTTTTGACCCTGGGCACGGGTACAAATTACCCCCTTTACCCCCCTCTCCTAGACCCTGGCGGAGCAGATCCATAAGTCTCCCACTCCGCAATGGGTCTCCTCAGACCTGAACCAGCTCTGCAGCTGGCACAAGTCCGAGAAGAATAAAGGGACAGGGAGGTGCCACAGAGGATAGGATCTGGCACACACCATCACCATCAAATTCACCCCTCTCTGCCCCTCCACTACCTTGTCTGTTCCAGTCCCTTCCTTCCCTTTCTACTTTTTTTTTTTTTAATCAGCTTGAGCCAAGGTGTTCAGGGCCTAACTATTCCCAAAAGCACATCTTGTTTTTATTTGTAGAAGCTGCCTCAGAGAAACAAGACAGCTTCGCCATTTCAAGGCAAAATGTCACTGAGCATCCAATATCCTGCACTCTTTCTCCCTCCTTTCCTGAAACTTAAAGGCTCCTAAGAACATCAGTCACCAGGGTTATATTGGCATGTTTAAAAGCAAAACTTACCATGCACAATCTTATGCACATCTACTCAGAAGTAAGTTCTGTTGTGTTCAGTGGGGCTTATTTCTAGGAAAGTATGTGTAGGATTGCAGCTTTAATTATAGACAACTTATAACTTGCTGTGAAGCTCTAGAAAGACTTTGCTATCTGCGGCCAGAGGAGGAGCTGTAGCACAGCAGTAGATCACATGCCTTGTGTGCTTAAGGTCCCATGCTCCTAGGCATCTCCAGTTGGCACTGGAAAGACACCCCTCTCCAGTGGAGGGACGCTGTCAATTAGCAGATAATACTGAGATAGCTCGTCTCACTTCATAGGAAGCAGCTTCCTATGGTTTTTGGAGTTCTGTCAGTCAGGCGTTTGAACATGAGTGTGTGAGTTTGTATTGTAGTGGAAAGAGTTTTCTCGGGGGTTTTAGATCCTACTGCTTTACTGTGGAATGGGAATAGGATTAAGAGCCATAGACCCAAATCCTAACCAGCTTTTCAGCACTGACACTGCTGTGCCAATGGGGCAATCATGGCGGCCCCTTCAAGATAAGGGAATTTTTGTTCCCTTATCTCAGAGCTGCATTGCCCTTACCTCAGTGCTGGAAAGTTGGTTAGGATTGTGCCCATAGGTAATGAAGAGAGATAGCTTGGCTCCAAGTCAGATGCTGGAAGAGTATCCCAGAGCTCCTACACCTATTCATATGACTTTGTTTATATCCAAAGTTTGTGTTCGTATTCATGGCTACTTTGTAAGTCTGGCTTCAAGCACAGTATTCCTATTTTATACCTGGGATAGGGAAGGTAAGTTGTCTTTCAAGTGGACTACCCTGGCAGTCATTGTTCATTGACCAGAAGATAGCCAATAGTTTCATTGGAATTCAACTTGTACTTCAAGAAAAGCTGATTCAATGGAAAGCAGATGTCATACATAGGCATGCATAGATGTTTGGATTTAAGATGACGTTGAGAGTATTGTGTCAGAAGCTGACAAATGCATGGATAAATGGATGGAAACTAATCACAAATACACTTTTATACGTATGCAGAAAGGCAAATTCAACAGCCTCCCTATGCTTTGTACTTTACAGAGAGTCAGGGGCTGGACCCAGAAGTCTCCAAGGCAAACTCCTTTGGATTCGTAGGATGCATGTCCTCTGTTCAGTACAACCACATAGCTCCACTGAAGGCTGCCTTACGACATCCCAGCATAGCACCTGTGACAGTTGTGGGTTCATTGTCAGAATCAAACTGTAGGTCCTTGGTTGAAGTTGATGTGAATACAGCAACTACAGTATACTCTTCATCAGGTATGTTCAACAAATGTTACATTTAACAGGATGACTCTTTGATGGTTGTACTTTTTCCCCCTTTGGTAACTGAGTTGGTGATGCAGTGAATCGGAGGGTATTAGAAGGCATTTTCATCCTCTGTTAAGGTAAGTACACTGGGGATCCCAAAATCATGGCACCCAACTTAGTGAGACCAGGGCTATGTGGTTTGATTTATACTAGCTAAACCTATACATGTTGTACCAATAGATCCAGGCACAGCGACATCACAATGTCATAAGTAAATGTTTGGCATAGCAAACACACAAAAATGTGCACCTTGAGTCAGTAGTACTCAAACTGGTGGGTCGCAACCCACCATCTTGTGCAAAGCTTCCCCTGTCCCTTTAAGGGGAGGGGGAAGGAGAAAGGCAGCAATGCAGTCCCCAGGATCACATTGCTAAGGGGAGTGTTTGTACTTACTGAGGGCTGTTGCAAGCTGCAGGAGATGCAGGGAACTCCATGCAGCCCTCCTCGGGGCTCCCCGAGGCTTGGAATGTTGAAAAAAGCTATTGCAAATCTCTTCCAGTTTGTGATCACAACCAGAAAGTGGTTTGCCATCCCTTTCTTCCAATATTCTAAGCATCAGGGAGCCCTGTAGAGGTCTGCGCAGGGGTCCCCACACCTCCTGCACCTTGCAGCAACCCTTAGTAAGTGCAAACACCCGCCCTTGCTCCCCTTAGCGACGCAATCCCGGGAATTGCCCTCACCCTGTCCCCTGCAAAGATTTACCTTTGCAGTTTTACTCTCGAGAACCACTGCTCCAAGTCTAAGACATGTGTAACATGCACTCATCCAGGGACCAGGTGCAGTGGCTAATAGCCCAACTCAATGGACTGGTAAGAAAGGAGGAGGATGGCAAAGATATGGGTGCAATAATATGTGCTTTTATTGTGCTGATGAGAATCTAATAACTAGGAAGGGGAATCAAAAATAATGCAATGCAATATTTGCAGATAATCACTAACACAACTCAGCGCTGTGTGTCAGTGGCTTCTAGGCAAGATAAATCCTTACAAAGACAAGAGGGAAATGGAGAAGAGAAGAAATGAGGAACCGGAGCAGGATTTAGCATGCTCTGGGAGCAGATGATTTCTTGCCATCAGTCAAAGCAAAATGCTGGACAATTGGTATGGGTCATGCTCACCTAGCATGCACCTAACACCAAGTACATATGGAAACAAGGTGTGTCAGGCAACAGCTGACTGACCGGTACAAGATGTGGAAAAGCAGGTCACATCCTCCCAAGTGTTCAGTTCACCAATCAAGAGGAGAAATGTAACTTTCACGAATGAAAATGTTGCAAGCTCTTTTTGGAGAACAACAGATTGAGAGCAGCACGATTTGTGCCTTCAGCCCATGGTAATAGAAATACTAGCTTCACAATGTGTTCTTCTTCCCAACATACAAAACACTTTACAAAAGACATACAAAACATACATACAAAACACATACAAAAGATTCCCACAGGACAATTTAATGATTGCAGGCGAGAAATGAACTGCTGGGATCATCATCAGCAAGTAATGTGACTCTTTTAACAAGCAGAGAGGATGAGAGGCAAGCACACAGCAAAATGCCCAGGCGCACAAAGACTCATTTTATCGATGTGACCAGTTACACATTTCTGCTATTGGGCTTCATGATTAAGTTAGTGAATGGGATTTTTCAGGCAATAGAGAACAAATTGGCTATATTGGGTCAGACATAGGTTTAATAAATGGAACCAGCAAGATGTCAATCAAATGGTGAAATACATGTGGAAATGTATCCCAGTAATAGGGGAGTCTTTGACTAATAAGCAATGTTCATTTTAGTGAGATGCATGGGAAAGGACTTTCTCTTGAACTAGTCTTGATGACCAGCAACCAGACAGATAAGATAGCCAAATATATTATTTTAGAACTTGCTGTGGCTAACATATGAAGCTGTTTCATCCTGAGTCACACCACTGGTCCATTTTGGATTATACCAGAGGTTTCCAAACATTTTAGAACCATTCTAGAGGCCTCAGAATTGGAGTTAGCTAGGGCCAGAGTGGTAAGTACGGCATACTCCACAATGCGCTATGTAAGCGTCCCTCCTCAGTGTCAGAGTCATTCAGGGCAATGATGTTACTTTGCCATCATTGCCCCAAATGGCTCTAATGCCAAAGGGGAGGGGTGCTTACATGGCGCATTGCGGAGAGCACTGTACTTATCACTCTGTCCCCCTAGCTCCGCTTCTGAGTGACCTTGAGTTCCCCTTCACCTGGCCTTCGATAGGAGCCAAAGCATGTTTGCCTAAACATGCACATGTAGCTCCGTTTTGCTTTCCATAGGGCTCAATACATTTTCCTTGTCAGTTTGGGTGGGGGCTTCTTTGTCAAGTGTCTTTTTTGTGTGTGCAAAGTTTATTTATTTATTACAGATACAGGTAAGGAAAATGGGTTAGGGCTGGGACTACATAGGTTACACATGAGGGTATTGGCCATAGATTACAACATGTCTTAATCCAAAAAAGAAATCAACAATGACTGAAAAGAAAAATAGTCATTGATACAAAAATTATCATATTTGTCATTATACTGATTAATGATTTAACTAAACAATCAATATTGTTTAACTAAAATTATTTATCCAGTCATAAAAAGGCTTCAGATTTTGCACGTACAATATTCTTGCTGCTATACCGATATGTACAATAAAATGTTTCTTATATTGATCTTCAATTTCGAATATTGCATTTAAGAGGAATATTTCTGGTTTGAATGGTACTACACAATTCAATATCTCTTGTAACAATATGTCACTTTCCAATGTTTCTTTGCTTTCCACATATCCACCACATATAATAAAGAATTCCCTTAATCTCTTTGCGTATCTAACAGTTATTTGATGACCCAGGGTACATTTTTGCTACTTCCTCTGGAATTAAATTTTCATCTATAAAACAATTTATATAAAATACAACTTTAATTATCTTAATATTTGTGTTCCAAATTTGTTTTCATTTACATCTGCTTTGATTTGACATAATTAATGGAATACTCCTCACTTCTAATAATTCCATCCATTAATATTTACAAAAAAATTCCACTTATCAGCCATTTTCACTTCCTATCTTAGTATTTTCTTTGTTCTCTGTCTTGTTGATATTTTCCTTCTTGCTCCTCCCACTGCTCCTTCCACTCCTTCTTCTTCCTCTTAACTCTTTTATATTTCTTGATCCCTCTTTTCTTCTTCCGTTGTCTCCATTTTATTCTTTTTGAATTTAATCCAAAGATTCTTTTGAAAGGACATGCTCTCTTTCTCTGAGAGTTCCCTCTTTTTTCTTCCTGAAAATTCTGAGTTCTAATAATAAATGCTACTTTTTCCATCTCCTGTCTCATTACAAAAATCTCCAATTCTTTAGTTTCATCTGACATTTGATCCATTCTTTTTTCCATCCCTTCCATACTTTTCTTTGTTTGTCTGTCAGGGAGGAGTTTATTTGCCTCATTTGTTCAGATAGTTTTCCAACCTCTTGCTTCAATTCATTTCTGAATTCTCGTAACATATCCATTAATGAGGTCTGGCTTTCACTAACATCCTTTAAATTTTTTGATGTCATTCTTATCAGTATCAAATCAAGTCGATATAACTCTGGCTATAAAAAAGAAAAATGAAATGGTCTAACAATTAAAGAATCAACCAAGTCTCATTATCTTGCTTCACCTTCTTGTAAGGCTAATTCCCAAATTTTATATCTAAAAGGAATAAGTCAATAATCCATTCCAAGTCAGTATCAGTGTCCAAACATTCCCACAGTTAAAGAGTCATCCAATTCTTATTATCTTGCATCCCTTCTTGTCAAAAATAATCTTTAAGTTTTTATATCCAAAAGGGGTGGGTCAGTAATCCAATTCAAGTTAATAACACTGTCAAATTAAGTTAGTATACCTTTAATTGTTCAGGCCTGAGTCAAGCCTTTTGCAGCAAAAATGAAAGTGAAAGTTATTCCATGCTTTAAAAATTAATTGTTAGTTTCTTTTCCATGCGTACCGTTCCAACAGGGTGATCCTTTATCTTCCCTTATTTATCTTGTCTTGTTTCTCGCCTTTTCTTCCAATCATCCTTGTTACAAAAAAGAAAAGAAAAAAAACTACTCCAGCAGGGGCTTCTTTAAATTCACATTTTTCCCCTCTGGGTGGCTGCAAGCCAACGTAAATAATCTTAAAGTTGTCTCTCCCTCCTTCCAACCTCTTGATTGCAATTCTTTTTACAGCGTTTTAATGAACTGGTTACTCACAGTTAAAGGCTTTGTTCGCTTTCATGTTTTATCTAGGCCGTGGGGGGGGGGAGTCCCCAGCTGTCCGAATCGTCTCTGAAGATGGCGTCCGGGATACGATGTGATTCAGCACAGAGCAATATCGGGGAAAATAGCTCTGAAATCGCCGTCTCAAGAGACTGCCCTGTTCAAACTCTCAGCCTTCGTTCCTTCTTCTTGGCAACAAAGAGTACCTCATTATTGAGGTCCTTGAAAAACACATCTATTTAGCAGTTCCCCCCAGAGCCCTCCAAGGTTCCCTGCTACTTCACTGATTGTTAGCTCCGCCCCCCATTTCTCAAGTGTCTTTTGGGGCCTGGGTTCATCAGACTGGGACCATTCTGGTGGAATTGCATTCCTCTCAGGTTGACCTTCAAATTGGACTAAGGCACAGTTGCCTACCCACGAGTAAACATGCACATGTGGCTCAGTTTCACTTTCCATAGGGCTCACCACCCTTGTTAGGTTTTCCTTGTCAGCTATCAGCTTGCCAGTTTTTCAGATTGCGACACACATTTGTCCGCAATTTCCCCTCCTCCATTGATGAATGGATGCCTTTTTGGCATGACTGCATCGGTACTGCTGATGGGGGATAGGATTGGGGCTGACTGTGACTATTTACCCAGGCAGCCTTTTATACTCTTTCTCCTTGCATACTGTACTTGCAGTAAGATCCAGATCCTGATTTTTTTTTAACCTTTCTCCTTTTTTAATCCTGATCTTTTAAATCCTATAACAAGTAATTGCTTCCTGGTTTCTGCTATTTCAACATAACACCATTACCTTTGGATTTGCTTCAGATCCCATTTAGTTCTGCCTTCTACTCAAGACATTCAGCAGGAAACAAATTATGCCATCAAAACCCTCGAAGTGAAAAAGAATTATGATCCCTCTCCATTTGGTGAATGAGTTCCAGTTTACGTGCTCTTTTTTCATAGCCAAATTGCCTTGCCTCAACACTGACTTACTTAAGGAAGCACCTCTTTTGTAACATAGATTGGCAGCACCTTCAGGTATGTTTCTGTGCCCAAACAAAATGAGTTCATGTTCTCTCCCACACACAACACACCTTTACCTGAGAATCAATGCCATTTTTCAATGAGAGACTGACTTAGTAAACATTTATAGCAGTGTTTCTCAAACTGTGGGTCGGGACCCACTAGGTGGGTTGCGAGCCAATTGCAGGTGGGTCCCCATTCATTTCAGTATTTTGTTTTTAATATATTAGATGATGCTACCATGGCATGTGACTGCATTTGGGGAAATGTTACAGACCTGTACTTTTAACAAGCTACTATGTATTAAAAAGTCATTTTAACAATGATAGCAAATGGGACATAACTCCTGGGTAAGTGTGGGTAGGATTGCAGCCTGGGATTGTTAAAAATTTTCCTGCCTGATGATGTCACTTCTTGTCATGGCATCACTTCCGGTGGGTCCCAACAGATTCTCATTCTAAAAAGTGGGTCCTGGTGCTAAATTTGTGAGAACCACTGATTTATAGGCTTGTACTGTTACTTGTTCATGTCTAATCCCACAAGGTCAAGAAAACAAAATCTTGACAAAATATCAGTTGATGTGACACTTCACATTTGTTTTCCAAAAGGATAAATTAATGTCATTGAGATCTTCTAGTCATCATCTTGAACAGGTTGATACTTCTGACACCTGACTGCTGATTGCAGACTATTAAGCTTGCAATTAGCACTCACTAGCCATTAAAAGTTTTCCTCCCTTACTTCTCCCACCCCCCCTCAGCCAGTTGACAAGCACTTAACGTCCAGTGTTTGTCAGTTGATGTCTGGTTGATGGGCAAAACAACTTCAAGAGATAGTTTTTATTATAGCTTTTTGAGTTTGCCATCTTCTTCCCATGCTTGAATTCCACAATCCCATACAGTGCATTGTTTTTGCATAGCTTGAACCCCAGTCAACACTATGCGAAAGTGGCTACATAATAATAATAATAAATCTCTTTTCAACAAGAGTAGTTCACAAAGCAGTTTACATGGTAAAATAAATCGTTCCCTGACCCAAGTGGGCTCACAATCTAAAACAGAAGGAACACCAGTAGCAGCCACTGGAAAAGATGCCATGCTGGGGTGAAGAGGGAGAGTTGCTCTCTGCCTACTAAATATAAGAGGACACCACTCTAAAAGGTGCCTCCTTACCAATTTGCAGGGCTTGATGCTAATCCCACTGATATTGGCATCCTGTGCCTATGTTAGAATCTGTCAACCAGTCACCGATTGTGCACTTTCATGGTGCTGAGATACCTCCACTGCTACATTCCAGTGCTTACTGGAAAGGGCAGATCCCCCCTCAATTGCTCCACAGTGACAACAAATGGTTTCCAAGTCCCCCGTCATCGTCGTCCCCGCATCACCTCACAGGCACTGCTAACCAATGCCTTGGAAGAGAGAAGCCAGATGACTAGCAAATGGACTAATGTGAAAGCTCAAGATGCTTCCTCTCTGCATTTTGGCCTTCTCAGTGAGCAGACATGTGTATGCCAATAGAATACCTGCCCTCAGCAGCCACTCCATCATTCAGGTAAAATAGAAATGAGAAATATATGGGGGAAAAACACAAAGTCTGAGCATTCTCCAAGTATATCAGAACAGATTTAAGAAGTATCATAGGTTCTTGGTCCTTTTTGGTACAGTTTGTCCTCCTCCTCCAATTTCTGGTGCCATACCTGTAAAAAAGAGAGTATCCTCCTAATGCCTTATGTTGTTTTCCTTGACTCTGAATTTACCATGGACCTGCTGGGGGAGCTTCTGCTGTCACTTGCCATCTGCCTCATTGCAGCAAACACCTTTGTGTTCTTTCCCTAATATGATTTATAATTGAGTGAATCATAATTCAAGGCATGTTAATAGTCTGTTGACCTACAATCGGAAATAAATACCCAGGCATTGTGAGCTACATTCCCTTAAAGTTATCTGAAAATAATATATTTTTTAATGTTCCTTAGCTCTGGCCACCTCATGTCGCATAGCAATGTTTGCAAGTGATTCTTTGAAAACAAGATCTGCTCCATTGTGTCCCCCCTCCCAACTCAGACCTTTTGGGTATCTGCCATGTGGGAGCTGTCTCACAAGGTGGACTGGCCAGCAAGAGGGCCAAGAACAACATTGTCTGTCCACAGTTGGAAAACAGTCATGTATTTCATCTCCCATTTTTGATTATTCTGATCATACGACATAGTCCCATTTTTGTCATCACCCTCAACTGTATCAGTTCTAACACAATCAAAGAGGATGATCTTCCACACATTCATAACTAATCACAGTGTTTTGTTACAAAACAGATGGATCAAATATCATGCCCCTGGCTCAGTAAACGGAATTAATTCTATTGCAAGTCAATCTATAGTAAAACTGTCTTCAATTCAGTCATCCACTTTCTGACATTGCTAGGGTGCCAGTAACAGACAATGGTGGAAGCATTCCCATTTATCCAAAGTTTTGTTTTGCCTAGGCATTGCAATACACATATATAAATGAGATTGTACTTCATTTGTACTTCAGCCTTCATTCACATCCCTCACAGAATGCTCATCGTAGAGAAATATATATGCTAGAAACAACTTCCCTCTCGCCCAGCAATGTTGGTACTCATAGAGGACAAAGTTCTTTCTGGGGGTTGTGCCTATGGAAAGAAAAGCAGTATAACTGCCTGATCCTCCGCCCAGGCAGCGCTGCTCACTCACATGCTGCCTAGGCAACAGCTGTTGCAAATACATCGCAGCAGCCAGATTGAGGGAAGTGCCAGTGGAGAAGCCAGTGCAGATGGGCCCTGGCAGGAACACCAGGCAGTAAGTAAGTTGCTGTTTGGCATGGAGGCTTTTCTAGATGGCAGAGCGAGGGGAGAAGGCAGGGAGGGAGTGAAACTGTTGCAGGGAGGGTGGACCCAAGGGTGGATTGGGCCTGGGAGCAGGACGGGGACGGCAGCAGAGGCTGCCAGTGGATCCTATCCCCCTTTCCCAGCCTCAGAGCCTGGCATGGGTCTCTACACCAGTAATTGAGTTGGCACAGATCCAAGAAGACACACCAGGGTTGTGGGGGCACTACACGGTATAAGGGAACGGATGCTTCTCTTTTTTCAGGGAGACTTCCGGCTGCTTCTCCTGCTCTGCAGGATACAGCAGCAGTTATTTTGGCACCAGGGAAGGCGAGCGGCATAGGATTGAGCCCTGAGTATGGTTTTGTGTAAGAAAAAATGATTGGTGGGGAGGGGGAGAGAATCACACATCCATACCCTCCACTGGTATGGTTTTCTCTTTGCAGTCTCTCATGCAAACTTCCTGTTTACCTTCCATTGCTGTTTTTTGTTTTTTGTTTTTAAATGGAAGGAATGTTACACACAACTATGTATAATGTATAGGTTGGCTATGAAGTGGCACCAGAGAGAACCCAAGAAGGGACAACTCACAGACAAGGATCCAACTTGCATTCTCCCTGTTTCCAATTCTCTTTTATCAAGAGAGGTCTTCTGTAACTGATTTGCAGGAAGAAGATACTAGCAAAATAAACATGCTGCACATATAAACTGATCTTTCTGTCCTTAATAAATTGCAGATTCATTTGGGAAAGCAGATGAGAGAGAACTGCTCACCAATGCTGGCAGTGATTCAGCTGTCATTGGAGGTAACCTTTTTTCTTTTCTTTTTTTAAGCCAAGTCAGCAATTCTAACATGACTTATTGGTGGTGACTCATACGTTCTAATGCAGTGGTTCTCAAACTGGTGGGTCTTGACCCACCAGCCTAACTACCCCTGCTGTTGCCCCTCTAAGGGGAGGGGAAAGGGGGAAGGCAGTGACGCGATCCCCAGGATTGCACTACTGTGGGGGACATAGGGACTTTTTTAAAAACATGTCTCAGTCCCTGCCAGCGTCTGGGGGGATATGGAGAGCCCTGTGGAGCCCTCTGCAGGTCTCTCTGCATCTCTGAACACTGAAAAAATGCTCTCACAACCCACTTCCAATTTTGTGATCACAACCCAGAAATGGGTCGCAATCACATTTTTGTCAGTGTTGGGGAGACCTGCAGAGGGCTCCGTGGGACCCCCACCACCACCACCAAATGTCGGCAGGGACTGAGGTATGTATTAACAAACCCCTATCACCAGGGATACACCCCTTCCCTGCAAAGACTTATCATGATTATCAAACTCCGGGACAGTTTGAGAAATGCTGTTCTAATGATTCTCCTTCTCAGTTTTTTTTATTGTTCTTTGTTTTATGTGGCTATGTGTCCTCCTCAACATATGTCAAGTGTCTGTCTGCAACACCTTTGATTTGAAACTATGCTTTAAGCTGTTTTGCTATCCTTCAGTACCTTTGGAAAAAAAAACAAAAAACAACCCATTTCTCACTACATATTCCTGTTCGTCCTCTAGTAGTTCTGTACATTCTATAACGGGTCCTTATGCTGTCTGGCACTGTACTAGGCTAGTCCTATGCTAGGTGTCCCAAACCCATGTGTGTATTAGACCACTCTGGAAAAATAATTGTAACAGGTCAGTATAATGTCATTTTTTGTTGCATTTGGTACTGGTCAAACTAGCAATGGAGAGAGACTTGGCTTAGTTGTTTCAGACCCATTCAGATATGACAGAGCACTACTCATGATGACTACATGCTAATTTTAGGTTCAGAGGAAGAGGAGAATACCATCAGCTCATGCTTGTAGGCTTCCTTAAGGTATCTGATTGGCTAATAAGGGAAACAGAATATTGATAGGCTTTTGGTCTGATCCAATAAAGCTTAAGACTGAAAAGCTTAAGTAAAGGTCTGGAGTGTCTGTAAATTCTCAAGAAAGGTAATCACCAAAAACATCCACCCAGTGAGCTTTGTCAGTGAAAAAGCAAAATTCAGTGTTCCAAAGTATTAGGAAAGGGATTAACAGTAAAGCAACAAGTACAATAATGCAATTATATAAGTCTATGGTCTCCTTGTATTTAGAATCGTATTTAGAATTGCACACTGCAGAGTAAACCTAAGGAGATAAACTACAAATATGCCCACAATTTGAGCAGTCTTGTAAATTACATGAGGTTCCATCTACTTTGCCTTAATCCATCCCTAGCTCTAAAAGCCTATTAGGGAGAGAGCAATCAAACCAGGGTAGCAACAGAGGTGGACCAGACTGGGTACTGACCAAGTTCCCATATCTATCAGAAAGCCCCATATCTATCAACCACTGAACTCTCAGTATCAATGGCAGTAGTAGTACTCACTGCACCACCAAGGGGTGGGCAGAGGGCAGCATGCAAGGCCCAATGCAGGGCTGGCACTGCGTATGACCCATCCGTCTTTGTCATTAAGAATTAAACAGTAGCAGAATACCACGTTATCAGAATACCCATGAAATATTTAGGAAATTAAACCCACATCACACATCACACTGTTTAAATCTGACCAGCCCAACCTAGTGTATTAAGTACCTACTTAATACACTATGGAGATGGATAAACCAGGAGGATATGTATGTTTCAAATCCCAAACTTTTATTGCTATGAAAGACCAAATACTCAACAAACTTCTGTTGCTACAAAGTTTGGTACTCAAGTTTCCTAGTGGAAACATGATGATTGAGTACATCTATTAAGGCCTCTTCCTTCTAGTGGAGAATCTTGTCTGGCAAAACAGCAGTGAAGTACTGCATGCTGACTGTGGCAAGATGTCCGCATTATCTGTTGATAGGACTAGGTTCAGTGCAGCCAGAACTGGCTAGCTAGCTAGCTAATGAGGTCAGGAAGGTGAACCAAATACAGCCTATTTCAACAGCTGGAAGATTCTGTGGCTGTAGGTAAGACCTGAACTTTCAGACCTCCCTGAGCTTAACAGACCTCCCTGAGCTTAATTGTGATCTGCTACTGTCATAGCCCTCAGCCTGTCTTTCCCTTTATGTTCTTGTCTCTTTTTCCTCTTCTCCAGGTGTTATAGCAGTTGTGATCTTCATCATCTTTTGCATTGTTGCCGTGATGAGCAGATTTCTGTACCAGCACAAACAGACACATCGGAGCAGCCAGACAAAGGAGAAAGAATATCCGGAGCACCTTGACAGTTCTTTTAAGACTGATGTTGACTTACAGAACACAGTGAGCGAGTGCAAACGGGAATACTTCATCTAACACTCTGGCACTCCGTGTAACCCTTTGGCATTTCTTTGATTCTGATTCTGATTTTTTTTTTATCCATCCCATTTCTTTGGAATTTCCCCACAACTTTTGAAAAGAACCCACTTTGCACAGAAGAGATTGGCAGCAATGACAGCACCTCTTCGCCAAAGGCTAACACAGTTTAAAGCCTAACAGCTCCAGCAACTGTGTGTCTTTCCTGAGTTCCACATAACACGCATGGTTGACAGTTTATTTCCTGGATTTCTGAAATGATTGCTTTCTGGATCCATTGAGTTCACCATTTCATGTCGGGCCTGAGCGATATTATACTAGAGGTAAATGTACAAGCTAACTGTGTAGCATCACAGCTGTTGCAACAAGGTAGTGGGAACGAACAAGACCAAATTGTCTCATTTCTGAATTGTGTGTTTCCAAGGAGCCTCAATCCTCCTTGTTTTGCACATGGGCATAATATTTCTGTTTCATGTTGGTGGTGCCGTGCTGATTTTGCTAGCTGAGGATCTGGGATGTACTTGTTTCCCTCCTTATTCATTGACCCCCTTTTCTTCCCTGTGACCCTTTTACTGTAACTTTTAGACTTGAAAATTCTTTCTCTATTTTTTTTTTTGTAATACAGTAACCCTAATGAAGACAGTGATCCAAACCAACCCCCTTCCACCATTCCAGTTTAACCTTCCTCGCATAGAGCTGACTATTTAGAATCAGTGCGTTGTACTGAGCATGTAACCCTAGGTGACGCATGGAAACTACACCTTGAGTTGACAAGGATGTCAGGAGTAGGCTAGGAGCTGGGGCAGCTAGAAGCCTGAACTTGAATAAATTGATAGTAATGCATTTTAGAATTGCCACCATCCTAAACATAATTTGGGGGGAGTGGAAAGCCTTCCAAAATCAAGCACCAAATGCAAAATAGAAAGTGAAGACCACATTCCAGTGATTCATATAAAAATGCTCAGAACATCCTGAAAATGATGTGGAAGAAGGTGTGGCTTTCCTGAACATGACACAACTAGAGAGGTCTTTCCCCTTTCACATAATATTCTTTAAAAGACAAAACATTATCACCACCACAAAACTGTATCACCACCACCCCACCCCACCCCTTCTCTGATCTCTTCTTCTAACATTTTCTGCCCATTCCTCTCTGACAGTTAGGTCTCCTGACCATTTTAAACAGAGTGCCAAATGTGCTGAAATTGTTTGCTTGTCCAGTGCAGCAAAGGAAAAGAAAAAGTTTTCTTTCCAACATTACCTTTTTTGAAACTCAGCCTACATTGGTTTGCATGCTGATAGAACACATAGTAGCTCTGCATAGTCCAGCTCTCTGCCCCAAGGAATGCACATTTTTAGATGACAGCCTTTTGCCCAATCACATCACTAAACTCTTTGGTATTTTGGCTATAGTAAATGCAGGAACTGGTGCTACATTGTTTTTCTCCATTGACATTCCTATCCTGTGCTGCTGCTGTGTGGTCCAGCAATGCAGCTCACGTTATGGCGGTCGCAAAATAATGATGCATCATAGAGCAGAGCATGGCCACTGCCACAAATGGTAAGAGGTGGCAGCTTGGTGACGGGCGCAACCATGGGAGCCTTGAGGGTTAGCATGGGGGAGGAGGGGGCAGACGGAGGGTGGAATTGGATGGAGTTGAATGGGATAGAGACTGGGACAGGGATGAGGGTGTGCTGAGGGTGGGGGCAGGTTTTGGTGGCAGCAGCTCCACCAATATCCTGTCCCACTTCCTGGCCTTGATCCACCTATCTGGGTTCACTCAGACTTGCACCAGGAAGAGTGTTGGTGCAGATTTAAGTAGACCCATCAGGGCAAGGAAAGAAATGTCCCCTTACCTCGAGGAGGCCTTCTGGACTAATAGCTCCCCTGCAGGATGCAGCATGTGTCCTGCTGGCATGGCTGCATCAGTGCCAGAGAAGTTACATTGCATTGGGCTGTGAATCTAGAATTTCTCATCACTGAGGAATTTCATGTTGGCATCTTATGAGTGTTTCCTTCCCTCCGCTCCAGGAACAGCTGTTTAGATGACCTGGAGTGGCAAAAACTCTCCTCTCCAATGTCACTGGCATCTAAGAATGATGATCTTAACCACAGAGTTGCCCCTTCCCAGCTCTAGTTGTCCTATTGGGTACCCTTCTCTGAGTGCAGAGCTAGTCTTGAGACCTTTATGCTGTCAATGCCTTCCTGTCCTTGGCAAAGGCCTAGAAATAAGGTTGTCATTATTACCCACTCATTGCCTGAGCATCTTCCTCTGTCAGCACTTGCCCTATATTTTATGCTGTTGCCTCGCTAGGCCTGCTTCCACCTGTGGACATCTATGGGAGAACAAAGTCAGTTCTTCTCAGAAACCGAACATCAATTCCCTACTGATTCCGAGCTCTTATTACAACCTAAGTTAGAGGACAGATGGAGTTTCCAGTGAACTGTGGCAATGGCAATGATCAAATTGGTATTTGTGGATTGTTTTAGATGTTTTAGACTTTCTTAGACGGAGAGATGGAATGCATAGTAGATGCACTGAACGTATAGGTGCATGTTGGAAAGGAACCTAAGCAAAACCATTTGAACCTGGCTGGCACTCCTGCTATGCAATTGCCCTTCACCCTTGACCATAACTGGAATAACAGATTTTCAATCTTAGTCCAGTTGACTGTTCTGTGCACCACAACTCACCCTTAGAAAGCATGTTGAATTGAGCTTAATGATCTTACAATTTCTTCTAGTTTTGTCAACCACCAGTCTTTACCCTTTCTATTACTAGACTAGAAGCTTCTTTAGCAATTCAAAAGTGGTTCTGATGACACTCAGAAGTATTACTTCTGCATCTATAAGTGGTCATTGTGTCAAGGATGTTTCCAACCAACAGCTCTTTTTTAAAATCACTTTTCTTCATTCTGAACGATGGAGGGGGAAAAAAGAGTGACCTAAACAAATGCAAGAATTAATGAGTTCTTTCTCTGTCTGAGGACTCCACATCCTTCCTCATTATTTTGACTGTTCTTTGGCCAAGTCATCTTATTTTAGATGATTTCACTAAGAGGGAGCCATTCATTCGTAACGTGTTTAATTGCATTCTGAAAAACGAGAGAGAGAATTCATGGAATTTACATTTTTATTCCAATAACTCCCCCCTATAAATTATTGTGCTGTATTTTTTTCCCCTTACTCAACACAGCTGTGATAAATCACCCCTTTGCTCTGCTACATTTCCCCACCCCCACCCCGCTATAAATGTCAGTCTAAAATGTAGCAAATCTAGCCCCAAGGAGATACACTAATGGGATTAAAAAGAGAGGGCCTGGGCAATAAAGCAATACCATCATTATTCAAGGTATTGAGAAGTCTGAACTCCTTGCAGATTCAGGGAAGGGTCAGAATCTTGCAAAAGATTTAAACTTTATCCATTAGGATCATAAATATGTGGCAGATAAATAAAGGGAAGCAAGGTTGACATTTTTCTCACTGCACACATATACGTAAATTGTAACAATTTTTATGCATCCCAGGTGGAACATCACTGGTTATGTGATACAGAGAGGGCCTGTAGTTGAGTAGCAGGACACATGCTTTGCATGAAGGAGGTCCCATGTTCATCCCAGGCATCTCTAGGTAGGGCTGAGAAAAACCGCTGCCAGTCAGACTGAGAATACTGGCCAAGACAGACCAAATTTTAGCCCATGTAATCCAATTGTTTTTTTTTAAATGTGTGGACTTGTTTTCAGATTATTTCCTGTAGAAAAAATTCTCTCTCTCTCTCTCTCTCTCTCTCTCTCTCTCTCTCTCTCTCTCTCTCTCTCTCTCTCTCTCTCTCCCTTAACAAGAAAGTGACTAACTCTCATTATTGTTGAGGAAAGCTTGAAAAAGACTGAAGAGTGACTGGTGTCAGACAATGCAGTGCTTTGAAAGGCATCATGGAGTGCACACTCATCCAACTACCACATCTTTTCAAGTTTTAAGATTCCCCCCCCCCCCAAATCTGCAAAGTTTATTTGGCAAGAACAGTCAGCAAAAGCAATTTGTCTGTACACTGTGGGAAACTAGGTCTGCAGTAGCTGCAACTCTCTTAAAAAACAATCATCTGTTTAGAGCCAGTGCCTGCTAAAGGCTCACAACTGCCCATCTTTCTGCTACACACCAACCGTGCTGTGTATGCTTTCTGCCATCCCAACTCATTCCAATAAGATCTAACCCATATTTTTGCAACTAGATTAAAAAAAAAATCCAAAGATCTAATCCAGCTCCAGTCATGGGTGGTAGGCAACCCAATCCAAAGGGCACACTGTACCAGCACAGGCCTCCTGCACCACATGTTTGTGCCAATTCATGAGCTGGCCACCATTTTTGAAGATCCTATTTGCTAAATTGGGAATAAATAAGATGAGTACTTGAAAACATCTCACTTCCCCATTTCCTCTGTTGTAAAGTTAGTTGATTAAGGGCACAATCCTAACCAGGTCTACTCAGAAGTAAGTCCTATTTTGTTCAATGGAGCTCACTCTCAGGAAAGTGTGGTTAGAATGGCAGCCTAAGCCTCAACATTACCAGGAAGTCCAAATACATAGTTCATCAATTCAAACTTTACAGCTTTCAGCAGCCATTTGGACTGTCATCTCTTTACAGAATCTGCCTAAATAAATAGGACTGAATCTTTACCCTGGAAACTAAGACAGTGAGGTAGGCAGACAAATTGATAGCACAATCCTATTGGTGTCTACTCAAAAGTAAGCACCATTGCATATAATGGGGGTTACTCCCCCATCCTATTGGATTGCAACCTTATACACACACTTGACCAAATTTACCATTCTGCCTTCTTAATTGGTGCACTACACAATGGTGTATTTTCTGTTCTTAATTAGAGATTTTCTTGTATAGGAAAATACTTATAGCCCAATACACTACTCACTTAAGTAGAAGTATTTGGATTTCAGTTTAATTAACTGCTCTGAAATCAATTGGATTAAATCAGTATAAATCTTAGTACCCCTAGTTTCACTTAGGTGGTCTATGGATCAAGTTGCCATGTTCATTAGAGGATGTTATATTTCTTGTTACGGAATTCATCTCCTTTTTTTCAGCCCAGAGTGACTGAAAAGACAAACACATTTAACAAGGCACCATCACGAACTCACATCCTTGTTCTCTGTAGTTAACTAATCTTTACAATTGGTAGTGGCATACCCAGCTGTACCCTGAACCCATGGTGAAAAACTTCAGTAACCCCTTCACCATGAGCCAACTGTAATTTGAGCCAGGAAATGAAATGATCCATCACACAAGCTGTGGTTGTGCAAATTAACCCTTAAAAGAGTTCAGCCCAAGTAGCCAGTTTAACAAAGAGCTGCAATACATTTTAACCACCTAATGCCTCAAAGTAATGGCTTGGAGGTGTGAACGAGCCATGACAGATTTACAGTCAACTTTAATATTACCCAATGTCAACTCAAATGCAGTCGTTTTGAATGGAATCAATACATTCGCTAGGCTATCACTTGCCGTCTGATGAGAAATCAACAGCTATATGTGTGAATCTGTCCCAGGTCACTGAGCATGTTGTCAGTGAAGTAGCCAAATCCTTTTCTGACTTTGGACCTGACCCAGTTCCTATTAATAGGCATCAAGGAGTTCCATGAAATGGACACCTCTCGAGACAGTAGGCAAAAACCTTTTGCTCTGATTTGCTGTTTAAACATCTGCTAATGTCAAAGCTACAAGTCTTACAGCCCAATTCTATCCAAACTGCCCATGCCACAATGAAGCGGTGCTGAAACAGCTACTGTCTCCGGCATTGGCCAAGAGGCTGCTGGAGGTCTTCCTGAGGCAAAGGGACTTTTGTGCCCTTGCCCCGGAGAAAGCCCCAGCAGTTGCTATGAGGCTACTCAGTCCTGCACCAGCAAAATCACTGGTGCAGGGATATGCAGCCCCTTAGCAGATTGAGCCAGGCAGGAGATAGGATCTGGCAGCAGCCTTTGCCATGGTCCCTGCCCAGATCCACCCACCTTCTGCCCCCACACCGTCTCCATGCCCTGTTTCATCCCTACCTACCCTCTGCTGCGATTTCCTGCCCCAAATGACTGCACCACTCAGTGGCAAACTTATCACCAGTGGCTCCTGGAGCCTCTAACTGGCACAAAGGCCCAGCTTCCACCTGTAATGGCCTCCACACTGTCACCTGCTTCTTCTTAGCTGCTGCAAACTGCTTTCCTGTGATGGCCATTGCTAGGTCAGCATGCTGGAGACTGGCACTGTGGCCCTGGTAGATTGGGCTGCCCATATCAAAATCTGTATCAATAAAACTGTGTTATGCACATCCTGTTATTGATTTATTGAAATTCACAGGGACAATATAGTTAAATCACAGCCATGAAATCTTCCACATAATTTCTTAATAGATTGTAATAAATTTCCTTTCTTCTGTTGTTCATTCTGAAGAAAGAACCTGATTGTTAGTGTATTGCTACATTTATTCTTTTGTTAGTTTTGCACCACAGTACTCAGAGAGAGAGAGAGAGAGAGAGAGAGAGAGAGAGAGAGAGAGAGAGAGAGAGAGAGAGGACAAGAGCTGGCAAACTGCTATAATTGTTTAATTAGTCATTTGTCTTCCAAATTGTTCTGACTCTACAGAGTGATCAGAAGCTGCAGGGATGAAAGCAAGGGTTTGCATTTGGGGCTGTCACACCACATACTCTCATATCCATCACTGCTTTTTCCTTTGGAGATGGAAGGTTGAAGTTAAGTATGTGTCAAGTATGACTGAATTCTTATTATTTAAAGAAGACAATTTTCCCAGTTGTCATCTGGTGAAAATATGTACTTCCCTGTCAAAGACAGAGAACCTTGGGTAACATACAACATCTGAGATTCTTCTCACATGTTCTCTGCCTATAGGAACATATAAAGTACACACTTCACAACAGAATAAGTACAAGAACAACAGTGTATTAACATCTCTGCAGTGTGTTTTTCCCCTGACATATTGACCTGTGGTACATCAATTCCACAAAAGGTGGTAATTTTAATTCCATCAAAAGGTGGTAATTTTTCATTAATTTCAATGAGGCTTGTGCAGTTGAAGTTCCCAGAGGATTGTGCTCTTTTTCTTTAATCTTCACCTCCTAGCATGGATATCTGCCCTATGCTAAAGATGCCTAGAAGCCACCATGGATGTTGTCAAGATGTGGAAACTAAAATAACTAAGGGTGCAATCCTAACCAATATTCCAGCACTGACCTAGCCGCAAAGCAGGCCCAAGGTAAGGTAACAAACATGCCTTTACCTGGAGGAGGCCCTCTCTTGACTGCCTCCCACTGCAGGATGCAGCGCACGCCACATTGGCACAGCTATGTCAGTGCTGGAAAGTTGGTTAGGACTGCGCCCAAAGTTAGATTTCGTTTTGACATGAAGAAAACATGATGGCGTATCTAGATATATTCCAGCATTTTAAGTGTACAGATGCACCATTAAGTTAAAAAAAAAATCCTGCAACATAAATATGATTAATTAAATCAGTTCTACCCAAAGGCAAGGAATGCCAATTTTGTTGAATGGCAAATAGAAGGAACAGGTCAAGTATCCCAGTTCAAAGTTCCCATCAGTCACCGTTTGATCTTCTCAAGGAATCACTGGCAATAGAGTTTCTGTCTCTAAATGAAACATAGAAATAACATTGCTCTTTATATAATATTCTGTTAGTAAACTCTGAATTGCACGGCAACATCTTCTGCACATTTTCTACATAAGTGCTGCTAAAACATGTGCACACGTAGTAGCAGTTTCAGAATTTGCGTTCCTGTAATTTAGAAGATATTTCACATCAATGCATAATTCACTGATGCTGCTTCTGGCCTTCTTGTGTATTCCATGCAAAGTGAGACTGGTGGTGCTGCGGGGGCAATGGGGCCTTTTCTGGTCTTGGAGGTCTGGTCAGTCTCAGACTTTGCCACTCTCTGAAGTTGACCCTGTCTGTCTGAGGAAGACACTTTTCCCTGGTTCCAAATTACAATTTGTCCCATAGTCATGCTACAGCCCAAAATCGGTAAAGTCTCACCCTCCCGCTGAGAACAATCTAGAGTAAGTGGCTTGAGGTGTTCAAACTAAATTAACCAGAACTCCCAAGCTCCTCCCATCAAACCTCAGGGAAATGCGCAAAAAGAAGATTCATTATTTTGATGACCTCTTGAGAATGAGTCAATGCCAATTCATATATTAGCAGTGTAAGAACAAAAAGATCAATCCAGCCTAGTCTTAGATATCCAACAGTGGCCAACCAGATGCCTCTGGAAAGCTCACAAGAAGGGCTTCTGTTGTGTGATCCCAGTATCTGGTATTCAGTGTTATATTGCTGCTGATGGCTTGTTGATGTTGATGTAGGTAGTACACAAGTAATCCTAGCTAGCCACATAATTCAGTCATCCCAATATTACTGGGGAAATGTGGAACTCAGATCTGAGGAAGTGATAAGCAAACTGCTCCAGTAGCTTCAGAAATATTTGAGAACAGCTCCTAAGAATCTTGCAACAAACAACTGATGGAGCTCGTTGAGTCCAAACTATATCCAAGCTTTGTGAAAGCACAGTGGTGTGTGTTTGTTCTTTGCTTGTAATTCTGATAATATCATTAGATCTAGTTTGGCCCATAGTTTACACTTCTCAGCTTAGCACCAAGATGGGTTAATGCTAATAACAATAATCAATTATGCCATCAGTTGTGCATATGAGATAAATAGGGCTCAAACCAGTGGTGTGATTTGAAAACTGGTGAAGATTTTGTCATCCTGGTGTAGCGTCCGTGAATTTAATTTGAGGGTTTAATTTCTCAGTCACAACTGTTTATAGGCTAACAATAGTAAGAACTGGAATGAATTCATATCTTTTAGACTTTGCTATTACAGGTATGGTGCAATTCAATACTAACAGCCAAATGGCTCAACTTTTTTACCTGTACCTGTCCTGGTTACACTTAAGGAGGGCATCTGAGTTCTTCTTTGGCTCTTTTTCCTCCACAAGTTTGGACAACTCCTTATGCTGGTCCCTAAAACGATACACTTTTGAGGTATCTGACACAGATGGGTGGTTAAAAATTGTCACATGGTTCTATTTTACGAGACTCTTCTGTAGTGGGAAATTCTTTGTCGACTCTATTTTTGCAGTAAAATGGGTGTTGAATTTCCAATAGAAGCCCCACCTTGAAGTGTCATTGTTTAGTTTTCTCAGCATTTTATTTCAACCCAATGAAAACCAACACCATCTGAAACCACGGTAAAAGAAAAGTCGGTTAGGACATTCCGAGGAGGGAGAACAGAAGAGCAAACCCCTCGTGCTTCCTGTTCCCATGCTTCCATGCTTCCATTTAGCACAAAATGTCAGTCCCTTCCTAGTTATGATGTGTGGAAGATGCCCTCTCACCTGGGGTTCAAATGTTTCACTACAAAGGGAGGTACGAACATTGGATGCTGGAGCCAGATTGCTGGGAGCTCTGGGTCAAAGCCCTCTATCAGGGGCCTCCATGGTGCTCCCCAATGGTGGAGTGGACACTATCTCTGTCACCAGTATTTATGGTTCAGAGATTGGCCCATGAGCGTGGGCCCTGATTGAACCCTGATGATACATGGATTGTATGGGAAAGCACAAGGAACAGGAAGCTGGAGGCAATCATATTTTCTGCGAATCTGCTTCTCCTAATGTCTGAAGCCACTCTGGCGTTAAGCACATGAAATAAGCTTCACCTCCCAAATAGTCTTTCCGTTACAGTAAAACAGATGAAACCAAAATGGAAGTCTAACCCTTCTTCCACCATCTGCTTTTTTGAAATAGAATTGCCTAGGATGATGCCTCAGTCCAAGCCAGTTTTGTAGATCATGTATCATGTCTTAAAATACACTGTATGGGGATTAAAACGATGACGAAATATAAAATTAGCCTTAGCTTTTTTTTCCTGTTTTCTATGGTTATTGTTGTACAGAAGAAAGACTTAAACTGTAAATGATGTATATTTAATAAAAAGAGCCTTTTGTATGATTTTGTGTGGAAGACACGCGCCTCATGCTATGATTCTTTTTCTTTTCATCTATACATGGATAGTGCCGGGAAAGGGGCCTCATTCAGTTCTTGCGAGCGATTAATGTCGACAACGGGAGCCATGTGGTGGACCGTAATAAAACACAGAGCTCCCACCATTCCACTGTATTGATTTCAAGCACTGCTCCGAGTGCTGTCACTGGGCATCGGAGCAGAGCACAGCATCCCTGATTCCAGTCACTAATCATGGTTTGCAGCACCTGCCTCTAAAGTGCGGGAGGGCAAATGTGCTGTGATGAGAGTCAAGGCTGGAGATCTGTTTGGGGTCTGACTGCAGAGCACTCCCTGGAGCAAACAGCTGTCTCTGCTCTCCAGATGCCATGGCTCTGAGGCTGACACTTCCACCTGCTTTCCCTTACCACCGCCTTATGTTTGAGGGGAATTCACCATCACACACTTGAACTCTCATGCAAAGCTGTACAATACAAGCATGTGATGGAAAGTGGCTGGGTAGTTGCTCTTAGTAGCTGTGGCTCAAGCCTATCACGTTATTTCTGCTTCTAATACCATGTTCCTGGACCAAGGATATTTCCAATGGATGCTATTTGCTGAGTTCCATGTATATTTTCAGAGAGGCACAGAAGTTGTTGCCCATGCATGTTGGCCCTAAATTTTGATGTCCCATTCATAGGCAGTAAATCTGAGGAGGGTCATTTGGTGAATTGGGGAAATGAAGAGGTAATTTTATGGGGGGGGGGGGGAATTTATTTGCTTCAGTGGCTGGGGGAATGTCATTTTTTTTTCCTAGTTATCCCTTCAGAATGATGCTGTATGATGACAACACCACAGTCTCAGGGCTTCTGGAAAATAAAAAAATGCTGAGTGAATTGCTGCTGCTACAAAACAGTAATTTTTTTTAAAAAGGTGAGCAAGGCAGGCCAGTCCCACCTGTCTTCCCCCCAAGTTTCAAGCACAAAAAGTTCTGAGGGGATGGGGTTGGAGGCAAAATCCCCAGGGCTTGAGCTTCTAGGGCACTTGGAACACTACAAAACAAACTATACAGTACAGAACAAATTTAGAAAGGGGGATACAATCAGTCTGAATGACAGCTCCACAAGGTTTTTCATGCTGCAAAAACAGGAAGCCAGCACACCAGACACAGACTAGAGTCAGCACACGTGGGGTTAAGTGCAGAGTGTTTCTCTGAGTCTTCCATGCGTGCGACTCATGAGTCCTCGAGTCAGCAAAAACACACACTTTCACGGCTTGAGTTCGAGTCGAGTTCCCAACCCTTCTGAGCACAATGCTATTTAGAGTCGTTTGGGCTCAGCATTGGCTAAAACAAGATGGTTTCACTGGTATTCATGAAGTGAAAAGAAACCAGACGAGCCTCCCAGGACAGGGAGTTTCAAGAAGGCTCCCTTGCATGCCTATCACGCAGGTGTTTGGAGAACGCTTGTTGGCTCCACCTTCCTTGTGACATTTCCCAGTGATCCCAATTCACTGGTGGCCCAGTCCGATCCCCTGCAGCAGCCCACAGGGTTTGAGGAGACTCATGGGGCAGTTTGGGGTAGGGGAAGCAGGATAAGCTCTCAGTGTACGCTGCTGCTGCTTGGATCCTCTCCCTCCTGCTCCCTGCTTGGCCTGATCCTTAACCCAAACCCTTCCAATTCTCCCCCAAACCATCCCCCACCACTAACTACCAGAGTATGGAAGGGCATCAACAAGCTGCTGATGCGTGTGCTGGGCCTCCAGCCATTTGTGCTGGCAGCCCCAGTGTGCATGACAGTGATACAGTTTTAATGCCATCAGCTCACAACTTACAATCTTGCTTATCTGCGGAGGCAGTTCATATGGTCAGCTACAATTATTCAGGTTATAGTCACTGAGTGACCAAACAGAGTGGTGTAAAGGCCACTCACTTATTCATCTTCATGTGTGAATGCGCTCTGATGCCAGCCTAAATAAAAAATTTCAAGAACTTCTTCTACTAAGTGGTTGTATTGCCCAACTGTTCCTACTGGAAATTTTTTCTCCCCTGTGGTATTAAACCCTACATTTGTGCAGCTGTTGTTTCATTAGTTGCCAACAAGGAGATGTCTGTCATAATCCAGTGGTTCCCAAACTTCTGGCACTAGGACCTACTTTTTAGAATGAGACTCTGTCAGGACCCACTAGAAATGACGTCATCAAGCAGGAAAATGTTTAACAAACCTAGGCTGCAATCCTATTCACGCTTACCCAGGAGTAAGACCCATTTACTATCATTATTAAAAGCATACACATTAAAAGCCTATTAAAAGTACAGATCTGTAACATTTTCCCAATGCAGTCGCATCCCATGGTAGCATCAAGTCTAACATATTAAAAATAAAATATTGAAATGCATGGGCACACACCTGACATTAGCTCATGACCCACCTAGTGGGTCCCGACCCGCAGTTTGAGAAACACTGTCATAATCTATTAAGATCTCTTCCAGTCCTTTAATTCTATAATTCTAAAATATATCCTTGAAGAAAAAAGAAGGCATTCAAATGTGTCCCATTGTCACCTGGACCCAGCCCGGGTGGCCAGGAGCTCCCCAGGAGCAGGGATCTCCTCTGGGGTAGAGGCCTCCTCAGGAGTAAGCCCCAAGTACTCTCAGGACTGGGGTCCCTTACAGAGCACCTACCTGGGAGGAGGAACAAGGACCAGCTGGGAACAACAAGCAGGCAGTGGTTAGGAGGGGTGGGGCCGGCCCAACGGGGAGAGGCCTCATAAGGAGCCTGGAGAGGGAAGAGGGAGGTAACTCCTCTCCAGAGGGGAGTAAGACCTGAGGAAAGCCAGAGGGAGAGTCACATCCCTGCCTAAGGGAAAAGAGAGAGGCCTCCAAAGGGAAGGGGTGGATGTTCACCCTGGAGAGAGGAGGCTGGGGGAGAGCATTCCCTGACCCAGGACCTGCCTGGACACAGAAGGTGGCCCCCTATGGAGATGGGGTCATTGAGATGGGGGCTTGGAGCCAACCATACCCTGTGGGGGCCAGCTGGCTAGGGAGCTAGTATGGAGACATCAGGGGCCCTCCTAAGGCCAGACAACCTGACCCCAACCAGCAGGGTTGCATCCTTCAAGAGCCCTGACCCAGGGCCAAGGGAGGTGGGGCAGAAAGCTGCTGCTGCTGCTAACGCCAAGGAATGGATAGGGTCAGGTCCAGAGCCCACCAGATGACGATGACACAAGTCAGCATGATGTATGGTGGTCTGTGACGTAACAGTCCATGAGAATGTAAAACAGCTGATGCTATTAAACCGCCTATGTCAAGCATAGGTGGTTTAACGCCTATACCTGCCTCCTGTCCATTAATCTGCTGCCGACCATCGTTCATCCACCAGGTAAACCCCTTGTGCTTGCTTGCAACTCCAGGGAAGGGGCCTCCTCCGGCTATGGACATTATACCCATACAGGGCTTGTCTTACAATTGGAAGAAAAGAACATTCCCTCAAAAGCCTTCTATGGATCTTTAGAAATGAGATGGGATAGGTCCAGACTTCACCCTGTTAAACTGTGCTCTGCCCCTTTTTAAGATGCAGCTTGCTTAGAACACCAAAGGAGGGGAAATGTCTCCCAGGAGCCCTTGTTGGGCTATTGATTTCACAACAGGAGACTTGGGAGAGAGTAAATGGGATAGAGCTAGACTCTGCAGGTAAGCAGTGCAGGTCTGTGGCATTTTAATAGAGCTCCCTTGAATCTAATATATTTACCAACCTCTTCGAAGACAAGGGGAAGCAACCATGTGCAACCTATTAGAGATTTTGCACCTGGGTCTTCAGAATGCTTGTTTAGAAATCAAAAGCCAGTTGGCAGCTGAGGCTTCTGAGCAGCGGCTTGGCTGATGGCTGAAAGCATTTTGGAAAAGGGTGACAGATGTCTCTGTGTGGACATCCCTGATTTTTAAACAGCCTGAAAGGGAAGAGAAGGGGAATGGGGAGCTTGCTGATTTCAAACAGTCCTGTTGAAAGTATGCCACTTGATAAGAAGACACAGCCATTCTTCTCCCAAAATGCACCTGCCAGCTTCAAAAAGCATTCTCTTAGCAATTTTGCTTCACCTAGGTGGTTTCACAGGGGGATGAACCTGATTGAAGAGGCTTGACAGATTTTGCCACAGTCTCATCTGGGATGAGCTGAGGAAAGGAGCTTTTGATGTTTTTACAGCTTCTGAAGCAAAAGTGGCTCAATGCAAAGAATGGCCCTCTAAAAGCGCAATCCTATGCATGTCTACTCAGAAGTAAGTCCCATTGCATTCAATAGGGCTTACTCCTAGGACAGTGTGGGTAGGATTGGGCTCTAAGGCTGTATTCCTATACACAATTACCTGGGAGTAGGTCCCATGGAACTTAAAATGGAACTTTATTTCTGAGCAGTCATGCACAGGATTGGGCTTTAAACAGATTCCATGCTACTAAACTGAATACCAGCCCAATCCTATTCAACTTTTTGTACTGTTACAGCTGTTCCAATGGGGCATGTACTGCATTCTGTGGTGGGGGTGCAGTCTTGGAGGCCACCTCAGGACAGGGAAAGTTTGCAGCTGCATTGTTGCTGGAAAGTTGGTTGGGACTGGGCTGTTAGGCCTCTTTAGCCACAAAGACAGAACACCACAGTATGCTTTCAGGCTAATCTTGGGGGGGGGGGGATGGTCATTGACATGTTATTTTGTTAAGCCTCCTACCTGTGGGGACATATTACCCTGCACATGTCTGATCTCGGAAGCTAAGCAGGGTCAGGCCTGGTTAGAACTGGTTAGGAGACTGCCTGGGAATACCGAGTGCTGTAGGCTTATACCATAGTCTTTCGAGACTGAAGGTTGCCAACCATAAACTTCCATCTAGTGAAGTCCCATCTAAAGAAGGGAAAAGGGAGTAAGAATGTGACAAGAACATTGGATTTTTGTAATATTTAGTGAAAGTTCAGTGCTGGTCCTATCAGAGATGGACCTTTTTAATCCCCAATGAACCTGAACTGAGCTATACCTTGGAGAGTCCTGGTGATACACCTACCAGTAGGATGTGGAACTTTCCACTCGGGACTAAAAGGAGGCAGGAGCAGTCATGATGTGGTACCATTAACAGGCAATGAATTGTCAATCATTTTGTCCACCACTCTACTTTTTCTGCCTCAAGCACCAGAATGTCTGGTACCCTCTGGTCCGACAAGAGGCACAGATTTAAATTCCCACCTAGTCACAATACTAATTAGGACAGCCTTGAACAAAATACCCTTCAGTTTAGCTCCCTCACAGTAGTATTTGATCTTAGGAGAAACACAAAACACTTTGTACTGAAGTTGCAGCAAGCTTCTATAAGCACATGGGGACAGTATTTGGGGACAGTATCCTTCATATCATCGTGATCCTGTTGCAGAGATGACCTTCTCCCATATGATTGGCTATTCTGTTTCTCCTCTGAGGCCCTCCTTTGTGTTCTCTCACCACTTGAGGTTAGGTGGGTGAGGAGGTTTTCAGTTGTGGCACCCCAACTTGAACTGCTCCCCAAGGGATGTTTACCCAGTACCAACCATTTTGTCTTTTTGGCACTGGGCAAAAATATGCCCAGATATATCAGGATGCCATCTAAAACTGCCTTCAAACTCTACTGTTTTGTGACTGTCTCTGCTGTAGTGTACTGTTCTGCTACTACATGTATCCCTCGCTTTTCAATGATCTGCTCTTTCGATTCTTTTCAGTTATAACAAGAACCCATACATTTGAAGCATTGTCTGCTATTTCTGTTTCCTGTTTCCTATAGCCTATTTCTCTCTTTAAGTTCATATTTTTGTATATGTTCAGGTGGACGCTTCCCAGCACAGGAGAGCAGGTCTCAGGACACCTGGGGAGAACATGCAGAAGCTGTTGAGCCTGCTGGGAGAACCCAGCTGGCCATGCCAGCTGTGCCTTCACCAGCCTGCAAATGTGGGACCAACCCTGGTGAGAGGGTTGCAAGGTAAACAAACAAAAAAAAGACTAGGGAGATGCCTGTACTTGCTATTGTATTTATTGCTTTGATTTTGCATGTCACCCTGGATGGTTTTCCTGAAGAGTGACTTAGAAGTCCTTCAAACAAATAAAATTGACAAGTTTTCAACTTACTTGTCAATACTTGTTGGCAACCTTCAGTCTCGAAAGACTATGGTATCGCACTCTGAAAGTGGACAAGTAATTTTCTCCGGAATCCATGAAGCTAGAAGACTCTTCACTTGTATTTTTTAAAGACAAAACTGATCACTCCACACTCAGCTCTTCAGGGTGATCACTGGAGACTCATAGCCATTCTTTACAGATAGCAGTCACTTAGTTCAATCAGATGACCACTGTGTGCATTTTAAAATATCCCATGTGGTTGCTCTAAATACTGGGATATTTAGATACAGTTGCTCTTCTGCAGCCTGCAGCATTCCTCTGAGCTGAGTCTTACTACCATTCTTCTCTGTACCTTGAGAGTCTTAATAGTCCCATCACTTTATCACATCACATCACCAACAGATTACCAGCTCTCCATATATTTAGACATAACATCTGGGTCACTTTGAGATTACAGCCATTTGGGAAAATGTTCTTTGCCCAGGTGCTCCCAGCTTCTCCCTTCATCAAGGCCCTTAGGTGAATCTGATGATGTACCAATTGCTCAGTTTGATCTCAGTGTGAACAACAGGGACTGCCAATCAGTAGGCATCTCTTTGAATCAGGATGTTAGAGGGTCTCATTGGCCACTTTTGCTCTTTGAGTCATACAGATATGAATAAAAAGAATGGCATCTGTTTATTTTGATATGTTCCAAGACAAACTGTGCTTCATATGTCAAATTTTTCAGATGAAATAAAAATGCTTTTTCTTGAATGGTGTGACTTTCCTGCTATACGGAGTAGCCTACCACTTCCCCCACATATCTGATCAAATCCCCAAAGCATTAATTAGCTGCTTATATTTATCTCAACCAAATAATAAATAGCAATGCGGGTTACCATGCCAATTAGGGTGTTCACTCTGGAACAAGTCTCTCTTGCTAATAACTCTATTCTTTCTGGGGATCTTGATAGAAACCTAGTTGTTTTCTGAAGATTTATCAGGGAGTTTCAGAATAATAAATTGACTCTTTCCCACAGCTTCTCTTATTTTCATCCTGCATTACTGAACTGAGCACTGCTAATGATTCGTGGGAGGTGTAAAAAGCCTTGATTTCCCTGTGTTTTGACCCTTCCCCTCCGTGGGGGCTTCTGTGATGCTCAGTGATGTTCACTCACTGAATGAATTCAGGAGGCGCCCCTCCCCCAACTCCACCTGCACAGAACAGGGTGGATATGAAGTATACTTGGGTTGAAATTCTATATACACTTACCTGGGAGTAAGCCTCATTTAATTCAGTAGGATTTACTTATGAGTAAACATGCATCTGTCTGTCTATGAGTAGACAGACCTGCTCTGTCAACTATCTGCTAGGGATTTATTGCTTACATTCACGGGGCTGGCTGTATCAAGGATTGCATCGCTTTCCATTTTTATTTCCCCTCCCCTGAAGTTGTATTTTCTCCACAATAAAATTCTGATTGTAGCACCTTCACCTTTGCCTCCCTCTTCCTTATATACTGAACCATTCAGCTGTGCCATTGGCCACTGCGCTAGGTCCCTGCACATGCAATAGATTACAGCATGTAATCTGGTATATCATGTAACCACATGTTACATGTGGTCTGAAAAGCACAACAAACCAGTGGCATTGCTGGGGCTTGGCATCACCCATTGTAGAGCTCAGCAATGCAGAAGTTTGATGGGTGATGTGATGACATTAGAAATGACGGGTGATATGATGATGTCATCACATCACCGCATCACCCGTCATTTCTGGGTTGCCAAGTTTTCACTGGCATCATGAAGAAAAGACAGCCATGGCATGCCAGGTGTACATTTAGGTGCGCATCAGTGCCGGCTGTGGTGAGCACTGCTGGCTCCCCTATCCACTGGTCTTCAGCAACAACCGAGCCTCTTGCCAGCTGGCTACAGCATGTCTGAGGCTGCTGTGGCTGGGGCAGGAGCGACACTGGCACCCCCTTAGCACCCTCTTATGGCAAGGTGGATCACTCCCACCCCCCACTGCTCTGCCACTGCACCCAGCATAACTTATATAATGAGATAAGAAGTTTCCAGAGCCATTTTGCAGTGCCCTGACCATGCAGTGGCACCACTCAGGAAGATCAGAAAAAAGGAATGGTCATGTTTTGAACATTCATAGCTGGTATGTCATGGATAACTGAACAGGAAGACAAGGATCTTCCTTTCTCCAAGACATTTCCTACACTTGTACCGCTGCACTTCACTCTGAGAGAATGGGAAACACACAGGTAGCTTCCTCTTCTCTCCCCCAGTTGTTTTGCTTAGCATCTAGCCTGATTAATTATTTGGTAGGGCCTGGGAAATACTGTTGGATGCCTTGTTACTTTTTGGTCTGGCCTATTACAGCATTACCCTACTGTGGATTGTTACCTTGGATACATTCTTAGTGAATTGCCTTAAGCTGTGGCTCAGAAGTTGGATTACAGCTGCTTAGAAGTAAACAAGCTTGATATGGCAATCAATGGCTAAAATCAAATCGAATGTGTGTGCATGCAAGCCTCTAGGCCTGGAGACTCTTGCTTTTGCAAAGAAAGGACTGGAGCAGTGGCTTACTGGAAGATAAACCTTTTCTGACCTACTTTGTACACTTGGCCTTTTGCCATTATGTCCTAGCCACAATAATACTTTTTGTGTTGCACTTCCTCCTGGGGAAGCTTATCAAATGGCACCCCCAGAGCTCTCCATCACGCTGGAGAGCTCGATGCTGTGTTCTCTCTACCTTCCAATTCTCGGGATGTCCAGATTAATCACCGGAGAGCCAGGGGAGTAAATGAACCAGCATTTATTGCTCTGAGGTGCATCCTGCTGACCACTGCTGAGAAGGAAAGGCAGTTGAGAGCCCATACTGGCTTACAGCATTAAAAACTCATTTTCATTATCACTGACGCACTGGGACAAAGTTCTCCCATTCTGAGCCTTTCAAGAGAGCAGTGCCAAATTGGATTTTCCCCAGGGGAAGCAGCAGGAGATGTACTAGAACCACCACACAACTCTTGGATCTGTTTGTTTCTTTTGCAGGTTCATTTTTTAAACATTTGTCTGACCATTTATTGTTGTATTACTGCACCAGCTGTGGCAATGGAGCCAGGATGTAGAGCTTCACTATATCTCTATCACCGATACAGATTGTCACTCTGGTAAGTATCTGGGAAGATGCATATTTTATCTAAAAAAGATCTTGTGATCTTTAATGGAGTAGAAAACAATCCAAAAACAATGCGAATTTATTTGCTACTCAGGCTGCAATCTTATTCATTTTTAACAGGGCCAGTGGGTCTCATTTAATTTAGGAGGACTTGGTGTAAACATGCATATTGGCTGAACACTATGTCCTATTTTATTGATCAATAGGACAGACCTAGTTCTTCCCATCAGTGGATCAAATGGTTTGAAGTTGTTGCCAGTAAACAGGCATCTTGTGCTAGATGTTGGAGTTGAGCAGAAAGGAGTCCTGCTTAGGAGTCTCATTATTTTTATGTATGTGTCTTTTATTGTCTTCCTGGGTGAAATTAGGGAAGAGACAAATTTTTAAAGAAAGAGTTCGGAGAGGCTACAAGAGAATCAATCACTTTGCTGCCAGATGAAACATTGAAATAAAATTAAGTCAAAGAAAACAAGTTAATAATGTAAATATATAAACTACCTTTGTGTCTGCTGAGATTCTAAACAAAGATTGCTGAATGAAGGGGAAGAGAATTTAAAAAATTAAGTACAAAGAGGAAAACGGAGATCAAAGGATTTGTATCTCCTCCACCCAGCCTCTCCTCCATCTTCCGAATAAGTTAACGAATCTCCAGCCATCAGTGGACCCAGCTACAGTCCATAAGTATTTTACAAACACAATGAAGCAGGCCTTGCAAGCCACCAATATAATGGGTAATCAGCCAGCATCAGGCAACACTCCCTTTTATACAGAATCAGAATTATTTCTGTATTTTAAACACAAGACTACTGATATGGTGATACAGGAGTAAAGAAGAACCTATTCTATGGGGTTTTTCTGTTTGTGTGTAGGGTTGCCATTGGTTTGGAGATGATTCCAACATTATGCTTACAAAAGCCACCAGTCACTTGAACTTGGAGGAGAAACTTGTGAGTTTCTCCAAGTCATTCACATTTCTGAAGAATTCCAGAGTTATGTTTCCTATGCCAGTGCTTCTCAATCAGTGGTACAGGTAGCACCAGTGGTACTTGAAGTGGTGTCTGGTGGTACTTGCAGGACCCCTGGACCTGCCATCCAGCAGTGAGACCAGGACACAACAAAGAGCAGTAGGAGGCTCCAAAGCATGTTTTTCCACACATGAAAAAGCCCTCCTGTCCACCTTGAGCTTCTTATTGGTGTTTGTCACATCACATCTGGCCTCCCAATCCAAAAGTAACTGGCAATGATGTCATCACCAGTTATTTCCAGTGTTACTTCAAATAAGTGAACCATGTGAAGCGGTACAGGAGAGGACAAACTTTGAGAAACACAGGCCTGGGCTAATGGATGAACTGTTTCCACCCCGAGGTTTAGAGGCAAGAGACAAGCCAGTAATTGCCATCAAATATCATCCATTGCCTTTCTACATCTCACAATTCTGTGCACATTCTCCCACCATCACAACACCTCTTGTTTTCCCCAGGAGAGTATATCCAAAAGGGCAACTACTGGAGTTCCACTCAGCCCCTGAAATGGTGCAGTTTTGCTGGGGCTTCTGCTGTCATTCAATGGCTAGAGTAAGTACTAGAAAGCAGATGCTGCTGAAGTCTTTAGCTTGAGGTGCACGAGATGCCACCCTGGAGAAGCCCTCTGCCAGGTTCACTGGGAAGCCCCTGAAACATGAGCAAAACTGGAGTGGTTGGGTAAGCAGGCCAATCTACTTTGTCATGACGTAAGCTAAGGCAGGCAGGCTATCATTACAAAATAGATGGAGGTTTATTAAAAAGGCTGTAGAGCCACAATGCAAGAAAAATGGAAGAGAAAGCATTTTGCAAGGATCAAGGCAAAATACATCTCAAAAGCTGAGAATGGAGACCTGGAAGTTTTGCAGTAGTAGGGGAGGAGGGGGGACCAGGACGGAGGAAGAAAGAAGGATCCCATGGTTCGGACCTCAGTGAGAGACCACAGCTGAGTTGTAGTTTGCTGTAACCCAGAGTTTCCTCAAACTGTGGGTCGGGACTAGATTTCTGGTGGGTCCCACAAAGTCTCCAATGAAATAATGGGTGATGGAAAGATCAGATAACCTCAAGTATTAAACATTCACTTAGCTGCTAACTGGCCGGCAAGGAGCTGAGCTCCTGCATTTTCAAGCTTGTATAAATATAGGGAGATAAATGTCTGAGTACATTTTATACGGTGTGTTTTTTTCCCCCCCAAGTCGGTCAGTGACTGGTAGTGGGGGCAGGTGAAGGCTGGGTCACAAAACTAAGTCCCTCAAACCTTGAGACTATTCATTAGGGCTGCCTTGTTATGAGAAATGAATTGAGTGCTTCGCAAAAAATAAAATATTACTTGTAAATAAATAAATCAAAATATTTTTTTCTAGATTACTTTTTTTTTAGTCTCGTAAAGCTGGATGGATTTCATAAGGGTGTCATTTTAAAAAGTGGATTCTGGTGCGGAGAAGCTTGAGGACCACTGCTCTCACCTGGATCAGGTGCTGCAGGAAAGGAACGAGGCCCTTTAAAAGAGAGTAATGTAGAGCTAGAAAAAGGACCATACATATGATGAAGGGCAGAATCATGAAATAATATAGGTCTTCTGAGTGCACTGGCAGAAAAGAGTTTGTTCTTGGTTATCTTTACATTGTGGGATGGAGGGAAACTCCTACACAGTTCTGGTGACTAGTTTCATTCCCACTCTCATTAACTCTCTTAAGCCTTAATGAACTTCCCTTTTATTTCCCCTTATCCCTGGACCATTATCACTTTCACAACAGTCCACAAATGTTGCCTTTTTTAATTAGCTCTCACTAATTAAAAAGAAAACCTTTGTATGCCAGATAATCAAGCACAAAAGCAGGCTTGAATGGTTCAGGACCACTTTCTTTGGCTGAGCAACAGAAAACCATCCTGCCCTGTGAACAATGGTTCCGCGTGGGGAGCTTTTGAGAGCTTCTGAATCATGGATCCATTCAGGTCTCTGGTCTTTTGGTCAGGATGAGAAAATACGTTCCAGCTGGAAAAGCAAATAATGAAATAGCCAGTGCCTCAGTATGAATAAGCTAAGGAGGTGCAGGAAGGGTACATTGCCCATATACCACACCTTGAGGGGGTGCCACCTTTCCCCCCCTGATGGTGGACCTGAGGTGAAAAAAAGTGGCCTTCTGAGGCACTGGGAGGTTTTGTGCAGCCTCCTTGCATCACAGACCACTTCCTAGATGTTGGGGGGAGGGTGTTAAATTTGACACCCGGGGTATAAAAGGTTTTGTGCTCCTGGGTGTCAGATGGCTTAGCTATGCCACTGCTTGCCAGGTTCCCTGACCTCAGTGTTGTGCATGTATGTCCTAGCCTTGGGTGCTTTCAACAGGATCTTCTGGCTCTAGTGAGAAACATGTGGGCACTCAGCCCAATCCTTGCTCCTTTGCCCTGACTCCATGTACTCCACCCTGCCTTCCTGAAGCTTCAACCCCTGACCACCCACCCACTGCAAGTTTTTCTGTTATGTTACCCCCCTCCCACCTGCTTGAGTCCCAAAGGCCATTGGGAGCATAGACTGTGGTTCATAAACCACAGAAATCCAACAGAACTGTAAGTTGCCTGATGCCTTTCAATTTGCTGCTGTCTTCAGAGAAGCCAGCATTTTGCCTCAGCATCTGTGCACAGCACTAGCAGACGTGCTGATGAAAGGGATTCATCTCTAATGAGACATTTCCTGACACACCTGAAAGCTCCCTTTTGATTCAAGGGCTACATGGCAACAAATGGCGCAGCCTATCGGGGCTATTGATACAGCAGCAGGGCAAATGGATGCCTTCTGCACAGGCATTCATTCTGAGCAGGAGCCTTTGCACAATGGCAGATTTTCATGTCCACAGGCCAAGTGGTTAAGAGTGACCCTGGGTCTAAAAACAGGTATTTGGTGAGATTTCTTGCTGTTTGCTTTTGGTTAAGGATGAAGAAATCTCTCATTTTCACAAACAGCTGCTGTTTCACATTCATTTTGGAGATAACTAGCACAGCTGTTTATTTTACTTTCCACAAGGTATGACTTTAAAATTGGGAAGATTACTGGAGTGATGGGTCCTCCTGGAGGTACATAGCATGCCAGTTCTGATTGTCCTTATATTGCAGAAGCACTACAAAGTTGTTATACTACTGAGTTGCTCTGGGCGCCTTGTCAATTCATTCATCCTTAATGAAAAGGATTAGGACATCTATATCTGTACGAAGGACCGTAAGATTGTATAGGCCATTGTGCTTTATGAAACACTGGGTGGGTTAATTTCAGTCTGCTTTATCATTGCCACAGTAACGTGCAGGGATGGGTGAGTCCACTGGGACAGAGTCCACTCAAAAATGAGTCCTAAAGAGCAGACTTTCTGAGTTGCCCAGAGCATTTTGGCATCTTGAAAAGGCCCAAGTCATGAATCTTTCCCTTGAAAAAGCCAGCCATGGTTCCATGGAAAAAAACAGAGCTGCTGCGGGGCGGGGGGTGGGTGGGGGAGTGTCGGAGTTCTCTTTAAACACCCCTGCTGTCCTCATCCCATCTGTAAACAAGGCGGATAGGATGGGAAAGACTGTGTGAGAGCGGGGACAGAAGAGGCAAGAAGGAAGAGGGTCACATGCAGCAGCTGGGAGGCTTACCAGGACAACCCAATCTTTTGCAGCTCTACTCAGAAATAATTTCACTGCAGCTAGCCATTCAATGAAGCTTCCTCCTCCCAAGTAACAATGGACACCACAAGAGTCAGGAGTTTGGAAAGCGTGAAACTGCCTCCCCCCCTGCTTCTATTTTTTCCCCTCCAGCCAATCCTAAGGCAAGAACCCCCTTGGGCTCCTCCTCCTGCCCTCCCTCATCCAAAGAAATAAATCAGACTGAGCATCCTTCGTCCAATGATCATCAGTTCCTTCAGAGACGGACAAGAGAGACTGCTCTTGCCTCCCCCCCTCCTGCTCAATGGAAAAATAAAACATTAACCCTTCCCTGCCTCCTGGCTGGAACTTCCCTGCCGCTCACCCAGTCTGAATGATGGCCCCATGAGGTCTTTCATACCATAAAAAAGTAATCAAGCACACCCAGACACAGACAGGCTTGGGTTTGCATGCATGGGGATAGTGACAAGTCAATGCCCTCAGACTTGAGTCAGTGCCGGAGTCATTGATGCAGGTGACTCAAGTGTACATGAGTCAGCAAAAAGTACATGTTTTTGCAACCTGGACTCAAGTCACCTGACTCGAGTTCCCATCCCTGGTAACATGTTACTTGTACAGTATCACAGTGTTCCAGGAACACAATGTAGTTTGACACTTTGCATACTTTTCAATGGTTATAAAAGACTTGGCTGTTTTCATCATGCCTCTAGTTATCTACTGATGTTTTTGTATTAGCTGACATTCATTGTGGGCTTTGTTTTGTGTTGTTCTGCATAATTGCTGCTCTTCATATTAATTTGGGGTTTTAAAAATTTTGTTGTAGTTTGATATTTTGTTTCATTTTATGTTTTTGCATGTCACTTTGTGCTTTCTACAACTCGAAAGGTGGACTCAAGAACTAACTCCGGAATAAATAAATTAACTAGCTAGAATAAATGTCAAATGTACCAGCCCAAAAGACTGAGGTTCTACACACAGCCAAATTACTTATGGCAGCAAACAAATGAGCAGTCAGTATCGCTAAGATGAGAATTCACTTATGCAGCCACCCAAATGAACATTGTAGAGATGAGTTGGCCATACTGCATGTGGGGAAATACATCTTCTGAGATCCAGACCTTGGAGCAATCGGAACATAGCAAAATGGCAAAGTGTCCATTTAATTTTGAGGCGCTCTTATCTATAAATCCAGTATGTTTCTCTATATATATGTATCTATTTGCCTATCTATTATCCACACACCTATCTGTCTCACTTACAGAGGGAAGGTTTATTGGAGAATTTTACGAAGGAGAGGGCATTTACTATAACCACCTGGGGTGGGCCTGGCAAATAAAAAATCATCAGTTCCTAAAGGGGGTTTCTCAAGCAACAGGGTTTGTCCTTCTCCAGCTTTATGCAGGTTATAAGTCTCTCCAGAATGATCATTGGAGCACTCTTTTGAAAAAAGGCTCTTTTAGCCTGCCTGGTTCACTGAAAAACAGACCCTCACCACGCACTGCAGTGAGATAGCAAAAGCGCCTTTACAGAAATAACTGTGCTGCAGATATTTCCAGCAGCCTCTATTTTACCATCAATGTACTTAGAGCACAGACAGCATGAAAGCATCTTCCACAGGGAGAATGATAAGAGGTTTTTTTTATTTTTTATTTTATATCATAAAGGGGCTTTGGCCAAGGAGCGCACTCTTGCACTGCCCAAACACAGACATACTTCCCAAGAAGAAAGCGAAGGCTCTGTGTTCATCTTTTTCGCACAGTTTGTGTGTTATTATTATGGTTTTGTTCATAGCTCACGCTACATCTTGGCACAATTGTCACTCTGCCTACAAAGCAGTCACTGAATTTGTCCATTTGTATTGCTTTCTCCTTTTTGTAACTGTCTAATCCGCATGAGAGAGGCAGCCCTGTTATCTCCAGGCTGTTAGCCCAGCATTATTGTTCCCAGCTTACAAACCCTCTCTTTTCTAGACAAATTAGAAAACTACAACAACTACAGGCCGTACTTTGGGTCATTCACAGGCCGTTGCATCTTTACTTTATGGAACCGAGTCTCTACCTATGAAAGGTAAGAACCTTACTTCCGTTTACTTGATTATTTATTCAGGGAACAGAGGTCAACACAAAACTCCTGATCTCAGGAAAATCTCTGGAGAGGTTCTTCTGATTACTGAAAAGTATGAATATTGATACTTTACTATCAATATGGCACCACTGATGTGCAACCCATTGATAGTATATCAATGTAGATTCTATATCAAAGCATATAAGTAATGAAAATGTCCACAAGATAGCTTGATTTTCTTTTCTCATAGCAAAAACCTTTTGGGACATTGTCTCTCCAATACAACATGAGTGATCTAAGTGTGGAATCAACTTGTGATCGCATAGCTAATGTGAACACAACTGTATGCTCATCTACCCTGTAATGCTCATTCAAGGGTCACCCTACTGAAGTGGCTGAATGTGCCTTTTGATGTGGATAGAAATGGCATCTCCATCTAGAGCCATTAGCATGCAACCACTTGCACACAACTAGAGTGGTTTGAAGCCCATGGGACTTAATAAGATCTAACATTTCCTATGGCCCCCAATCCAGAAAAGTTAGTCATGATTAAGGGCCCAATCCTATCCAATGTTCCAGTGCTGATGCAGCCACAAAACAGCCTCGAGGTAGGGGAACAAATGTTCCCTTACCTTGAGGAGGCATCTGTGACTGCCCCACCACCACAGATTCAGCTTATGTCCTGCTGGCACAGCTGCATCAGCGCTAGAAAGTTAGATAGGATTGGGTCCTAAAACCCTAATTCTAACTCCCACCATTAATGACCAAAGCAGTCGTGCTGACAGAGTACATGTCAATGGTGGTGGTGGGATGATCAGGAGACATGCTGTAGGTTAGTAAAAATATTTTCTACTTACCTCTGCATAGGCATCCTGGTGGCCTATGGACCGTCACTGTCCCCGTATAGCAGTGTAAGTCCAAGGAAAGAAATGGGGTGAGTATAAAAAGAGGGATAGTATACTGTCAACCCCTCCCTGCCCCAAAACTCTCCTTGGCCTCCCCTTCCCCAGAATCAACTTACCAAGAGCAGTGGGACCTCCAGGAATCGCCGGCAATGTGCACCACACCTCTGCTCATTTGTGCAGTGGACTGAAAATGTGACAGAGGCCCAGCTTTCATGTCACTGCAAAGGATTTGTGCTGCCAGAATGAGAGCTCTGGAAGTGCAAGGCCCAGATAGGATTGGGCCATAAGTCCCATTGAAATGAAACCAGTTATTCTCATCCAATTTAAATCCCATAGCATTGAATGCAATTTAGACATAACTCACTTGACATAGATCACAGCCATTAAGTTCTGAACCAGAGTTTTAAAGGACAAATAACTCTTATTTATGGTTCTGGTCACGTGCAATAAAATAGTATTTATTCAGTCATAAATAATTATACGGACTTGCCCTTTCAAAAGCAAATGAAAAACAGTCTTTTTATCACTCACCTCTTTTATGCTAGTAGTTAAGCTGAGTTTGGGAATTTTAGAACAGCATTATGCAGACCCAAGAGAAGCTTGACAATTAACCTTTCAAGGAAAGCATGCAAGAACAAGGCCCAGAGATGTAGAACATGGACAATTTAATATGATTTATTCCATCTGGGATGCAAGAAGTACCCAATGTAGTAGCTTGTCATTGTGAAAACATTAATTGTTATGACCCTGGGTCTACTCTCTTCTAAAGCTATGCTATTTTGGTGGGTTTGATAATTTGGTTGTGTGACTGTTTCACACTGAGCAACACATCCAAATATATCACACTGTTATATGTACTGCTATCATGGCTGCATTTTCTTTTTCTTTACCAACTGGAGTGTATTCTAACTTTCATGTCTTGACAATCAAGGCTCTGACAAATATTCAGTTGTTCCAAATAGGGAGTTTTTAATCTATATCCTGGCTTTAAAACAGTGTGTTGTTTTTGTTGTATTTTGTGTTTTTATGAGTAACATTCTGTGAACATTTTTAATGAAATGGCAGAATATAAATATCTGAAATGAATAAATACCTGTTTTGTATATTTTTCTCCCTATTAATTTCCTGCTTAAAAAGTCCTATTTAATCACTGTTTTTTGTTTAATGACTTAATAGAAACAGTTTTTGAATATGCTCTCTTTCCTTCCTTCCTTTCTTCTAGGATCAAAGTCTCAAGTAGATCCTGACAAACCAATTCTGAAAGACAATAACATGCACAGGTAGCGAAGAGGAAAAGAGATAAACAAGATTATAGTTTTGCTGACAGGTATGACTTCACAAATTAAAAAAGATGGTGGGAGGGAAGAAGAACCTTAATTATGCCATAACTTCATTGCGTAATTTGATAAGAGTAAAACTAGCTGATGATTGGTGTTTTATATAGTTTAAGCTACTCTGAGCCCACAAGTTAGGCCTTGGAAATTACCCCTTCCATGTGTGTTTGCTGTTATGTACAGCACAATCCTACACATATTTACTTGGGAGTAAGTCCCACTGTATTCAGTGGGGGCCTTACTCTCAGATAAGTGTGAACAGGATTGCAGCTTCAGGATGCAAGCCTATCCAGTGGTTCTCAAACTTTTAGCACCCGTGTTGCAAGGTCAAGAGCAAAGTTCAAAAGCAAACTCAGTAAGCAAGGATGGTGACCATCTGCAAGCTTTATTTTGTTGCCAGCAACGGGCTTCTCAGGGACTCCTGTCCAAAGCGAAGAGAGCAATGAGAGCTATGTGGGAACTCTCAAAGCCCTCAGAGAAAGTGCTTTTCTAGTGTGAGCCTCTCACTTATATTTGATTCTGGCTCCTTTGTTTGAGGAGTCTTACACTTCTCATTGGCTGGTGTGTGACATCAGAAATGGGGGCTTTCTCAGGGTTGGCCACAGATAACTTTACAAACATTTGATTGGTTGGTTTCAAGTTACAGACTCCAAAAAAGGAGAAAACGTATATTAAGACATATAGAAAACATTGTTTCCAACAACCACTAGATGGCACTGTTTACTCATTTACTGGCTTTGGTATGTCTTGTGCTTATTTCTGACCCTGACAGAGCCACCAGTGTAATCTTTCTCACATTCCTTTCTGTCTGGTCTCATCAATCACTGTGGGCTTTCTGCCAACCTCTGTTTGTGTGATTCTCTATATGTAACCTGTTATTGTATAGTGGTATAAACATATATTTAATACAAGACAAACTAACTTCTTATTGTAAAAAGGATTTTAAGAGACTTTTCTCATTCATTTTAACTAAATCCAGCTCTTTCTGTCAGCTTAGAGGCTCTCATGATGTTTTGGCTTAATTAGGGGACTTTCTTTGGAATGTTATTGCTTATCTGTTATCTTCTGTCTAGCTGATTGTTTTCAGGTGTCTGTATCTCTGTTATTTTCATCTGCCAAACAAGATAAACTGTCCGCTTAGATCTCCTCATTAAAATGTCTCTAACCTATTTATAACCTTTAGGTTTTGCCTCTTGGTGCCAAGAGATATAGTTTATTATATCTCAAGTGCAAGTGCATCTTGGCTATGCCTTAGTTCTAATTAAAAGTATCTAAATCTGTCTCTCTTTGAGTTGTAACTCTTTAGTGCCAATTAGAAGTGTCAGGCAGGACCTTGAGTCTACAGAGTTAGGAATGTTTTTGCCTAAGATAAGAGTCTTATGTCTCCTTGTCAGACTCTCCTAATTAACTTTTGCCAGACATCTGCCTCTTCAAGGTCACATTTGAATTACATTTTCAGACTTGTGGCTTTAAGCCTTTTAATAGCTTTTCACCTTTCTGTGTAATTTTATGCTATTATTAACTTTCAAACAGTAAAACTTATTCCTAAACTATTACATCCTTATATGTGTGTGTTAGTTGCACTCTATAACTATTAACTATTAAATATTGGAGAATATTTGGTGTGCATGCTAACTTAGTAATTTATTTGACACTTCTGTGATGCTCTGGTGTAAATAACTCTCTCAACTCTCTTGAAATTCCGCTTCATACTTCCTTTTTTCATGAAATACTTCCTTTTTTCCTTTTTCATCGTTTTCCTTATCTGATGTTTTGGCAGTTTGCCCAGAAACATTCCTTGAGACTAATTTATAGCCTGCTTGCAATTTGCAGTTTCAGACAAAGACCAGAAAAATGCTTTTTGGTACTGAACATATAAGCATGCTGAGCATATGAATATAACATTTCCCCTATTTCTTAAACATATAAACTAATATGTTTGTGAGCATGCTAAACATAAACACCCATAGCATAGTATAAACATTTGGTTTGTTCTATAACATTAGTGGCTGTCATGGCCTTGCCTCACCTGGACCCACTTTTTAGAATGAGAATCTGTCAGAACCCACCATAAATGATGTCATGACCAGAAGTGACATCATTAAGCAGGGAAGTTTTTAACAATCCTAGTTGCAATTCTACCCACATTTACCCGGGAGTAAGTCCCATTGACTATCATTGTTAAAAAGCATATACAGAGTAGCCTGTTAAAAGTACAGATGTGTAACGTTTCCACAAATGCAGTTACATGCCATGGTAGCATCAAGTCTAATATATTAAAAAATAAAATATTGCAATGAATGGGAACCCACCTGAGATTGGCTCACGACCCACCTAGTGGGTCTGAACTCCCAGTTTAAAAAACACTGCTAGATACATTTACTTGGGAATAGGTTCCATTGTGATCAATGGAGCTGACCAGGGGTGCCCAAACCCTGGCCCTGGGGCCACCTGTGGCCCTCGCCGACTCCCATTCCGGCCCTCTGGGAGACCCCAGTCTCCAATGAGCTCTGGCCCTCTGGAGACTTTTTGGAGCCTGCACTGGCCTGACGCAACTGCTCTCAGCATGACAGCCAACTGTTTGACCTCTCGTGTGACTTGTGGGACAAGTCCTCCCTCCACTGCTTGCTGTTTCACATCTGTGATGCAGCAATGGCAGCAAAGGAAAGGCTGACCTTGCTTTGTGGAAGGGCTTTTATAGGACATGAGCTATTACAAGACCTTCATTCATTCATGTAAGTTCTATCTCTAATATATTCATTTATGTAAATTTATTCAAATTTGAAATGTAAATTAACTCTTTTTTTTTTCCTGGTCCCTGACACAGTGTCTGAGAGATGATGTGGCCCTCCTGACAAAAAGTTTGGACATCCCTGGAGTAGACAAATGCTTTGGAGGATGGCAGGCAGGCAAAGGGTGTGCTTGAGGGATAGGAGAGCTGGCAGTTTACCAAGACTAAAAATGCTCAAATTATCCAGTTGTTTTCCTGATTTTTTTTTTATGTGTGGGGCGGGGGGGATCATTATCTACAGGATCATTTCCAAATCATTTAGCAGTGAACCTGAACCAGCTCACTCATTGCTAGGCCTGAATTATTCCCCATGTTTCCATTACCAGGGTGTGGTGTTGCAGACTCCTTAAGGTTATGCTAGCTCATCTTTAACAAATGCCTGCAAGAAGTTTTCAAACTGATATTAGTCAGTTGGTCAAAAGCCCTGGAAATGGTTGCCTTATCATGCCTTAAAAGTCCCATACCTGCCTGGGATGTGTGTTTTGTTTGCCGAGTTTGGTAGCACTTTTGCATAACAATAAGCAAAGTATCATATCTAAAGAGGTATGCAGATTCACTGGGAAAAATATCTATCAAATTCAACCACAGGAGAATATATGAATACCTGACATAAAGATCTGTTCTGAGTCATGAATTATATTTGGAGGAGAACAGTAAACACACTTAAAGTTTAAGCTTTATGGCTTGGGCAGAGCTAGGCATTAATGCAACAACCTAAATAGCTGCTGCACTTCTTTGGAAACACAAGCTTTGTAAAATTAATGATCGTGGCAAAATAGTCCCCCATTCCTCATAGAGATAAACAAATCTGCAATAAAAAGAATGAGCAAAGTTGTATTTCACTTTATTGAGGGAGGGGGATTTAATATACAGAGAATGGCAATTTAAACACTCTGGAAGAATCTTTATGAGGACGATGCTAAAATAAAGTGATGTCTAATTTATATCTGTCAGAAACCTGAAATGCAGTTCTTATTTGGAGTGGGGAGGGGGACCATTTGAGGGCAGCAAGGATAAGAAAAAGAATGATGAGATGGATTTTTTTTTTTTGCCAATTCTCTTTTGCCTAGTAAACTTTTAAGCAATGGAACTGAAGAGAAGGAATGATTTCAGGCAAACTGGAGATACCGTCAGAATCCTTTCTTGTGTGTAGTCTTGCCACACTCCATAACAACATAAGAACAGCCCCACTGGATCAGGCCATAGGCCCATCTAGTCCAGCTTCCTGTATCTCACAGCGGCCCACCAAATGCCCCAGGGAGCACACCAGATAACAAGAGACCTCATCCTGGTGCCCTCCCTTGCATCTGGCATTCTGACATAACCCATTTCTAAAATCAGGAGGTTGCGCATACACATCATGGCTTGTACCCCGTAATGGATTTTTCCTCTAGAAACTTGACCAATCCCCTTTTAAAGGCGTCCAGGCTAGATGCCATCACCATATCCTGTGGCAAGGAGTTCCACAGACCAACCACACGCTGAATAAAGAAATATTTTCTTTTGTCTGTTCTAACTCTCCCAATACTCAATTTGAGTGGATGTTCCCTGGTTCTGGTGTTATGTGAGAGTGTAAAGAGCATCTCCCTATCCACTCTGTCCATCCCCTGCATAATTTTGTATGTCTCAATCATGTCCCCCCTCAGGCGTCTCTTTTCTAGGCTGAAGAGGCCCAAATGCCGTAGCCTTTCCTCATAAGGAAGGTGCCCCAGCCCCGTAATCATCTTAGTCGCTCTCTTTTGCACCTTTTCCATTTCCACTATGTCTTTTTTGAGATGCGGCGACCAGAACTGGACACAATACTCCAGGTGTGGCCTTACCATAGATTTGTACAACGGCATTATAATACTAGCTGTTTTGTTCTCAATACCCTTCCTAATGATCCCAAGCATAGAATTGGCCTTCTTCACTGCTGCCGCACATTGGGTCGATACTTTCATCGACCTGTCCACCACCACCCCAAGATCTCTCTCCTGATCTGTCACAGACAGCTCAGAACCCATCAGCCTATATCTAAAGTTTTGATTTTTTGCCCCAATGTGCATGACTTTACACTTACTGACATTGAAGCGCATCTGCCATTTTGTTGCCATTCTGCCAGTCTGGAGAGATCCTTCTGGAGCTCCTCACAATCACTTCTGGTCTTCACCACTTGGAAAAGTTTGGTGTCGTCTGCAAACTTAGCCACTTCACTGCTCAACCCTGTCTCCAGGTCATTTATGAAGAGGTTGAAAAGCACCGGTCCCAGGACAGATCCTTGGGGCACACCGCTTTTCACCTCTCTCCATGTGAAAATTGCCCATTGACACCCACTCTCTGCTTCCTGGCCTCCAACCAGTTCTCAATTCACGAGAGGACCTGTTTGTGGAATTCCCTGACTGTGGAGTTTTTTCAGTAGCCTTTGGTGAGGGACCGTGTCAAACACCTTCTGAAAGTCCAGATATATAATGTCCACGGGTTCTCCCACATCCACATGCCTATTGACCTTTTCAAAGAATTCTATAAGGTTTGTGAGGCAAGACTTACCCTTACAGAAGCCATGCTGACTCTCCCTCAGCAAGGCCTGTTCGTCTATGTGTTTTGAGATCCTATCTTTGATGAAGCATTCCACCATCTTACCCGGTATGGATGTTAGGCTGACCGGCCTATAGTTTCCCGGGTCCCCCCTCTTTCCCTTTTTAAAAATAGGTGTGACATTTGCTATCCTCCAATCTTCTGGCACCGTGGCCGTTTTGAGGGACAAGTTGCATACCTTAGTCAAGAGATCTGCAACTTCATTCTTCAATTCCATAATAACTCTTGGGTGGATGCCATCAGGGCCTGGTGACTTATTGATCTTTAATTTATCAATGAGGTCTGAAACATCTTCTCTTTTAACCTCTATCTGACTTGACTTCTCGGTCAGGAGGGGCCGTTCGGGCAGCGGTATCTGCCCGAGGTCTTCTGCCGTGAAGACAGATGCAAAGAACTCATTTAATTTCTCTGCCATCTCTAAGTCTCCTTTTATCTCCCCTTTCTCTCCCTCACCATCCAGAGGGCCAACCACTTCTCTCATGGGCCAACCAGCCTCCATGAGTGACACCCAACTGCAGGATGCAGCACATGTTCCATTGGCACTGCTATGCCAGTCCTGGAAAGCACTGACATAAGGGGTTAAGATTGCGTCCAAATACTAATAAATAAAAATGAAAAAATCAAATAAGAAATACTCAGCACAGCAGCCTTAAAAACCAGCAGAACATAGTAAAAATAGCAAGATTGTTGAAATTAAGGCAATTCACACCACACTGAGTCCAACACACACAAGTGAGAAAGCAGCATATCATATTTCTACTTGATTTTGAACGGTAAGAGATGATTTGCTGCATATTCTCCACGCAGCTCTTGCCACTTGTTCCTGTTACGGCATGTGCCTCAGCAATAAATATAAATTAGGATTTGGTCTCAGATGAATCTGTATTAATGCTTTTGACATTTGAAGGAATGCAACTCATTCTTTTGCCTCCACAAATCCATTGTTTAAGTGCAGGTTAAAATGATGACTTTGTTCCTCCATCATGATGTGTGGCGCATGCATGGGAAATCATTTGTTGTCCTGATTTTGCTAACCAAAGCACACCACTGACCAAGAGTGGAAGGAGACTATGACACAGGGGGCATGTCACAGAAGGAGACCTCTGAAGAATTTTGTCAGGATGTGAAATAACAGCACCATTGCTGGTGCATCCTCACCAAAAATGACAGGTGAGGGGAAGGTGACCCTGGAGGTGGATTAGGAGGCTTCACATGAGAAAGTGGATTAGGTCCTGATCCTGTGCAGATCCTGTGCCATAAAGCACATCAGCGATGCTTATTTCCACTCCAGCACTGGCACCAGCCCAGCACCTCTTCATGCTGGGCCAGTACTAGCCAAAGGCCCCTCGCCTGCCACCTGGAGCTTGTTCTTTGCTTCAGGCAGCAGAAAGGTGAGCGGGAGCAGGGGGAGGTGTTCCAGGGCGGGGGAGGATGAGGGAAGGAAGAGCAGGGGGAGTGAGTGAGGTAGTAGGGGGCAGTGATGATGGCAGGCCCTGCTACCATATCCTAACCCTTCTCCGGCCCTGGGAGACCTGACATAGGTCTTCTCAAATCTGCGCCAGCTCAATTGTGGACTTAGATCCAAGGAGACCCGTCAGGTCAGCCTGGGTATTCCACAGGGTAAGGTAGCGTAAGTTGAGTAGACCTGGTGCTGCTTCCCAGCCCCATGGGATGCAGCGGCCACCGCTGGGAAGCACAGGATTGGGCTGTCCAACCCTTTACCCATCCATTAGTCTCCTGCTCCACAATGACTCCGTGTACGCAGGTCGGATGAACTTGTGTGGCCAGTTTGTAAGTTGCTGACCCCTGTTCTAGGTCTTTGGGATCTGAAGCCATCTCTTGGCAGGTACCCAATGCCATATACATGTATGTATACGTATACATGTCAGGCAACACACAGGAGCCTTATTCAGTCATTCTTCTCCACTGGGAGAGGAAAAACTGAAGAAGTACAACAGGGAAGTTCCAGAAGGTTCAGAAGAAAAAACAAATAGTAAAGATGCCATAAGCAGCAACCGCTATCACTACCCTGGAGTAAAGAGGCCATGCACTGTTTACCTGGGTCTCAAACTTATTTGGCAACGTTGGAGATGAGGTTGCCCAATACTGCAGGATTGATGGAGCTAAGGGCGTGTGGACTGAATAAATTCTCAGAGGACTGACCCTGGTATCCCATTTAAGCTGTTCTGAACTTTTTAAAGGAAGGTTTATTGAAAAACAGGAGATATTTTTTACTTACCCTCTCCTCCTGGTTAGACTGTCCAGTTGCTTATGGGTCTCCTTGGACATAAGAACATAAGAACAGCCCCACTGGATCAGGTCATAGGCCCATCTAGTCCAGCTTCCTGTATCTCACAGCGGCCCACCTATGCCAACCACTTTGATACCATAAATTCAAGGACAGCCAGGGGCATTTTGGTCAGGAATTTTAGGGATAGGATCTGGATGCAAGTTGCCACTACCACATCTACTCTTTCCTCCCCTGACATGCCCTCGATTCCTCCTCCGACATGCCCAGTTATTCCCTCTCTCCACACACAGCCCACCTTCCCTCCAACTTATCAGCACCTGGGGGGGCCTCCTGCTGCACGTGCCATGTCTCTTGCCACTTACAGCAGTAGGCCGACAGCATGCAACAGCAGCCCAGTTTTCACACCACTGGAAAAGACCCTGCAATGCTGGAAAACTAGGATTGGTTTGGCCCTAATCAGTGGCATTCCCAGAGGGGAAGCACAGCACAAAGTTTTTCAGGGCACCTCAACATACCATGAAAGCTGCCCTTCCCTTTCACCACTGGAGCCATTCCGGGTGGCGGGAGCAACATGAAGGAGACTTCCCCTCCAAACCTACCTCTTGATGTGGGTTCACTCTGCCTCATGGGCAGGCCAGCTTTGAGCCCACCTATCTTGATTTGTGACCTGCTGGGTTCTTGAAAAACATCTGTTTTTTTATTGGCTGCCTGGGACTGACAACAGTGGTAAAGTCTAGCTAGAGTCAACCTGGTAGGGATATGTGGTTCATCAGCTGCATTCAGCCTGGTAGGTCACAAGTTGTGCAGCCCTTCTGTGGCATCCGTAACCTGCAGTGTCATTAGCAAACTTTTGATTCTGACTCTTGCATCAGCATCTCGACTGCATCTTGTAAATTATTTTTTTTACCCCAGTTAACTTCCCTTTTTTACAAAGATCAAAACCTACAAATCCCTATGTATCAAAATCAAATTGAGCACAGCAATGAAATTACTTTGGTGAAACAGTTGGGGGGGGGGGGGAAGAAAAGCAAAGCATTATAGAACAATTTGAGATTTAAACCACTGCCACCACTGAAAATGCGAGCTGAGAAACCTCTTCATCTTGCCTTGCCCAATTGCAGCCAAAAGGAAAACTCCAAATGGGAATTAATTTAGCCTCGGTATTATTATCCCTCCGAAAAAAAAAATCACTGCAATTTAGACATATAAATTGTTCTCCAGCATGCTTCAAGTGCAAAGAGTTGGCAAAAGAAATATGTCTTACTCGTTTGAGAGGCTGGGTCAGCCTCAGGACAGTTGTACAAACAACAGGGCTAATTTAGCCCCGAAACATCCCCGACAATGGCAACTTGGGCTGGGAGCAGAGGAAGGATGATATTTCTCCACATAATGAAGACAGGCAGGAAGCGAAAGCTAGGGTGAGAAGAGGCTTGTATACTGAGCAGGTGTGTCAGGAGAGATAAATGCAAGCAGTACCTGAAAGATAAGATGAGTGCTCCGGCTCCTAGCTCCATTTCTTTCATTTTCTCATTTGTTCTTTCTTGCTTACAGTGACACTCTAGAAGGGAAAGAGTGTGAGCGAACGATTGCAATCTTCCTGCTCTTTTTGAAAACTCTGGGCTCCTTTCATTGCCCTCGCTAGAGACCACCTGTCTAGAAAGGCAAAGCCGTCCATTGTTGACACACCAATGCAGTCTGATATGTGTGTTGGTATATGTGTGTGTGTGGGGGGGAGGGCTTTCTTTTCCTCCCCTTTTGCTTGGTCCTCTTTCTCGTTTTCAAATGCGACCTCACGTCAGAGAGTTTGTCAAGGCCTGGGTTAGGTTTTTCAGGATGTTATCCACGTATTATTTATAATTTTGCATAACGAGAATGGTATCAACTGCTGAACTCTGAATAAAAATGGCACATTCGTTGTCGGTCTCTGTTCTGCCAGATTCCCAATCCAAGCCTCACTTAGGGAACTTATGCCCACTCTACACTAATTAGCTCCCCTTTCGTTCCCCAACAATGGCCCCAGTTCTCTACGGCAGTACTGCTAGACTCCACCACCAGGGCAGCTTGCCTGTTTAAACTGCAGGGGGCCCTCCTCCTAGTTCCTAAGGCAGCAGTCCTTCCAGGTATAGCAGCACACCTCAGCTCTCCTGTTCGAGTAGTCCGTTAGTTAGTGAGCCAAATAATCAATTAGCCAGAAGGTCAGTCCACAAGGCAGAGCCGTAAGTCAACAGTCCAGTAGGTCCGTTAGCCACAAAGTCAATAAGCCGAAGTCACAGTTTGAGATCAGATTCCAAAGTAAGTCAGTCAAATCAGTCAGAGTATCCAAGCCAAAGTCCAGAGTCAATAAGCCCAGTCAGCCTCCTCTCCAACCTGCACTCCTTCTACAACCCACACCCACTTCCTGCCTCAGGTACTCCTTATATCCTAAGGGATCTCATTGCCTCTAGTGGCTGCAGCTGTGCAGCACACCCTTTGCTGAAAGGCCAGGCCTTAACTCTTAAAGGGGCCACTGCAGACACCACATTCTACCTCCTCGCCAGATCTTCTTCGATTCCAATACAGTCTCCTGTGAGAGGTTTGCTCCGAAGGTGAGCATAATAATTGTATGGAAGGTTCCTGCTTTGGCATCTGTTCCTTCAGACACATAGAAAGTAGTGGGAGTGCACTATGCAAGGTCACCTCTTTTAATATTTCCATTAGGAAATCATTTGTTGTAGTTCATCAAATGCAGGCCATACTCTTCTGACAAACCTATCCCGGAATTTGCATTACATTTCTGATCTGTATATAGACTATGAATTCCTCATTGAAACAAAGCCTACTTTGTGGTAGACCATGAGTGCAAGAGCTTTGAAGTGTTTTGTTGCCAAGAGAGTATGTCGCTCGTTCCCGTAAGGTCAGTTGACACAGACAAGGACAGTCATGGCTACTTGATTCTTCACTATTTCATTTGTCAACACTTGATTCCTAGTTGAATGGAGTGAAAAGAATTCTACAGGGTTGGGAACTCAAATCCTGACAACTTGACTCAAGTCCTGAAAACGCATGGTTTTTCGATGACTCATGTCACCTTGAGTCATGGACATCACTGACTCGAATGTGATTCGCAACTCGTGACAATGAGTTGGAAATAAGTCATGAGTTGGAAATAAGACTTGGACTCAAGTCCAAATGACTCTACAAACGGTTCAGACCGAGTAGCAATGACTGCCTGCTGTGACTCATGAGTAGAGTCAAATCAGGGGATCAGTGATTCAACTCACAACTCGGGTGCAATGACTCCAGCACATCCCTGGAATTCTATCAGCTGTGATGCAAGGTGTTATATATTTCATTTTAATTTATTATTTTTGGGTGCTTTTCACTTGCAAATATAATATACAACACAATAATACACAATCAACTAAAAATGTGCTGAAAAAGAAAAATCTAACAGCAAGTTGTCCATTTTCAGATTCCCTACAGCAAAGTCTCCAGAGTTTTCACACTGTACCTGGAGGGCCCCACTGGTACTGTCTAGTATAGTCTGATACTGTTTGTAATTGCTGCAGTGATGTCAGAAACTGTGCCAATTGGGCAGGTCTCCAGTGGTCTGGCACAAGTGACACTGAACACAAAGGAATAGGTCTTAGCCATGACTCTGTGCCAATGCTGGGCTATAATTACAGGTGAGCATTGCTTAGCGACGCTCCAACCAGTGACAGCCTGCATATGCGACAGCCACCGCTGGTCCACTTCCCCAGCCTCCAAAGCCAAGGGGAGCCATGCCTCTGTGAGGCTCAGACTGGCTGTTTTGGTCAAAAACATGTGATTTCTGGTTTCCTGGAAAACCACGTCGCATTTTTTTGCCCGAAATGGGCATTCTGAGTCTCGCAGAGGCAGAGCACAGATGTGCACTGCCTCTGCAAGGGTCAGAAAAGTCTCACCTTCAGAGGCTTTGCATAATGTCAAGTCTTACTTGACGATGGGCTTACACGTCCGCTTCCCTGTCGCTAAGTGATGCATGACGTATTTTGGTTGGATTCTGTCATTTATGTTTTTCTTGACTTCCTACATTGGAGTTTCACAGTCTGAAATTTTGTGTCCTCCAAAACACATTTTTTTAAAAAAAATACATTTACACTTTCAAACATGCAGAATATTCCTTAGGGAGTAGACCTTTAAGAAAATGAGCAAAATTTGGAGCATCAGTGTGAACCAATGTGTGGGTCTGAATTTTCTTGTGGCTTTACCATTTTCCCAGCATGTTTCCTTCTCCGTGGTGCTTTTGTGCATGATGAATGGCTGGGGATAGTTTTGCTCTTGTTTTGTACTGTCTCTTTTCCCATTTTCACCAAGCACGCCCCAAACAGAGATTTGAGTGGACATATGATTTCTGTATTCCGTGCCTGCCGGGGAGTGCTAACCTTACACAGGAATGGTTACATTTACAGCTCTGACAGGAAAGGCAGAAGAGCCCAATGCAGTTTGTCATGTGCGAATACGCAGATGAGTCCTTATTGCTCAGAAAGTGGCATTGTACCCTCACTTCCTAAGATTCATGAGAGCCAGGAATTCATAGTGACAGGTGAGCTGGTTCACTTAAAGCAAGACACCCACATGTACAACCTTCCTTCCAAAAACTTAAATGTGAACTGAAATCAACCTTCTTTTAATCCCATGTTCTTTTCAATGTTTTTAGTCCAGCCTTCTTTTTCAAGACTGCAACAGGACTTGGGAACCAGAAGAAGCATACACAAGATGACAAGGCTGCCAGAGGAGTTCGGTTGTTGGCTTAATCTAATTCTCTATCTGACTTCTGAATATGCTCTGTGCAGTATAGCAGTGATTTCCCAGCTTTCTGCTCCATCTCCCACAAATCTCTCACAGTCGCATGGGGACTACTCTGCTCGTGGCTGGCCATTAAAAAAAAAAACAATGCTCAAAGTGCATCATGCGCGTGACAAATGCATCATCCGAAGAACGGATTGCGAGCACAAGCTGCCCTGGAGCGTGCCAGCTGCTCAACGCACACTATAAAGGTTTGCGGGAGCAAGTTGGTGGTATGACCCCATCATGAACCAGTCAGATCACCAATGTGCCACAGGGATGGGAAGACTGGCCTGAACAGTGAAAGCAGCCCTGTGCACACTGCGTGGTTTGAATGCGTCCTCATGTGAATCCCTGTGGTGTAAAAATATAAGAACTTATAGAAGAGCCCTGCTGGATCACTCCAAAGGTCCATCAAGTCCAGTATCTTGTTTCCTACAATGGCCACACATATGCCTCTAGGAAGCCTTTAAACAGGACATGAATAGCCCTCTGATGCTATTTTTTTTTTTCAGCAAATGAGATTCATTCAGCAACATATTGCCTCTGAACCAGGAGGTACAAGGTAGCTATTGTGACTAGTAGCCATGACAACACCAAAGTCTCAGCTTTCCATCCAAGCCGACTGCCTCTTCAAGGTCTGTAGACTTTCCTCTGCTTACTTAGAATGCTGGAACTCTCAAATTCCCTGCCCATTTGCATTTTACATTGATAGCCATGCATGGCATTGTGCACTATGCAACACTGACTGCATATGTGTGCATGTGACCTCGATGTCTGTGTAGAGGACACAAAGCAAACATTGGAGCACCTGGCATTCAAGTGCACTTTTAGGAGGGATGTTCTCAACCGAGAGGAGGAGATGAGCTCCACTCACCAAATAAGGCGTTGCTGAGTGGTAAAGCACATACTTTGCATGTGGAAATTTCCAGGTTCGGTCCCTGGAATCTCCAGGTTGAGCTGGAAATGATGCCTGCTTGGAGGGCTGCTGCCAGTCAGTGTACCAGAACCAGGGGACCAGAACCAGGGGACATCCACTAAAATTGAGTGTTGGGCGGGTTAGGACAGACAAAAGAAAATATTTCTTTACTCAGCGCGTGGTCGGTCTGTGGAACTCCTTGCCACAGGATGTGGTGCTGGCGTCTAGCCTAGACGCCTTTAAAAGGGGATTGGACGAGTTTCTGGAGGAAAAATCCATTATGGGGTACAAGCCATGATGTGTATGCGCAACCTCCTGATTTTAGGAATGGGTTAAGTCAGAATGCCAGATGTAGGGGAGAGCACCAGGATGAGGTCTCTTGTTATCTGGTGTGCTCCCTGGGGCATTTGGTGGGCCGCTGTGAGATACAGGAAGCTGGACTAGATGGGCCTATGGCCTGATCCAGTGGGGCTGTTCTTATGTTCTTATGTTCTTATGTTCTTAGTGTAGTCCATACCAAGATACATGGACCAATGGTCTGACCCACTACAGTATAAGGTAACTTGATATGCGTCCAAGTGGGGATACCTCTCATTGATCAGAAAGCTTTGTTATAAGCCCACCTCCTAAGTTAAGAGTGCCTTTCCTTCTCTACTCTCACAAACATTAGTACAACAACTACAATACCAGCAAATGAGCAAGGAAGAAAAATCAATGCAACACCCTTCCAAACTCAGGAATTGAGATTTCAAGGCCTTGATGGTGGAGGGAGGTAGCAGCAGCAGGTAACAAAGAAGACACAACTTTGATTCTCTGGATGAGAGAATATGACTTATTTTGCTGAATCCTAGTTTGCATCCCCCCCACCTTTGGCTGAAGTCCTTCTATGATGCTCCTAAAGAATTTAGCAGGAACTGCAAACACTGAATCATCACTTGCAGAAAAGCCATTTCTTAGAGGGAAACAGCAACAACAAATAATAAAAAAGGACCCAGCAACCTGCTGTCCCTCTCCTGCTGAGAACCAAATGCCAAAAATCCAAAGTACTAGAGTTTGCAATATTTCAATAACATAAGGAGCTGAAGAACTCGAAGGGATTACTCAATGAGATCTCCAACACTCAGATTCCCGAGTAAGCAAGATGTATCACACAGCCAATCTCTGGCCTCTTGTAACTATACATGAGCATCAGCTGGGGCTTTTGCGAGCACTGAAGGGGACTGATCCTAGAAAGATTACAATGAACATGATCTTCAGTTTGCAACAAAAGTCATTTGGGAAAGAAAATGGCGCAGAGGTTCCAGATTTTAAGCTACAGGAGCTGCTTGTATGACCGTACATTTTTTTTGTCAGGCCACCTAGACTGCTCCCAGGATGGAGTGAGATCCTAAACCACCAGTAGCCTCAAAGTGGTGGGGTTAATTGGAGATACAGTAGGTTGCTGCATTCATACTGGTTAGTTTGGGAACCAAGCAAGATGTAGGGCAGAAGACTCTAAGAACAATAGTCAGTACCTAGATTTGCTGGCCATTCCTTTGAGATGGAAATGAAAACATGATGAAGACACCTGCTCTTCATAAAGGCTTGCTAGGCAGCCACCAGCACTACCAATGCTGCAAGGACACCACCTTTTGTTTCAACCCTATGCGACACAAGTATTTGTGTCCCTGTTTCTTGCTTTGTCTCTCCCTGCCTAAAATGACTGGTGAGTGAAAAGGAGGGGGATCTATAGACAGCAAGCTGTGCTTTTGATTAACTCAGTACAAGGGAACATGAGGCAGTGTAAGTTGTCTGTCTATTTTTGGTTTTTCTCTCTTCTTTTCTCATCTGGGCATGATGCGTCTCACCTCTTTGTAAGATGGGAGCCGTTGCCAAGCAAAATGTTTCTGAATAAGTATTAAATAGGTTACATCCAACTATGAGAGACAGGAACATTTCTGTAGAGGACAACACCAAAAACCAGCCATAGTTTCATTGGGGGAAAATAACATTCCTTCTTGAAACTAATTGCTTGCTCTGAAGTTGTCAGACTGAATTTATGTCTTAAATGTGATTAAGCTATTTAGGGAGTCCAGGAGTCCACTCCGGATTCTTATTCACAAATAGATTCTTCTGATTTGCAACCTATACTTTTGAGTCACCACATGAAAGATTCAGCTCAGGTGAAACATCTGAAGGAATTTTGAGGGAAGCCAAGTGGATTCTGATTAGATTTGCAAGATTGCACAAGGAGGTTTCACACCTCTAAAGGTATGAAGACAACTGATTGGCAGCGTATTACATCTGCAAGGATGCAAACTACATTATGTTGCCTCTGAAGAAATGGCAGAGAGAAGAGTGGAAACCAAATTAACCAAATAATTCCAATGAATTCCATTTATGTCATTTGTGAGCAAAGGGGCATTGGTTATTCCTGAGCAACGTTCATCTGACCAGATATAGTGATGGTGTAATATCCTTGGTTGGTATTCAGTAATTGATCTCCAAAAGTAACAAAAAACAGAGTTAACGAAAGAAGCAGAAAACCTTCCATTTCACCCAGGTCAATAACTGCTGAGAACCACAGAGCTTCTTGACATTTTATTGCACACAGTCTCATAGATCACATGTATTGTACTTCCACCAGCAGGTTTCCAGGGATTAGCAAAGGGGTGAGAGGCCCTCTCCTGCAGGTGCTGACTTTGAAAGACAAACCAGAGGAAAGAGCTGGGCCTGGGTTCACCTATTTAACGGAGAACTATGAAGTTTTCCATGTCAGAAATAAGAACACATTAGTCTGTACTTGGCAAGCAATGTATAGAAACAAGTTCCAAGAAGTGGTTGCCTCTGACGAGAACTCTACCAAACCTACTTTTTCTCTGCAACATTGGCCTTGCATTGTGGTGTTAACAGAGAACTACAGATACAGAGAAACTTGGCATAATAACCGTTGACAGGGTTTGTACAGCAGACCTTATTAATGGGACACTAGGTTTCAATTCTGCTGTCTAAGGGCCCAATCCTAAACAGGGCCAGCGCTGGCACTGAGCTCCAGTACTGTGTGTCACAAATATGTTATAAAGCACATCCACAACACACTGCAAGGAGTTGGCACTGAGTTCATTGCCAGCTGGATGCTGCCCAGAGCCACATAAGAGCTCCAGGCCGTGGTGAGAGGGGTGGGGGGTGGCATTCTGGGGTGGGGAAAGGGCAGGGAGAGGAACCAGGGTAAGAGGGGGGGGTGGGACCAGTGGAGCACTGCTGCACCACATCCTGAACTCCATGTCAGACCAGAAGGTCTGACCTGGAATCTCTCAAGTCTGTGCCAGCAAAATAGCCAATGCAGACTTGAGAAACCCCATTGTGGGTTTTGGGTAAAAGTCCCCTTCCCCCAAGGAGATCTCTGGTGGCCTCAGAGCTCCCATCTTCTCCAGAGGGGGCACGTGCCAGGAGCGCATGCAGGGGGAGCCCATGGACCTGATCCATGGATACAGTGGCCACCCTGTACACAAACGGGCAGAAAGCCTTCTATCATGAAATTCTACACTGTAGCCATTCTGCTCTTGAGTGTAGGAGGCTTGCATCCATGACTCCTCTGCTATAAAACTTCATGACCTCAGTTTGGAGGACAGGCACAGAATGGTCAATGGTTTAACATCCTATATCAGGGCCCAATCCTATTCAGCACAGGAGCACCAGCAACAAACTGTGCCCCACGTGTCCCAATACTCTAGGTTTGCTGATCCTGTGCTGGATTTGAGCAGGCTGGAGGTCTTCTTGGAGCACCCCAAGCAAAGGCCCAGTTCGCTCAATGGGGTTTCTCAGAGCTGTGCCAGCTCTAGTTGGCACAGACTCAAAAAGCCCCATATGTTGGGGGGGGGTAGGATTTGGCAGAGGAGGCCTCTGCTGTTCTCACGCCCCTTATGTCCCTGTTCCACTCCCATTCTGCCCTCCCCCTCTCAGGAATGCTTCCCGCTGCCTTCCTGACACCCTCCCTGCACCCCTGTGCCACTTAGGGCTTTCCTTGTCTTCTTCAGCAGCTGGGGATCCAACTGCAGTATCAACAGGGTAGTGTAGACCTCCCCACCGGCACTGCCTACTCCCTGGGTGCTGCAAACCTGTTTTAGGGCTCATTTGTGACACCCAGTGCCAGCGCTGCAGACACAGCATTGGCACTCAGGCAATGTTGGATCGGGCTGTCAGCAAACCCAGAGTATTTCTTTAAAAACTCACCATGAACATGGAAAGAATATTCAAAAGAGATTGGAAATTCCATCCGCTCTGTGAAGCCAAGTGGCAGCTGCAAGAGCCTTCCTTTGGAAGGGTGCACGGAATGGATTGTAAAACAATCCAGAGATTCAAGAGGTCTTCATCTTTTTATAGATCAGACTGATTGCTTTTGAACACAGCAAGGTGCATTTAAAGGAGACCTTCCAAACATTACGAATACTTTTGTTGAAGCTTGTGCAAACTTCTCATGTATTTTTAAAGGCAAGGGTGAATAAAAAATCTATCAAGGACAATGCAATTACCACAGATCCTGCTACAGTATCCTGCTGAATTAGATAACACAATGAATCTATGTGTTTTGCATTTTAAAGACATGGCTTTAGAGGTCACCTGATTAGGGATCTGCCAGAATTTAAATTTCTTTTCCTATGTTCCCCCAAATTTGAATACCTTCTTAAAAAGAAAAAATACACATGTATGCTGCATTGTTTGTGCATTCAGATATATAACTGTGTGCTATGCACATACAACTGTGTGCCTATAGGACTCGGTCTTTGCAGTTGGGACCCCAGTGGAGTGCCCAATGTGTGAGCTGGCAGCCCAATCCTACCAAATCCCTGTGAGCAAATGCAGTGGTACCAGTGTGGCTTCCTCTGCACTCTGCAGGGAATTTTTGGCTGTTGGATGTCTCCTTGGGGTAAGGGAATATTTGTCCTCTTTTCCCAGGGTAAGCCCCTGCAGCTGCTATGGGGCAACTTTGGACAGTTCAGTCACTGGCACAAGTTCATGTTGCTCCATGTAGGCGGCTCAGGTCTAGGAAGGGACTTGGAATTTGGCTTGCACTACCGCCAATAATTCTGCCCTCTCCCAGACTTGCCCCCTCCTGGACCTCTTCCTCTCCCCTTCCACCCACCCCACTCCCTGATTCCCCCCAACCCCCTGCATGTGTTTTCCTGCTCTGGTGGGAGTCAGTCCACTGGTGTGCAGGAAGCCCACTGTGCTTGTTGGTGGAGTCTGCATTACAACAGCCATAAAGCCCAACCCTCACTGGTGCAATGCTAATTACACCAGCAGGGAGGAGGTAGGATTGGGCCATGAATGCACATAGACATTAGGTTCTGTCACCATGATCCTTCCTGTAAATGCATTCAATTATCTTGGATAAGTCATGAAAATAGGGTTGGGCAGCCCAATCCTGAGCTGGCCAGAGCACAGGGCTGCTGCAGTGCCAAAATGGCTGCTGCAGAATTCAGCGCGCAACCAGGCAGCCTATGGCTGCCTCTCGGGAGAAGGGGGACTCTGGTCCCTTCCCCTGAGTAAGGGAAGTAGCCCTGCAATGGGGTTACTTGATTCTGTGGCAGTTCTTTAGCTGGTGCAGAATCAGAGGGTCCTGTGTCAGACCGCGTAATCTGACACGGGGCTCAGTGATGCCGAGCTCTGCCGGTCCTGCCCCACTTTCACCCTCACCATGCCTCTTCATCGTCCACCACCCGCCTTCCCCTTGCCTCTCCCACCCCAAAATGCTTCCTCCCCCCCATGCCCTCATTCACATCTCTGCCGCCCAGTGGCCCAGGTGATCACCTGGTGGCAGAATGCAAGTCCAGCACTGGAGCTGGCCCAGTCAGCTTCAGACAAAATATTTGAAGGAGGTGCCGTTATTTCTATCTCTGATCCCTGTCTTATCATCCCTTTAAAAAGACAAAAACAAAACGAGTTCCTAGTTCAAAGCAAGGGAGCATCATTTTGACTTTTCGTTCCAGGCAGAAAAATGGCTAAGGTCAGCTGTGCCCATGAAGCTATACTGCGTCACAAGACATGAACCATTTCTGGTGAAGTCACTAGTGCTGAACAACCTTGAAGGATATATGACAAATACTTCCTTATTGGGGGGGGGGGGGAGTGAAACTAGTTCATTGCAAAGATTAATTCCCATGACATGCATGCATATCTGACGCTCAGCTGAAACTACTCAAGACCCAATCCTCTGGGCCATGGCGCTGGCACTCTGCTGACACTGCTGACCCAGGCTAAGCCCAACTGATGCCAGCACTGAGCCCATGGCACTGGGCCTCAGTGCCCAAAAATGGACTCTGAGCCGACTTATCCACAGATTTGGCTCGAGGGGGGTCCTCCCAAACCCCCAGCAAGCCACATTTGGCCCAACCTGAAGCCTCCAGAGGCGAGAAGTGGTCTCTAGAGAAGTGGCCTCCACAACTTTTGCGCACAGCATCCACAGGCCTCAGAAAGGCCTCCAGAGGTCCTAGAAATGTTCCCTTAACTGCTATACCGTGGGGTGAGCAGCCAACATAGGATTTGGCTGTTAATAGTTTTCAAATGAAGCTTTGGGTTCTTTCTTTAGGGAAAGACAAGCTAGATCCTGGGCTGTCGTCTTCCTCACTTAATAATGATAGCCAAATATAATTCCTTGTTAAATGTAAATTGTGTTTGTTCATTTGTGGGTAGCACTGGATAAAGGGTTGGGTGGGAAAGCTCTTGCGGAGTTACTATTTCGATGAAACTTCTTTTCACCCCCTTGTTTTTCTGTTAAGTAAACTTAACTGTGCATTACTCTATTGTCTGCATTCAGATGTTTATTACATTTTTTTATTACATTTAGATGTTTGTATGATAAGCTTCTGTGAGGTTTGCAAGGATAATAACCACAAATATTGAACAATATCTGCATTTCAGCACAATTATTTTCTTTTCCTCAGATCAGATGGCTAAAATTACATAAAGGGAATAAGAGACAACATTGAATAATGTGCTTGCTGATTTTTGTTTATTTTTTTTTTTTTGAGGGAAGTACATTAATAAAACTTTTGGAGATTTGTGGGTTGCAGTCTGGTTTGCACTGCTTCAAAGGAATATATGTCCCTGATGCAAATCAAATCAAATGCATTGATTTTGTTCAGTAGAAAACAATTCTAGAAAATCAGTTGTCTTGTTTGAATTTGTGCCTCTGCTGAGAAAATTAAACTGAAAAAAAGAAAAAAATACCCCGCAAAAAAATAAAGGTGGAATTTCCTGAGCTAGAACTGTTTCTGGATCCTCCCTGGGTTGCTTTGGGAAAATGGAAAAGATCTGTTCCCCAAGAAATAGTAACTGGAAAAAAGAGCATGCTTTCACTCAGCCAAAACATCGTCTTCACTGGTCTTTCTTCTCCATCTTTTAAAACCCTATAGGCCTTTTTGGATCCAAGAACCATTTATTTATTTAGCTATGTGAATTGTTTCAAGTTACACTGAGCTGCTCGTGGGGGCTACCATCTCTCAATGCCTCTACTAATAACTGATCCTCCCCCAAACACCCGCAGCACGCCTGCAAACCAGTCATAGTACACCAATGTGCCACTGCACTGTGGTTGGAAATCGCTGCAATAACCCAGCTGCACTTATTGCCACTCTCTTGTTCCTGAGATGCAAAAACATGTCTTTTGTCTCTTCCTTTGAAGAAGGTTGTCAAGTGGGTGTTTGGCCAGTATCAGCATCAGACACACCTCTTTCCTTGACCCTGGTCAAGCTGTCTTTTGGTCCAGACGTGGCACTGAAACCGCACATTATCTTCATTGACAATCCCTTCACCTAATTATCATTTAAGGATTGTCTCTGTGGACAGAGCTGTGTATACTTTGTAGTGAAAAAGTGCCAGGTGCGGGCTTTAAAAAAACCAACATGTCCCCAGGTTTTCCAGCATGTTGTATAGTGGGCTTTAATTGTCATTTGATTGTTTTGCTTGAATTTACTGACCACCTGGCTTTTATTGCCTTAATATTATAATTCTGCATTTTATTGTATTTAGTTCAGTGTTCACAGAATCATGTACAGTTTTTTGTCAACCTACGTCAACTGAAAATACACAAAAAAGAAAATGCACACACACAAATCCTATATGCCAGTGGTTCTCACACATTTAGCACCGGGACCCACTTTTTAGAATGCAAGTCTATCAGGGTCCACCAGAAGTGATGTCATGATCAGAAGTGACATCATCAAGCAGGAAAATTTTTACTATCCTAGGCTGCAACCCTACCCACACTTACCCAGGAGAAAGCCCCATTTACTATCATTGTCAAAAACATATACATAGTAGCTTATTAAAAGTACAGGTCTGTAGCATTTCCCAAATGCAGTCACATCCCATGGTAGCATCAAGTCTAATGTATTAAAAATAAAATATTGATGGGGACCCACTTGCAATTGGCTCACGACCCACCTAGTGGGTCCCAACCCACAGTTTGAGAAACACTAAGTGTGTAATACACACTTACTTGGGAGTGAGCCCCCCATTTAATTCAATGGGACTTACTTCTGAGTATACATGCACAGGATTGCACTGAAAGTAAACCAAATTCTAAGAAAAGTTAAATTCTACGGCCTATATATTTGTGCAAATAAAGGATATATTCTACTTCTGCTACTCATAGGAAGGGAAAAAAAACCTATCCAGGACACTGAGACCCACTATTTAAAGTAAAAAAAAATTAAAAATAAACAAACTGGAAAATATTAATGGATACAAAAAGTACAAAATCTTTTTTTTTCCTTTCATTTTGTTTCTAAAAGTCTAACATTCTAATCTGATGGAGGGCAGGAGGGAGAGTGTACCAATACGTAAGAACAGTATAGTGAATCTTGATGTTCGTTTAATAAGCTCTGTCAGAAGAAGAAGATTTGCTAATAACAGAGGAGGTTAAGAAGACAAGACAAGAAGTTGCAGACTTGAAAACTAATGAGTCACGGAGGAAGACAGGGCAGGTAAAATTGGAGGAAGACAAGGGAAGGTCAGCTCACGCCACTGTTAGTTCTTTATATATATAACCTCTGCCTTTACAGGCAACAGAAAAAAAAAAATGTTCCCCTTTTCTTTTCTCCCCCAAAGTTTCTACCATAATATTCAAAACTCATCCAATAACACCTCCAGTAATACCTGCTATTCTCACATCGAGTTTTAATTTCATTTCAAGGGATGAGCAGAGACGGGGGAAAAATCTCATTTTCTTGAGCCAAACTTTGCACCTCATAATGTTTTTATCTCCCACCACCGAACCAACTTTACCCGAAGGAGTTACATGAGAAAACATGAATGGGGGATGAAAAGCATCATCCCAATCCTTTCATATAATATCTTCACACAGAGACAGGGACATTTTAATAATGCAATCTTCCCATCACTGTCTTCTGTAGATCTTCTCTTCTTCCTGAATAAACTGCATTTGCGTGGTGAGCAGGCTTTGTGCTTGGCCTGGTAAATCACTGTCTTCATTTAATTACAGAATCGTGCTCTTCCTGCCTCGTGGTATTCAAGCGCTTATTCCAAATGGGAAGCGCATAAGCGCCACCAGTGCAGGGGGCTTTTTTTTTGTACTTAGAGGGATGACCTTTTTAATATAATTTCACGGCGGGGAAGAAGGATTTACATCTTCCCCGTTCTATAGAATGTGGCTTCTCCCTTCTCATACTTTCAATTCACAGTGGCATTTGAGCTAATGTAAAAATGTCAGTTGTACTGCCAGGAGATCGAGCCATTTCAACCTCTTCAAATGATAAGGCTTTTCTTTACCCCTCTCCCCTTTATTGTTTGTTCAATTTTGCTTCCTTTGGTTCCCTTATTAAATATGCAGGATCTTCATTATGCTGCTAGGAGGCGAATAATGTAAGATTAACACAAAGCCTTGCAAGGGTTTTCTGGGTATTATTATTATTAATATTAATAGTTCACACTTCACACATATTTTTATGCTTTGCTAACCCAAATGTCAATAGAATGCATAATTCAATTTCCTGCTTCTTTCTGCGGCAGATCAATGATATTCAGCTGACGGGACACTGTTCCTTGGAATTTGCAGGCCACATCCTGCCTAGTTGCTGATATGACGAGCAGTGAGATTGGCTTGATCAAGTGACAGTCTATGGACTCTGGGGTAAAAAGCGATCTTATAGTGAGCGATCTTAGAGTCCCCCATCATAAGAGGCATGGGATGTATTGAGGGGCATCAGTAATGGTTCAGAGTACAGTACAATGAAAATTAAAGAGATTGAAATAGAACAAATTAAAATGTCAAGAGCACACTTGAATGCACAATAGCCTGTTGCCTCTGCAGACATATCCATGATGTGAAGGAGACAGGAGTGGTGAGAGGAGTTGACCTCATTGGGCATTGGCTGAAGTTCCATGTCCATCACTGGCCTACCTGGCTGACAGCCCAATCCTAGGCATGTCTACTTAGAAGTAAATTCCATTAGAGTCAATGGGGCTTACTCTCAGGAAAGTGTGGATAGGATTGGGCTGTGAGTCAACTCCTGGAACTTTAGGAGCTGCAGTGTTAGTGGTGGGGACAGATGAGAAGCTCCATGGATAGAAGCAGGGAGGCTCCATGGGGGACATTATAGTCCAGGGCACCTAGCAATCTGATACAAGCTATGGGAGGGGGAGCATAATTGTGCCAGTTATGCTAGCCCTGTGCCCTGCCCTACATGTAACTCTATCCTGACTTTAACAGTTTGCAGCAAAGGTGAAAACATAGGTGCAGCTGTGTAGTCATACGCATGAATGTAGACTTGTATTTACAACTGGGAACTCTGATCCAATTTCCTGATTTCACAGATTGGTCTACACACCTACATTGCACACACTTGGCCCTGTTGTATGGGGGAGGAGGGTCAGCAAGCGCACAATAACGTTCTCTTCAGGTGCAGAGGATACGCATGGAGCGCATGGGAGCATAGAGCTATCCCACATGGATAAAATGGAGGACTACGTGACAAGAGCCACTCTGAGATGATTGGAAGAAGGGCAGGATAAACAATGTAATACATAGATATGCCACTGTATTACTGATAATTTGATGTATGTACCCAAGCATCATAAGAGATCATAGGCAGCAGCATTGCTCAGTGGTAGAAGATATGTTTTGCACAAAGAAGGTGCCAGTTTCCATCCCTGGCACCTCCAGTAGGAAGACCAGCTGAAACTCCATGGAAGGGCGAGCTTCTGGAATTAAGCACCTCGTCATTCACCTATTAACCCAGGGGTGTCAAACTAGTTTCATACCGAGGGCCGAATAGCATTCATGATGCCTGCTGAGGGATGGAAGTGATGTCATTAGGCAGGAATTGATGTCATTAAACAGGTCATAACCAAAAATAAGCACTTTTTCTCACTTAGGAACTCATTCACTGCAAATGACAGAAAATACGCAAATCTTGATCATATTTCAAGGTATAGGACAGCCCAATTTTCATGTGGACTGCCCTTTCAGCAGTAACACCACAGCACTGCTCGGCAGATGAGAGCCTGAGGGCTGGGTAAAAAGCTTCTGCGGGCCACATTTGGCCCCCGGGTCTTTTGTTTGACACTCCTATATTAACCACTGGGGAGATCACAGATCATCCCCACGCCATAATGAAAACAAGGCTATCAACTTTACATCGGCAGCTGAACACATCTGTGCAGTAGCTGTAGAACTGCCTCACTAAAGAACAATAACCAAATAATTTTTTGCAAGTACCATGTGACCTTTCCTCTCTAGGCCCCCCCCCCATTCCTTGGAAAGAGGAGTAAATGAAAGACAATTGTACCTTCACTTTTCACAGCGTTAGCATGTGCATTTGATAGGAAAGTCTTGGTATTTGATAGGAATCTGACTAGAAAACAATACAGACGGGAAGATAACAAGAAAACCCATTTATCACTTTGACAGGCAGTGGATTTCATGGGAGCGTAAATTCTTTGTGATGGAGTAGGGTTGTCTTCCATTTACCTTAACCTCATAACCAATGTTTAGGCTCAACTGTAGTTCCCGTTTTCAGAGTAATCACATTATGCCCAAGTCAAATTGTTATTCATGAACTCAAGGAAGGAGAAGCCTCGGGATTTATTAATGTGATCTTGTCATCAGGCATCTAGCAGCTCAATGACTACAGACATTTGGATATCGGTAAACGCTTGGTGATGGGTGGTTAATGGCTGTTTATTAGCACTGATTACGTTCAGGGTTACTCTAATTTACAAGATTTGTCCCCAGATACTTTCAGTAAGTCACAAACACACAAGCATTCTATCTGATTTGTAAGGTAGCAAAGGCAAGCTGTGTGCAAACCATGATTTTCTTTCGTCAAAGAAAAAAAAATATTTTTTGTCATTCCCATAAGCACAGCCATGTTCAAGAAAAAAAGTGATTTGATGATTGCTCCCTCTGATCATGACAGTGTCCTCCTCATCCCTCCATGGGAGCAGCTATATGTCAAACAGGTTGGTGAAGAACATGCCCAGTGTAAGTAGGAACCAGAGATCAGGCATGAGGTCAAGTAGCTTGCCTGTTGGACTTACAGAAGGGAGAAGGTGATGGGGTGCACACAACAGAAGAATGGGGTGCTCTAACGCAGGACTGGCCTTAAGCCAATTTGCCCGATTTCACAAAATTGGGTCCTGTACCTTGAGGGGGCCCATACTGGCACAGTGCGTGGATCGCCAGCTGCCATGGCAGGGATCTCTATGTGTTGAAGGTTGGTGGGGCAAGTGGAGTGTCTGCACTTTAAGCCCTCCCGGCTGCCCTGTGTCAGATGGGGCCTCCTGGAAGCAGTTGGTGGTGACATCATCATGTCACCACCAACTATTTTTGGGTGCTGCGCTTCATGCACAGCACCACCAGTGCTTGTCTTGCTGCAACTGTAGTCGCTGCAGCTATATGGTGAGTGGGGAGCCCTGCTGGAAGAATGGGGGCCCTGTGGGAATGCTCAGTCCCACCGCCCCTGGGGCTGGTCCTGTTCTGATGCATCCTATTGGTTTTCCTTACCGTCAGGGCCCCCATTTGTGTGTGGGTCCCTCTGGTTCCCTGGATGGATGCTCTTTACTGTGGAGACACAACAGCCTACCATGGAGAAAGGCCAGTGGGGGTATCATAATACCCACCCCAGCTGATGACAGAGCAGGAGACCAGGATCTCTCAAGACTAGATCCTCCCAATTGGGTGACAGAGGCCTGTCCTTGCACCCCACCAACTTTTGAGACCATGTGCCTTGGCCTGCTCTTCTCTCTGGTGGCTCCAGGGTTCAAGGCCAACCCAGGATCTTTCCAGGTGTGACTTGTCCCTGCAGTACCAACTGGCTGGCTGCCTTCTCTTTGAGTGGTCTGCTGCTAGTCTAGCCCTTCTGACCTACCCCAAGGCCTTGATGCCTTCTTCCTTCTTTCCTTCCTTCTTGTCAGCCTCTTGTTTCCCCCCTTCTTGCTATCTTCCTTCTCTTTCGTTGCTTCCTCTTCCATCGTTGTTTTCTCCTTGTGCTGAATCACTCCTCCTTTCCTTGCAACTGTTTTTTCCTTTGCACCCTCTCCTCTCCACCCTCTCCCCAACTGGACCTCATCTGGGCTTTGACACCTTGTATCACTGCAAACAGGCATATGTAGCACATGAACCGATTAGAGGGGGCCCTGTATAGGTCAGTCGTTGGGCTGGCATGTGACACAGAGCACCTCCATCCAGCTAGTCACACCCACATATCCCATACTCTTTGCTTCCTTACTGGCACCTGCCAGCATGGCTGTCACTATGCCGCCCTTCCTGTCTCCCTGCCACTGCCCAGATCACTGATGAGTGTTCCCCTTTCAGACCCCAAGAAGTCACAGAGGGAGGATGCTGAGGAATCTGGGAGAAGGCCCTCCCACTGCAGAGTCCCACCTGAGGCCAGCTAAGATAAGAAACTAGGATGGGAAGAAGGAATCCAAGTCTGCTAAAAAAGTAATAACCAGTGTGATCCAGTCAAGGATTTTATTGAATGGTATCTATGATACAGCAGCATCTGAAAGAGAAACCCACAAGTGGGGTTGCCCACCATCTCCTTCCAGAAAGGCTGTTGTGCAATTGCAAATTATCCAATGGGCAGCCAAGTGACAGGTGCTAATGAGGTCTGGCTGCACCAGTTGGTTCACTGTCTGCCATGGAGTTTGCAAAGCTATAGTGGGGCCTTGCTAGAAGGAGTAGGTCAGCAACCTCACCAAGCAGCAGTTGGGGCCCCCCCTTGTCAGTGCAGGTATGCAGGGTATAGGTGTCCCTTGGGGCTGCATGATGTCTTCACCTGTGAGGTAGCTGCCTGTCAGGAGCAAAAGGAAACAAGAAACAAGCATCACATTTGTTCTTTGGTTTGAGATGCATACTCAGTGTTCATAAAGCAGAGTGGTGCCACCAGAGCATACATGCAGTTGTGCCCTGTAGGTGGCGATATAATAGTGTTTTGGAACCTTGCCCTCCCCTGCCCTGGGAGGGCTACAGTGGAACTCTGCAGGCAATGGTACAGTCCCCCAAAACAAAGGCGTTCTCAAGGATGTTTGGCCAGCAGTAGCAATGGTTGGAATTCTTGGCATTCCCCAAGGTATCAGACAGTGTTTAGCTGTTGCAAAAGAAGAAGGGATAGTTAGTCAACACATGTGATAGGGAAGACACATTTGATCATCCTGGAGGGTCAGAATGGGGGAAGAGTAGAGATGTGAGAGGGAGGAAGTATCAGTTCAGTTCAGTAAGACCTTTATTGGCATAAAATACAGAGAAAGAACAAAACAAAACAGGAATATACAAAGACAACACAACATAAGCATAAACATCAGTCGCTGCCCAGAGTCCCAGGGCTCTGCCTGGTTATTACCCTAGATAAAAAGGAAGCGACATTATCCAGAGTCTCAGAATCAGGTGTGGAAAGGAGAGACTGAAGCATGGTTGAATCCTCCCAGCCCTGCATCCTAGCTAACAATGGGCCTAGATATTTCTTGCGTGACGCACCATGTAGCGGGCAGTAAAAAAAAGGTATGCATTAAAGTCTCAGGGAGGAAGTATCAATACATGGTAGGTTTGGCTTCCCTCCCACCTACCTCCATTTATGTGTGTGAGTGCACAGGTAAATGAGTGCACCTCCATTTCCCTTGTTGCGGTGGTGAAGGAGAGATTCCACTTGGATGTCTGACTGTGAAGTCACCTTGGAACAGAGTACCTGCAACAAGAATGCTGAGAAGACAAGAGTTTACAGAATGTCTTGCCATACATATTGTGATGCACAAGAGGTTGCTTTTGCAAAGTGCTCCCTTTGTGCGCCGTCACCAGGGCCGGGCTTCCCGGCCACGTAGGCCTACTTGAGAGCAAGGGGCCCCTCAGGAGTAAAGGGTTCCTTAGGAGTAAGGGGCTCCTCAGGAGGAGGGAAGCTGAGTGAGTACTACCTGCATCCAGCCCTCAGGCAGAGGGTCTTCTTGGGAATAGGGCCTGAGATCATATGGCCAGAAGGGTTGAAACCAGCTGGGTTGGCTGCTGGGTTCATAAGGAGCCCAGCAGGCAGAAGGAGAGTTTTCTCTTCCTGGGGTTTGAGCTCCATGAGGGTGGCCAGGAAGCACTCAGGTGAACCCATTACCTTCCCTATACTGGACACTTGTCTTGGAGGGGCAGGAGTTCCCCCTCCATTTTGAGAGTTGACTCAAGCCCTTGCCAAGGCCTGTGGAAGGATCCTCAAGGAAGGGGCTGCCCAGAGGACCAAGGGAGAGTGGAACCAAGTGGGGGCCCTGGGAGACCTCACCACCCCTGTGCAGTGGGGGCAGCCAGGACGATGAGTCCAGCAAACAGACAACCTGGGCTGAGGTACCATCACTGCAGCTCGGCACCCATCGGGAAGGCTGACCCCCAAGCAGCCTCAGAGTTGCCCTGTAAACCCTGGGCGGTAACACCGAAGGTCTTGCTAAAACCCTAACTTCTTACCTAGCTCTGCTTGCACTGTGGTTCAGGCTCCTTGGTCTAGCCTTGATCCTGGGACTTACCTATGGACTATGGACTTAACTGTAGGTTGTGGACTTGCCTATAGCCAGTGGCAAGTATTCCCTACCTGTTGAGTTTGTACCTTGCCTGTGAGCAATGTGCATGTCCCTGTGAAAGAACTGGGACCTAATGAATGTCAAGCATTTGACCAGAATAAACAGGCTTTGTCAAGACAGTCATCAATCCCTGTGGTTACTGCTGAAGCGGGGTAAGTGGAGCGTATAGCAAATTGACCCCAGACCACCAAGTAGACGGGGGAAGGTGGGATCCTGCCATGGACATACGTGCGGCAAGTGCCCTTTCACTATGGTTGCCATTATCAAGCTTTCCTTTGAGAGACGAGAGAAGCATAGCCACATGCCAGACATCTGACCATCTGAGATATAGTCTCCTCAGCAGGGGCTTTAGTACTAGAGTTGGTGTGCTGCCAAATATATCCTATACTCTGCTAGGATAACCCTACTCACTGGGTAAGAGGCAGTGGATGCTTCTCTTTTATTTAGCAAGGGGAGAGTAACTGGCCCTTCTCACACCAGCAGTGTCTTTTCTAGTGGCTGTCTACTGGTGTTCTTTTGTAACTTTTTTAGTTTGTGAGCCCTTTTATAACAGGGAGACATTAGTATTTGATTTTTCTCTGTAAACCGCTTTGTGAACTTTTTTGTTGAAAAGTGGTATATAAATTCTGTTAACAATAACAAGAACAATCTCCTCCTCCAGGGGTGTCCAAACGTTTTGGCAGGAGGGCCACATCATCTCTCAGATGCTGTGTCAGGAGCTGGGAAAAAAATAATTAATTTACACTTAAAATTTGAATACATTTACGTTAATTAACATAAATTAATATATTAGTATGGAACTTATATGAGTTCTTATAGCTCAAGGCCTGTAAAAGACCTCGCACAAAGCAAGGCCGGCTTTCCTTCACTGCCACTGCTGCTTCATAGACGTGAAACAGCAAGCAGTGGAGGGCACCCTCGGCCTGCAGCTCACGCAAGAGTCGAACAGTCGTCCTCGCGCTGAGAGCAGTTGTGTTGGGTCAGTGCATGCTCTAGTAATTCTTTGGAGAGCCATAGGCTCATTGGAGACTAGGGACTCTCTGTGGGCCAAATTGGGGGTCCCCGAGAGCCGCAAGTGGCCCCCAGGCTGGGGTTTGGGCATACCTGCTATGCTTCACTGTAGTAGGTAGGATAGAGGGCTTGCAAGAGGTGCGGTCTTCTGCTGTTTTTCCTTCCCCATTGTTCTGTGCGCCATGCCCACGTGCAAAAGCGGAAGAGGGCCAGGTACTGGTGCCCTAAGAACCCTCTGGGCCCACCCAGCTCCCAGTCCCTGTCCAATCCCTTTTCAGGGGAGGAGACTCTTGTGTTCCTGGCTGGCCAAACAATGCTCCAATCCCGTGTCATACTTTGCGGGATCGGCATAGTTGCTGTAGTGTTTTTGTGACATTGGAAGCCTGTCTGTTTTCTGAAGAGAGGATATAGTGTATGTTGACTCGTCCCTCCCACATCCTACTCCAACCTCCTCCCTGTTTTGGCCTCTGCTGGTGGAGTTGCACTGGCATCCAAATGACGACCCTATGCTGATGTGACATTTTTCTGGTATTGCGCCAGTGTCTGTTGGCACATGCATTGGTGGGTAGACCTATGCTGCAGGCCTATCATTGTGTCTGGTGTACATGGAGATATGCTGTTGTATCTCGAGGATAGAATTGGGCCTTTAGTTCATGAAAAAAAACATGGGAATTTGATTAAGGGTATATATTCTTTTTTTTTTAAAGCAATGCAACATCGTCGTCCCCCCAAAAACAAGCAGAGATTCCCCATTCCAAATGTGATGGGTTTTGTACCATGAGGCAGCGCCATGCATATTAACAGCTATAATGAAACCTATCCTAAATAATTTACACATGGCATAAACAGCTTTGCAAATGTGGTTCATTTAATTTTTCTGGCAAGAGCACATTGTTCTGAACCAAAGCAATTAGAGGTAAATTGCGCCTTTGTGTCGCATTTTCCTTGATATGATTAATCTCTTCTTAAAATCCAAGGAATGGGTTGAATAGCAAGAGAGCTTACCAAAGTTGTTAAAAGAATTAATTCTTTTCCTTAGCAAAGAAAATGCAAATACCCCAGAAGAAGAGCTGAAGCCACACACCCTCAGATAATTGATAATCAACCTCTCCTTTCCACTTTCTTCATGATAGCAATAATGATCTCTTATACGTCCAGTTGTACTTAAAAACTACTACAGTTACTATTTAATATTATGTGAGCTATTATTGTCATCAAGGTTACCACAAACTAGGATTGTGCGTTTGTTTTGTGACATATGAGAAATTAACCAAATTTGGCTCATTTGGTTGTGTTTTCATGAACCGCAAAACAAATGCCCACAGAGTCTAAATGGACCACAGGCATATGGGTCATTTGTGCCTAAGCTGTTCTCATGGCAATGGGAGAGTGGTTTGCTTTGTAATATGGCAGGTATTACATCAGACCAAGGTGCTGCAGGCAAAAACCATTGGTACTACCAATGGTGGTGGTGACGACGTTTCCCACAATGCCCTGGGTCAGTACACAAGAAGGTGCAAGGTTGGGCACTAGGATTCAGGGCTCTTGTTATCTAGTGTGCTCCCTGGGGCATTTGGTGGACCGCTGTGAGATACAGGAAGCTGGACTAGATGGGCCTATGGCCTGATCCAGTGGGGCTGTTATGTTCTTCTTAAGAACATAAGAAGAGCTCTGCTGGATCAGGTCAAAGACCCATCTTATCCAGTTTCTTGTATCACACAGTGGTCCACCAGATGACTTTGGGAACACACAAGACAACAAAATATCTGCATCATGTTACCAGTATGCAGGTGTCCTGTCCTGCATATAACATCCTGTCCAGGTGTTATACAGAAAAAAAGATGGAAGGCGCAGTCCCTGGTAGGAGCTTTGATGCTCCTTTTTTTTTTTTTGGTTATACAGAAGATTAAAGCAAAGAGAGATGCCCTCACCCTTCCATTCTACAGGCTCAGCCCCCCCCCCCAGCTCCCTGTCATAAAAATGAATGAAACAGATTCATGATGAGCATGAGCTCAACTAGAATAAAATTCAACACTAACAAATGGTTCAAAGACAACAATGAAACATGAAATGAAAATCTTTCTCTCTCTATCTGTCCACCCAATCACAGACACAGAAGAATGTCATTAAATGGGTTTAGTGCTAAAGCAAGTCCACACATAGCAAGAACAAGCTTCTAGGGATCAACAATATATTATGTGCATCATACTGGATGATTACATTTGTCCCATGAGAAGAAAAAGGCAAATGTCTATTTTTCTCTCAGAGGGCAAACAATAACCTGGGAGGGAAGTGTTGATTGGATAAACGGCATGGGGTCAACCTCAGCTCCACTGTTCCAATTAAATTGGCAGTTCCTGTGGCAAAAATTTGATTAGAAAAAGAAAAATTTGCAAGATCCAGTCATGGTTTTCTCATAAAAATGTTATATCCTTTCTGTTATGAAAGTGATCTACTTTCAAACACTCAGAGAAAGCAAAATTAATCTGGGAGACAGCACAGCAATTCAGAAAGCATTTTTGAATCACAGGTGTGTACGATACAGATTTGAGACATGGATTGGTCAGGTGGGAGCGCTTCAGCTTCGATGTGCCATTTCACAATTTGTTTTCTTTTTTAAAATCTCAGACTCTGCTCCAGATAATAGCATCTGATGCTGTCAACACGTGGCTGGGAAGCCACTGTCTAAGAGCTGTCTCACACATACATGTCCATCTCTTGATGAGTGTGACTGGCAGTCAAGCTGCTATCACTGATGAATCACCAAGGAGATAATTTTATGCAACCCCACAATACTCTGCAATGGAGACAGTTCATACTGGCTGGTTTGATGAATCATCAAACATTCTGTTGCAAAGTGACAGGGGGCTGGTTGATCTATATGTATGGAATGCTGTCCTTCTCGGAGAAAGTGTCTTTAAAAAAAGTCTCCTTTTTTAAGGAAAGCAGCCCTCATCAGGTGATGTGTGATTTTTTCTTTCTTTCTCAGAAGTGTCTACATTTGTGGTCAAACATTCCACACTATGAATGTTTTTGTACACAATACTACAGTTTACATTATCATGCATTGCAGGGGACTCAAAATGTTTTGGCCAGAGGGCCGCATCAAGTATCTGGTATGGTGCTGAGGGCCAGAAAAAAAAAAATTTGAAATATAAAATTTAAATAAATACATTGGAGATGTAACTTAGATGGGTGAATAAATGAATGAATGGGCTCAAATTTCCAGGATTACTCCAAGCACTAACACACACAACAGAATTAAAGCACACACTTAAATGGACTCCCATTCCCCTATCCCACAAACAGCTTACTTAAATGTACAGGAGTATATTTACTGACTCCCCAGCCCTCGGAACACCCTCAGGACATGACTGGAGCACAGCTCTGATTGTGTTTGGCCAAGTGGGCCAGACTAGAGGCTGGCCGCGGGCTGAATAGAGGCTCACCACAGGTTGCATCTGGCCCCCAGGCTGGAGTTTGGAGACCTCTAATGTATTGTGAAAATAACCATTCATTTGGCACAATGAATGATTTCATGGGGCGCTTGGCCCAGTATACATTAGAGGGATTCCCTACCCAAGCAAGCCAGCTCAGTAGTCACAGGCAGAAGATGAAACAGGTATCGGTCAACTCCCTCCCACCCACTTTTTGATGCCACTTTCAGAGCTAAAAGAGTAGGTGATGTGCCTGGAGCAAGGGGATGAATGCTCGCAGGAGATACCAAGTTTCTAAGGTCATTCCAGACTCTGAACAATGGCACTCAAAGTGAACAGTACACTAGTGGCCCAATTGCATCCCTGCAATTTGCTGCTGGAACTAGCGTTCCAGTGGTGGACATGCTTTACGGTGTCATAAAATGTGTTCTAGAAGTGTGCAGAACTGTGTGCTTCTGGACTGCCAGAAAAGATGCTGTACAGGCCCCACAGGGGCAAAGAAGGCTTGCTGACTTCAGCAAGTTGGCGGAGTAGATGTAAAGGAGTGGAAGTGGGCATAATAGGGGAAGATGTGGGGCATCTTGGTGGCAGGAGATGGTGGCACCTGGCGCAGGTGACTTGGACCAGGTGCTATCCTGTTCAGAGTGAACTGACATGCTCCCTTTGTCTCCTCATGTCTCCCCTTTGACTCTTTGTGCCAGCTAAAGAGCCAGTAGAGATCTGAAAGATCTGTTGGCAGTCAAGTGGCTTATGAGGAGGAAAGGGAAAATATTTTCCCATGCTTCTGATTGCCCCCCCCCCCCACCACCACCACCATCACAGCATGCAGCACAGCTCATTTGGCACCACTGCATGCTATGGTGAGGAGATCCATGAAATTAGGTTGTGGGCATATATTAAATATGTGGATTACTTTGCTTTCCCCCAAAGGGAACCTATTTGATCAGTATTTGAGTCATACTGAAGACAGTGCTACAGTTATTATGAAGTACAAAAAAGAAAATAACACCAAAATATATTATTTAAAAGACTTTTAAAAATTTAATCCTGAATACATCCAAGATCAAACTTCTGAGCATAGCTTTGAATCTCTTCCTAGTTGGAAATGTCCACATTTGAATCATAGAGCAGGATCCAAGCATAACAAAATAATCATGCAATGCTAAAATGTAAGGAGAGTTGCGGATTAGAGAGACCTCCCTATCATTTCTCAGCATTTACTCTGAACAACAATCACAAGAGTTCAACAACAGCAAGTATGGAAACCCCTGATATATATTCACATAATTTAATGCAGGTTGACTGAGCCACAATCACTCTACTTTTGGGGACTCAGAATACAGATTTCACCATTATTCCACCAGTGTTTGGAGTATTTACCATAACATTCTAGGCATTGCAGCAGCAACAAAAATTCCATCCTGGTATAAAACAGTAAATAACCTCAAGAGATCAATAGGGTGTTTTTTTTTGGGGGGGGGGGATTGATGAGCCAATGAAATAATTTGGGAAAAGCCATATTGATGTATGTCTGGGTGCCAATAGTTTCATTTAATTCCTATGTAATTTGAAGGGCTTTGTTTGTGATTGATAAACTCCAGTGAGTCTATTTGAAAAAGAGATTAACCCTAGTGATGTATGGGAGCGTTTCACCCATATTCACCTGTGCCTCCAAGCTGAGTGCTGACCTTCCATTTTCAATCACCATTTCCAATTGAATTATAATGACCCATCCATGATTACTCAGAGCTGGACATATTAAAGCAGAGATTCAATGCACTTCTCATATAAGAGAGGCAATAGCTGAGCTGCAGAGTCCATAGAAAATCTGGGCTTCAGTCTCCGGCATCTCCAATCATATCACAGGACCCCATGTTTAAAACAACAAAATGCGTACAAAAAGTAAGCCCTGACCTCATGCTGTTCTTGTATTAAAGGAATATTCTCTCATCCTGTCTTAATGCAAACATGCTCTCTTGCATGAAATAACTTTTAATTTAAAAAATATTTGATTTGTAGAGATCTTAACCACTGCAAGCTTCTTCCCTCTAGTCTTCCATTGTCTTACCTCAGCTCACTTCATCCAACATTTTGCCACCTCTTTTGCTAGCATAAGTGCAAGGAGAATCAGGGGGCAGGACTGGCCAGGAAAGGGGGATAAGATTCAACAAGCACTGCTGCCTCTGAGATCCTCTCTCTCACACCTCCGAACCTTCCTCAGTTCTCCCTGCAGCTGCCCACAACCTATCCCAGCCACCACCTTGCTTGTGCCAGCGCAGCAAGCAGCTATGAAGGGGCAACACTTGGTTGTAGACCATGCACTTTGCTTGCAGAAAGTTCCAGATTCAATCCTTGACATCTCCAAGTGGGGCTGGGAAGAAAATCCAGGACCCACCTGAAACAGACAATCACAGGTTACAAGCCAAGATGGGTACATTCATCCTCCTGACTATAGAAGTAGGCTATCTCTGAAAGCCAAATGCAAGGGAGTGGTAACATGATACATTTATTTTGTCTTGTGTGCTCCTTGAGGCATCTGGTGGGTCACAGTGAGATACAGGAAGCCAAACTAGATGAACCTTTGACCTTAAGGGGCTCTTCTTATTAGATAGCTGCTACCAGTTAGTACTGAGCTTGATGAATCAGTGGTTTGATGAGGCAGCTTCATGAGGCAGTTTTGTGCCTGGTGTCAACATTCTGTAGAAGTGTAGGATATTGTCACCATGCTTGTGGCCTAAGCTTTCTACTTAATTGCCTAATCAGGTCTAATGCTTGTATAGTATTATATCCATAGCAAAGTGGTTCTCATTTTTTCTGGCAAATGCCAGTATTTAAAATGTGCATTTATAAAGGCACACTGTGATACTCCATTAGCTTGTAAGAGATAAAGTTTAGGGGTAAATATGTGCATCTACTGATAATGGTTTCAAAAGCAAAAATCTCTTGCCATTCTCTTTCATTGTTAGTTTAATATATGAATCTGAGTTTATATAATGCTTTGTAGCTGGGAGTGATAACATGCATGAAATTGGATAGGAATTCCTTTGAGAATTTAAAAGAAAACTTTGGCTTTGAAACGCAGTTTTTTTACAGTGTAAAAAGCTGCGTGAAGCATTCAACAAGAGATTGTTCTTCTATGGACTATCAGCAATTAAAGGAGGCTTTACAGTGCAAGCCTAGGCATATCTACTTAGAAATAAGCCCTAGTAAGTTCATTGGGGCTTACTTCCAGATAAGTGTGCATAGGATCACAACCTTAGCGATGTACATGCTATGTTTAATCACCCCTTATAAGGTCGTTGCAGTGTGTGGAAGATCTATTTCAATATTTAGTGTGAATGAAATGCACTGTCAACAGTATGCTAAAAAAAATTGCATGCCATTTTAAAACCAATTAAAGAGTGGAATCTCATGATAAGTGTGATATACAGCAGTGAAGAACACCAACTAATATTAGATATTGTTAAAATCATCTCCACCTGCCTTTTAAATTTCCTATACATTCCTCACACGTGAACATGATGGAAATTCCAGTACTCATCAACGTTCTCCATGACCCTAAAGGATCATTTGAGGGGGAAAAACGCCACAATCAGTATATCGAAACCATGTGCCAAGTTTGACTTTGCAACACGTAGTTTGACTTTTCAGTTACATTTCAGGCAAAGGGTTCTGTTCTCCCAACACCACTATTGTGGATGTCTAAGGTCCACACGCAAGGGGGCAGTCAAGACTGTCCAGTGACAACTCTGTTGTGTGTGACTACTGAATTATAGGTATAACCTAATTATCCACTGATTTTTCACCTGCAATTTTATCGCAACAGATGAGATGATGATAATAGCCCTTTAAATTAAAGGAAAAAAGTCATTTAACAATAGCCTTGTTGAGAGAGGGCAGCCAGTGCTCTGGGTGAACGGAGAGGTCAGTGGCTTGGAATGAAGCCTTTCTAAGCACCTGGAGAGACACCGATTAATGGATTGTCTACCTGATGCCTCTGTCTTACATCACAAAGGTCAGCAAGGCTGTTTTTAAATTGCCAACAAAGGGACATTGTTTTTTTAAATGGATTTGCTTTCATGTGATTTTTGCCATCCATGTGAGTTCTGGGAATGGAACCCTTGTGAATAACAAGATTCAACCTGTACTGTTGTGTCTCTGACTGCATCTGGGTTTGGATCACACTGCTTCCTCTCACCTTCAAACAAAGAGGATCATTTACCCCAGGACAGTTTGCCACAGGATGTAGTGATGGTGTCTGGCCTATATGCCTTTAAATGGGGATTGGGCAGACTTCTAGAAGCAAAGTCCATCACGGATTACAAGCCATAATGGGTATGTGCAATCTTTGTAAGCCACCTTGGGCATTTACTCTGGCAAGGGAAAAGTGGGATATAAACAAGCAAACAAACCTCCTTGTTTAGAGGTAGGCTACCTTAGAATGTGAGGTGCAAGGGAGTGCCAGTAAGATGCAGGTAGCTTGTCTTGTGAGTTCCTTGAGGCACCTGGTGGGATACAGGAAGCTGAATAAGATAGGTCCTTGACCTGGTCCAGCAGGGCTTCTTATGTTCTTACCATTACATCCACAGGTACCACTTTTCTTTTCTTCATCAGTAAAGAATAACTTCAGTTATGCCACTTGGACTGAATCTCAACATGCAGCAAAATGAGGAGATTTAACATGGATTTAACTGAATGTTGAGATTCAGTCCAAGTGGCATAGCCAAAGTTATTTTAATGCAATCCTATGCATATCTACTCAGAAATAAGCCACATTGAGTTTATAGGATTTACTCTCAAGTAAGTGTATAGGTTTGCAACCCAAGAGACAGAATAGACAATACCACTTCAGACCACTGGTGGAGACCATGTTTTTCAGTGGTTCCTACATAAAATACGCATCCCTGCAGTTAGAAACCAACATAATCTTTTATTTTATTTTTTAAAACATGGCAGGACATGTCTCCTCTTCCAATCAGAAACGGTGCAGTCCACTCTAGCTCTGGATTTTATCACTTGATTTGCTGCACATAGCTCAGGCTGTATCATGAGTAACAAAACTATGTGGAGAGCCTTGGGATCGAGAGAGGCAATGCAACTGGGAAAGCAATCAGAAGCTTTAGGACAGGCAGTCTGAGCAGTCCCTCGCTGCAGCTTGAGGAGAGCTGACTTGCAGTACCAGAGCCGGAGCACAAATAAAGACCCTACCTCTCCATTCATGTCTGTGTTTTATGTTAATGAAGGGTGGTGGCAGCCGCAGTCTTGTGCACAGCATACTGTTTTCCCCTATAGTTCATGAGCATCTCCACATAGTTCTGTTACACGATGCGCAGGCGGTAGAGTTCCCGCATGGAGTTGCTCAGGCGTAATCCGTCTGAAAATACATTCTGCCATTAGTCTCACAGGCAAACATATTATGATAGGCAAAATGCTAGGCTCATTTATCTACCCTAGCCTCAGGCACTTGAGTTTCCTTAAATCTCTGTGGGTCATTCATTCAGACGCAGCCAGGGGAAAAAAAGACTAATTTAGCCTTTTTAAAACCATTATTTTGCACATGCATTTTTATTCCCATAAACACCCAGTATGAGGAAGGAGGGTCTTGTACAAAAGGAGATACATTTGCACGAGGAAGTCTAAAACACCTTCATATCTCTTTCAACTCTTTTGTGGGTTTCAAAGCTGAAAGATAAAACCCAGTTGTAAAAGCGTTTCTATGTGAGTTACTTTAATTGTCGGTGAAACACAAGGGATGCGGGCATTAGGAGAGGAAGCGAGGGAGGCAAAGGAAGGAGTGGGAAGTCTTTATTACTTGTTACTCAGGTGTCTTCCAGGCAAGGAAAGTGAAATAAATAATTCGTTTTGAAACATATTCTAGCTCTGATGATTTGTATCTTTGTTAATCAATGTTTCTGCTTTGGAACTGTCCAAGATAATTCAACCATGCAGACTGTAAATAATAATAATAAAAATAAATTCTTCCACAGTTTGGAGAGCAATGCTCAATATCAGCTGGAGTCCCGCCCCCCCCCCCCAAAAACAAAAAACAAAAAACAAAGGATGTTTCTTTTCCAACTGATCAGGAAAAAAAAAAAAGACACTATTGGATACCAACATTAAAAATTGAATTAATTATTGTATTGGCAACCTTCAGTCTCGAAAGACTATGGTATCGCGCTCTGAAAGGTGGTTCTGGCACAGCGTCTAGTGTGGCTGAAAAGGCCAATCCGGGAGTGACAATCCCTTCCACACCAGGAGCAAGTGCAGTCTGTCCCTGGTCTGTCTCCCTGGCTATGGGCCTTCCTTCTTTGCCTCTTAGCCTCAGACTGTTGGCAAAGTGTCTCTTCAAACTGGGAAAGGCCATGCTGCACAGCCTGCCTCCAAGCGGGCCGCTCAGAGGCCAGGGTTTCCCACTTGTTGAGGTCCATCCCTAAGGCCTTCAGATCCCTCTTGCAGATGTCCTTGTATCGCAGCTGTGGTCTACCTGTAGGGCGCTTTCCTTGCACGAGTTCTCCATAGAGGAGATCCTTTGGGATCCGGCCATCATCCATTCTCACGACATGACCAAGCCAACGCAGGCGTCTCTGTTTCAGCAGTGAATACATGCTAGGGATTCCAGCACGTTCCAGGACTGTGTTGTTTGGAACTTTGTCCTGCCAGGTGATGCCGAGGATGCGTCGGAGGCAGCGCATGTGGAAAGCGCTCAGTTTCCTCTCCTGTTGTGGGCGAAGAGTCCATGACTCGCTGCAGTACAGAAGTGTACTCAGGACGCAAGCTCTGTAGACCTGGATCTTGGTATGTTCCGTCAGCTTCTTGTTGGACCAGACTCTCTTTGTGAGTCTGGAAAACGTGGTAGCTGCTTTACCGATGCGCCTGTTTAGCTCGGCATCGAGAGAATGAGTGTCGGAGATCGTTGAGCCAAGGTACACAAAGTCATGGACAACCTCCAGTTCATGCTCAGAGATTGTAATGCAGGGAGGTGAGTCCACATCCTGAACCATGACCTGTGTTTTCTTCAGGCTGATTGTCAGTCCAAAATCTTGGCAGGCCTTGCTAAAACGATCCATGAGCTGCTGGAGATCTTTGGCAGAGTGGGTAGTGACAGCTGCATCGTCGGCAAAGAGGAAGTCACGCAGACATTTCAGCTGGACTTTGGATTTTGCTCTCAGTCTGGAGAGGTTGAAGAGCTTTCCGTCTGATCTGGTCCGGAGATAGATGCCTTCTGTTGCAGTTCCAAAGGCCTGCTTCAGCAGGACAGCGAAGAAAATCCCAAACAAGGTTGGTGCAAGAACACAGCCCTGCTTCACTCCGCTTCGGATGTCAAAAGGGTCTGATGTGGAGCCATCGAAGACAACAGTGCCCTTCATGTCCTTGTGGAAGGATCTGATGATGCTGAGGAGCCTGGGTGGACATCCAATCTTGGGGAGAATCTTGAAGAGGCCGTCTCTGCTGACCAGGTCGAAAGCCTTTGTGAGATCTATGAAGGCTATAAAGAGTGGCTGTCGTTGTTCCCTGCATTTCTCCTGCAGTTGTCTAAGGGAGAATACCATATCAGTGGTGGACCTGTTGGCTCGGAATCCACACTGCGATTCTGGATAGACGCTCTCTGCAAGTACCTGGAGCCTCTTTAGTACAACTCGGGCAAACAGCTTTCCTACAACGCTAAGGAGAGAGATGCCGCGGTAGTTGTTGCAGTCACCCCTGTCACCTTTGTTCTTGTACAGCGTGATGATGTTTGCATCCCTCATGTCTTGAGGTACTCCACCTTCTCTCCAGCAGAGACAGAGGATTTCATGCAGCTCAGTGACGATGATCTCTTTGCAGCATTTTAGGACTTCAGCAGGGATGCTGTCTTTTCCAGGTGCCTTCTGTTCTATCTCCAGTATTCTAGATTGATCTTTTGTTGTCTTTTCTTCTAATTTTCTAATCTTTTGTGTATTCTCATCTGCTTGGCCTTTAACAGCTTTCAGTTGCACACTGAGATCATTTAGTTGTGTAGTTAAAACATCCAGACTAGCTTGAACTTGCAGAAATTGATTTGTGTGCTGCTGTCCCATTGCTACTAATTTTTCTATATTGTCTTCTTTTGTCTGCTTCCAATCTTTCCCTTTCAGTTCCTCTTGTATTAGTTTTCCCAAGCTTGACTCCAGGGCGGGAGAGTCCCTAACTTCCGCCCCTTTTCCTGTCATCCTTTTTCTTCCTTCTTATGTCTTATTTCCTGTAAAACTCAAATATCACATATATCACTATCAGTTATCCATATATCACATCATCAAGAAATCAACTGTTCACCCATAAAAACCAACACAAGGAAATTTTTAGTCAAATAAACCTTTGCCTTGCAATATTTTTAACACCACTAGATGTCCTCAGCGTATCAACCTCCTTACTTCACTTGACAAATCCTGTTCTTGTCCTTGCAATGTCTTTTTAAATCCACTAGATGTCCCCAATGTTCTATTCTTCTTATTCTGTTATCTTGGTTCTATTGCTTACGTTTGTTGCTATATCAACCACATACCAGGAGATAGTGAGAGGAATTCAAAACAATAAACCACTTTTGCAAAACAAAGAAATGCAAATCTCCAGCCCTCTCCACAGGCACTCCAAGATCTCCAAAGGAAAATGAAACTGAGCTTTCCAAAGCAGAGTTTATATTCCAAAATGATTCATTTGTAATCCAACGAGTTTTAGATTTTTAAAGTTAGAGTTATGCTCTCATATTTCCATAACGAACTTGGCAAATCTCCTCTAAAGCTTCTTCTCACACAAGCAAACAAGTGAATGGAGAAAGCCTTCCCCCTCTTTCTTCTTCCCAGAGGGGGAAAAACTGCCTCTCCTTCTTCTTCCCTTGGGCAAAAGCTTAATGAGGCAGTCAATTAATCAATCAATGCCAGACACACACAGCAGAATAACACTCACTTAGTTCTTCCAGTCTTTCCCTGCCTGGGGCCTTCAGCTTAGTTTCAGGATGAATCCTCACTAACACCAACATTGATGGCTGGGTTCCCTTGGAGAAAAACAGCCCCTGGTTGTACCCTTCTTCTCCAAAACTCATCGTCTGTAGGATCAAATCTCTCCTGATCACAGATCCTCGGATCTCCTCAGACCCACGGTTTTTTTGGGAGGAAATAGCATGCTTTCCCAAGTACTCAGAAAAACACAGTCATTCAGTTCCCTCTGGCCCTGCCCCCTAGGATGGGCATTCTGATGTTTTCTTTGGCTGAGGTAGGTCAGAAGGAGGAGCCAAGGGGGTTCTTGCCTTTTGATTCACTGGAGAAGCCCAGGGAGGGGGAGGAGACAGAGAAGCAGGGGGGAGGTAGTTCATAGCGATCACGCTTTCCACTGTATGGCATTGCTGCTCTGAGCTGTATGGTTGCTTGGGGTGAGGAACACTCATTGTTGCTTGGGAGGAGGACCAGTGCAGATGGGACTATTTCTGAGTAGAGCTGCCAAGGTTCGGCCTGGTAAACCTTGCAGCAGCTGCACGTGACTCTCCTCCCTCTTGCTTGTCTCTCCTGGCTCTCATGCAATCCCTCTCATCCCCTCCTGCCCTGTTTACAGATGGGTGGGAAAGCAGAGCAGTGTTTAAAGAGAACTCCCACACATACACACCCTGGCAGCAGCCTGGGTTTTTTTTCCACAGCTGACTTTTTAAAGGGGTGACTCAACTCGAGTCCTTTAGAGTTGCAAAAGGGTGACTTGAGGACTGGGAAAGTGGCCCCATTATGACTCATTTTGGAGTCAAGTTGCGGGGGGAGGGCATTAACTCTAGACTCAACTTGAGTTAAACCATGCCTGGATTTCCCATCCCTGGTTATTAGACTGCAAAACTACTCTTTCTGCTCATGAAAAGGAAGGTGAGGACTCCTTACAGCATAACGCTTTCCCTAATTTGCAATGGCATCCCTGATCCCAGTGTGCACATACTATAGCATTGGGGATGTTACAGGCCATCCAGCCAGGCCTACAACACTTGAGACCAAAAAGGTCAGTCATGCCCTACTAGCCTGCATGACAGCCTCAATGGCTCTTCCCAGATATCTACATATAGTGCCACATTTCTGTCCCTGATGTGAGTTGACTGTGCTTGGGGGGCCTAGGAAGGAGGAAACCACAAAGCTGAACCTAGGCAGAACAAGGACCAAAACTAGGCAGAACAAGAATATTAGATTTCACATTAATGAAGGAGAAAGTTGACAGTAATATAGTCATTATGTCAGTCCCAGTGAAATAAATGAGATGCAAGAACATACTGTACTCTTATGTTGTATTGATTTCAATGGGAAATAGGATTTTTAATTTTATCTAGATGAACATTTTAGAGATTTGGGGTCCGATCCAATGTTGCTCACACTGTTGCAAATGTGCCATAAGACACACCTGCGACGGTCTGCTGTAGGATTGGGCTGTGAGTTTTCCCCCTTCCTCCCTCTTAGGCCATTTTTCAGACTCATCACTTGTGTTGCATTCTACCTGATCCTTAACTTCTTTTTTAAAAGAGCGTTTTGGACTTAATACTATATTTGTGTTTCCTCACTCTTGTACTAATCATAAGGCTTCTATCAACAAATCAATAAATAACATTTTCCAGCCTAATACAGAAATTTCCATATATATTAGGATGTTTTTCCCTACTTTCATGTACTAAGTAGAGGAGTCATGATCTGACTTTTTATTAGCATATTCCATCTAGATTTTCTATGTATATTTATAACCTGCAGTCCTGGGAAAGGCAGACATAGGAACCTGAACCATACAAGTTTATATATACATAAATTTTAAAAAATTTTTATATACAAGATTATACATACATACAAGTTTGTATATCAAGTTTGTATAAACTTGTATGTATGTATAAACGTGTGTGTGTGTGTGTGTGTGTGTGTGTGTGTGTGTGTGTTTTATTTTTTTTAATGGAATTTTTTTAAAAAGTGTATGTCATAAATTCTCAAAGCTTCTATGAAGAATTGACTATTTGTCAAGGGCAGCAACTTTTAGAAGCAAAGCCTGAAACAAACAAAAACATTTGGCCTTTTAAAACTTAAAACTTGCTACATTTTTGTTGCTGTCATTCCGTTCCTAAAAGGAAAGCACATCCAAGGTTATCAGATCAGAGGAATATCTCAAAAATGGTTTCAGTTGAGTGCAAAAAGAGAATGCTCTTTGAATACAAGATGCCTCAAAGTAATTCAAAAATTCTGAGAGGGCATGAGGTACCTTCCTCATGGGCCAATAGTTCTAGTCACACAAAAGGTCTGATGTTATCTCGAGTTATGCCAGCATACTGCCCTGTACACAAGCACAATGATAGCCCCATTGGCATAGAAGCTGACGGACATACTACGGGTGTCAGTGGAGAGGCCAAAATGGGGAAAAGATACGGTGTGACATGGGAGGGACAGAGGAGAGATAAGGGGGATTCAATACACACTAGATCCTAAGGACAGGCACCCCCCAATGCCAGAAAAATGCTATGCCAACAACAGAGCTGGCATAGGTAGGTGGTCACACTGGGGGACACACACATAGTACACACTGAAGTAATAGTAACTGTGTGATTATTTCAACACATGCCCTTTTTAAACATCTCATTTGCTGTTATGTCAGTGGTGAAAAAAGTGGAGTTCTGGTACTTCTCCAACTTCTTACTAATTTACAAGGGTCCACATATTACTCAACTGGCACTTCAGATGGCAAGGTGCCTTACCAGCTAATTCAGTTTATATTTCCTTGCTTTTTTTTTTTTTTGCTCTCTTGTATCTGGAGAATTGAATAACTTGATTTCTTCCATAAGGCCAGATGGTTTATAATCCAATTAACAGCATCCCTGTTTAAATCTTCCTGCAGCTTGAAAAGAAAAGAAAAAAAAAATTCGACTTTATGGAATCAGTGTCGGTATGCACATATACCATCACCTTCCTACATTGATTGGTGCTTTGAACACCTGTGGCCAAGATGAGTTTGATATGACTTTACAAGTTTATATCTAATATTTTGAATGTTAGTTGAGTGAGTAATGACAATAAGATATTGCCACACTAACTGGTTTTCAGTAGGATGCTCTTATGAGCAATCCCTGAAGCAGTTTGCTTCAGACCGAAGAGCCAATACACACAATACTTTTCTCCTGCACAACAGCAGTGGAGAACACATGTCATGGACAGGGGACCATGCTCAGAAGTGCAGTAGCAGCAGCTGTCTTTAAACTGGTGAAATATGTTCCCTGAAACCAAGCCCAGTTAGCACATTGGCAGATACATGCTGAATGAACTCAGATTTGGAAGAAATCCTCTTCCAAGGCGGCCCCATGTATACGGTAACCTAATCCAGAGCTGACTGGTACATGGATAACTGCGGCAGACTCTCTGTTTCTGGGAAGGGGCACAGCTGCATCGAAAACTGGTAAAAAACATTCTGTGCCACAGATGCCACTTGGGCCTCCATGCTAGATAATAACTTTGGCATTAGATCAAGTGGCATTACCAAACTTTGAACTTGATCTCTCAGATAAAGGACGACAGCAGCCGGAACAGACTCAATAGGTACCATCTCCTAGATCAGACTAACCACCCTCTCCTCATGTCTGGACTGAGCTTCGTTTTATTGATTCTCACTCATTCCATTACTGATCTTCAATTATCTTAATTACTTCAATTATCCTCATATTGACTGGGTCAATTTGTGTTCTGGTCACGATAAGGAAACCGGATTTCTTGACGTGCTAAATGACTGTGGCTTAGAGCAGCTAGTCACGGAGCCCACCAGAGGACAGGTGACTCTGGATTTAATATTGTGCGGTATGCAGGACCTGGTTAGAGATGTAAATGTTACTGAGCCATTGGGGAACAGTGATCATGCTGCCATCTGTTTTGACATGCACATTGGGGAAAGAATACCAGGCAGATCTCTAACAAAAACGCTTGACTTCCGACGGGCAGACTTCCCCCAAATGAGGAGGCTGGTTAGAAGGAGGTTGAAAGGAAGGGTAAAAAGAGTCCAATCTCTCCAGAGTGCATGGAGGCTGCTTAAAACAACAGTAATAGAGGCCCAGCAGAGGTGTATACCACAAAGAAAGAAGGGTTCCACTAAATCCAGGAGAGTGCCCGCATGGCTAACCAGCCAAGTTAGAGAGGCTGTGAAGGGCAAGGAAGCTTCCTTCTGTAAATGGAAGTCTTGCCCTAATGAGGAAAATAAAAAGGAACATAAACTGTGGCAAAAGAAATGTAAGAAGGTGATACGGGAGGCCAAGCGAGACTATGAGGAACACATGGCCAGCAACATTAAGGGGAATAATAAAAGCTTCTTCAAATATGTTAGAAGCAGGAAACCCGCCAGAGAAGCGGTTGGCCCTCTGGATGGTGAGGGAGGGAAAGGGGAGATAAAAGGAGACTCAGAGATGGCAGAGAAATTAAATGAGTTCTTTGCATCTGTCTTCACAGTAGAAGACCTCGGGCAGATACCCCTGCCTGAACGGCCCCTCCTGACTGAGGAGTTAAGTCAGATAGAGGTTAAAAGAGAAGATGTTTCAGACCTCATTGATAAATTAAAGATCAATAAGTCACCGGGCCCTGATGGCATCCACCCTAGAGTTATTAAGGAATTGAAGAATGAAGTTGCTGATCTCTTGACTAAGGTATGCAACTTGTCCCTCAAAATGGCCACAGTGCCAGAAGATTGGCGGATAGCAAATGTCACACCTATTTTTAAAAAGGGAAAGAGGGGGGACCCGGGAAACTATAGGCCGATCAGCCTAACATCCATACCGGGTAATATGGTGGAATGCCTCATCAAAGATAGGATCTCAAAACACATAGATGAACAGGCCTTGCTGAGGGAGAGTCAGCATGGCTTCTGTAAGGGTAAGTCTTGCCTTACAAACCTTATAGAATTCTTTGAAAAGGTCAATAGGCATGTGGATTTGGGAGAACCCGTGGACATTATATATCTGGACTTTCAGAAGGCGTTTGACACGGTCCCTCACCAAAGGCTACTGAAAAAACTCCACAGTCAGGGAATTAGAGGACAGGTCCTCTCGTGGATTGAGAACTGGTTGGAGGTCAGGAAGCAGAGAGTGGGTGTCAATGGGCAATTTTCACAATGGAGAGAGGTGAAAAGCGGTGTGCCCCAAGGATCTGTCCTGGGACCGGTGCTTTTCAACCTCTTCATAAATGACCTGGAGACAGGGTTGAGCAGTGAAGTGGCTAAGTTTGCAGACGACACCAAACTTTTCCGAGTGGTGAAGACCAGAAGTGATTGTGAGGAACTCCAGAAGGATCTCTCCAGACTGGCAGAATGGGCAGCAAAATGGCAGATGCACTTCAATGTCAGTAAGTGTAAAGTCATGCACATTGGGGCAAAAAATCAAAACTTTAGATATAGGCTGATGGGTTCTGAGCTGTCTGTGACAGATCAGGAGAGAGATCTTGGGGTGGTGGTGGACAGGTCGATGAAAGTGTTGACCCAATGTGCGGCGGCAGTGAAGAAGGCCAATTCTATGCTTGGGATCATTAGGAAGGGTATTGAGAACAAAACGGCTAGTATTATAATGCCGTTGTACAAATCTATGGTAAGGCCACACCTGGAGTATTGTGTCCAGTTCTGGTCACCGCATCTCAAAAAAGACATAGTGGAAATGGAAAAGGTGCAAAAGAGAGCGACTAAGATGATTACGGGGCTGGGGCACCTTCCTTATGAGGAAAGGCTATGGCGATTGGGCCTCTTCAGCCTAGAAAAGAGACGCTTGAGGGGGGACATGATTGAGACATACAAAATTATGCAGGGGATGGTCAGAGTGGATAGGGAGATGCTCTTTACACTCTCACATAATACCAGAACCAGGGGACATCCACTAAAATTGAGTGTTGGGCGGGTTAGGACAGACAAAAGAAAATATTTCTTTATTCAGCGTGTGGTCAGTCTGTGGAACTCCTTGCCACAGGATGTGGTGCTGGTGTCTAGCCTAGACGCCTTTAAAATGGGATTGGACAAGTTTATGGAGGAAAAATCCATTATGGGGTACAAGCCATGATGTGTATGCGCAACCTCCTGATTTTAGAAATGGGTTATGTCAGAATGCCAGATGCAAGGGAGGGCACCAGGATGAGGTCTCTTGTTATCTGGTGTGCTCCCTGGGGCATTTGGTGGGCCGCTGTGAGATACAGGAAGCTGGACTAGATGGGCCTATGGCCTGATCCAGTGGGGCTGTTCTTATGTTCTTGGCGCTGATTTGGCACTTCCACAGCCTTAGTTGTGGAACTATATACTCTTCTTGATTCAGGTACTTGAGCCAGGTATGTAGGGAGGGGGGCTAAGCTCCCAAAAATCGGGTAAAAGAGAGCAAGATGTGTAGCAGGTGGGCTTTGTAAGATGCCAGCTACCCCAAGATGTAAGCCATGATGCTATCTGGTTAGGAAAGAGTTAACTTCCAGGAAGACCTTTGCTACTGGTGTCAGGAGAATGCCTCATTGTTAGGGGATGCTGTAAGCCAGGGAAGTCTTAATGAGACTCTGATTTTACTTTATTTTGGAATTTTGCCTCTTGAATTTGATTGCCTTTTCTCTTGATTTCTTTTTTTCTTTGATTTGATTAAAAAACAAAAACACCCGCCTAGTGCTTACACCCAGAGCAATTGGCCTCCTCTCTCTGACACCTTGCTCAGCTGTCATCACTATCCAGAGAAGGCTTGAGTACGTGTGTGATTGTATGGGAATGTGTGACTGAGAGAGGTGAGAATTGAAGCACGGAGGCCAGTCAGGATGCTCCACATAGTCCTTCCTCCTCCTCCTCAGGGAACGCAGTATGAGTGCTTTTGGTTAGCAGACAGATCCCCAGCTGGGTGTAGAAATGTGACCTTTATCCTGAGTTTCCAGTGGCAGTGAATCTACTCCATAGATACAGCCAGGGCATGGCTGTTTTTGCTGTTTTGACATGAGCTCAGGGTGGGGTGAAGTGCCAGATTTCCCAGAAGGGAACATGTTCCTTCTCAGCACTATGCCATTGTCACACTAGGTATCCTTCTAGAATCTAGACGGATAGATCCCGATCTAGCTTCCTGTATTGGGGACACTGTATTGCCTCTTACCTGGAATGCCATTTCCGGAAGGTGGTGCCTGAGAACTCATCCCTGAGTGACTGGCACATGGACTGTACCTCTGGCCATTTGCAGCAGCAGCCTGGAAGTGTGTGACAGTGCGTTTTCACACCGCAACAAAGGTCCTAGCACTACCAGAACAGAAGTTCCAGCAGCACGAGGCTCAAATAGAATTGAACTGTAAACGTATGTGTCTGTGACTGCAGCATAATGCCCTTTTGTCTCTGCTTTCTAAAAGATGCTTAGAACATACTTGTTTAGCCATGCTTTTGGATTGTGAAGCTGAGCTCTCCTGTATCTGCCGTTCCTGGAATATTGTATTTCAGGAAGGTATACGCAAATAATTTCAAAAGGCTTGACTTTCTTTGCAGCCATTAGATTTATCAGTGAGAATTCATTCCTGAGGACAATAGAGACTGCCTGGGTATGGAAAGCAACTCATCCATGTTTTAATGAGATCCTTTATTTTACGAAACCAACACACTGTAGCTTCTAAATCCACCCTCTATGATATCTTGTACATCTCAAAGCACCCCGTGTTATCAAAGCTACTTAGTGACACATGGGAGGAAAATCACTTCCTGTCATTAAAAATGTTACCTCAGCGGAGCGCTTGGTGTTCTGTTCGGTAGACGGAGCAAGTCCTGAAAAGAATGTAATTCACAGAGAGGAGAAAACTTTTGCAGCTATCATTGTGCCAGGTTTTGTTCCACTTCCAGGAAGCTGAATGGCATTTCCATTGATACGATGCTGAAGAACTGAGCTTACTAATGTTAACGTCAAAGTGCCTTTATCGTTACTAAGCCCTCTTCCAACATGGATAAGAGAGAGATTTTGACAACACTCATGTTCCCCGTTTAGTTTCCAACAACTAAAGTTGAGGTCATTCCATCAAACTTTCACCCTCTTTGCCATCTTCCTGTAGTAGCTTGTTGCATTCCAAATGCTAAATGTTTTTTTTTCTTTTTGTTGCCTTTGAATGGCATCGCTGATGACTTTACTGTATATAAAGTGCATTCTGTATACAGCAAAGGGACAATAATACACCCCTTTGCATGGGACCGGGTGCCCATTTCTGCATATACCAAAGCAAATTCTGTGCCAACCTACATTTTTTTTCAGTAAGAAACACACACTTGAGTATCTGATTTGAAATATTTCAGCCAACCTGCTGGGACAAAGTTTGGGGAAAGCATTCCTACTCACTCACTGTCATCAGCCCACAAAGAGACATTAGATGAATTGCTAGGCTGCAGATAAGTGGTTCTTACCTGATGGAAAATATCCTCTGATTCCAATGGCCAAGCTAAAAGCTGCAGACCACCTCATGTGCACAGCTGCCAGCCTGAAGGGACTAACAGCATTTTAGGGCCCAATCCTAGCCAACTTTCCAGCACCAATGCAGCTGTGGCAACGGGACATGTGCTGCATCCTGGAACGGTCACGGAGGCCTCCTCAAGGTAGGTGATCACTTGTTCCCTTACCTTGTAGCTGCATTCATGCTGGAAAGTTGGATAGGATTGGGCCCTTACAGTGCAGTCAGACAAAGGAAGAAACAGGAGCAGGTGCCAGCTTTTCTGCTGCAGAATAGGCTTTGGTTTTCCCACTCTACCTTAGCCTCTGAATGGCATTCCAAGTGCCTCTTCCTGTTCCTCCCTTCCCCATGCTTTAGGTGGACTGCTCACTTTGCTTCCAGGCCCATTCAAGATTTAACCATTCGTATGTTCATTTGGCACTTAAAAAAAACAAAGTTGTACACTGTTTTGATTGTGTTGTAAAATGGCTCCAAAAAGGTGGGAGAGGTGGGTTTTGTGATTGACACAAGGGCCAACCAATCTTTGCAAACCCAGCTCCTGCTGAGAACCAAGAGAACATGTTTCAACTTTGGTTGATCTTGGAGAGAAGTTGTACGTGAGTCCCAAAGAGAGTGCTGTGCTTCCGCGGTGGGCTCACTGCTCACTTATATGCATAACTATACACATCCTTCATGGTAAGACTTCATAGTATTATCTGAGGGGGCTCTTCTACAAGTGCCGCTTCTGTCCCAAGTGAGGGCTGGCAGCTCAGGGTAAGCCTTCTCTGTAGTGGGGCTACAACTATGCTGATTACTCAATGTAAGCAGAGGGATCGAGGTTTGTTTGGCCCAGTCTGGAGCACGAGAGTCTCCTCCCTGTGGGGGGAGTGGAGAAGGGCTGGAGCCGGGCAGTCTCAGAGGGCTCTTAAGCCACCAGCACCCAGCCCTCTTCCTCCTTTTGCACGTGGGCATGGAATTCTCTTCTAGGGGAATTGAGAACTACTCCCTCCCTCATGACTTTTCAGAGAGGCCCAAAATATATCTGTTTTGTCTGGCATTTGGTTTGATGGGTGGATAGTTGCCCTTTGCACCTCTACTGCTGTGGCATGATGGCTTCCCTGGACTACTTTTTTTTTGCCCCAGTGGCTCAATAATATGTGTTGAATTTTGCTTTTGTTTCACTTTGTTTTAATGTTTCATGTTAGAAGGTTTTAATGCTGTGTTCGCCGTTCTTCTTTTTACTTGTCATGTTACATTATGCATTTATTATGGAGCTTTGTAAGCCATCTTGGGCATTTGCTTCAGCATGGGAAAGTGGGATATAAATTTTTCAAATAAATAAATAAAATAGGCAGCAACTGTTACCTTGCACATGCCTGATCTCATCTGCTCTCAGAAGCTAAGCAGGGTCAGGCCTGGTTAGGACTTGGATGGGAGACCACCTGGGAATACTGGGTGCTGTAGGCTTATACCATAGTCTTTCGAGACAGAAGGTTGCCAACCATTAACCAAATAAAATGGTCAATGAGTGAACTTATAATTCACCAAGGACATATCTATCAGTGGCTACTAGTCATGAGAACTATGTGTTACCTCCAAGTTCAGCCAGTGGCGGACTTATCCCTCCCTGCTCCCAGGGCAAAGGCCCGTGGTGCCACTCCCACAAAATGCTGCCCCCCCCATGCAAAGCCGCCCCCTACCTTTCGAGCATGATGGAGTCTCGCACAATGTTAAGACTGACTGAGGAAGCCTTCTGAGGCTTCCCCGCAGTCTCAGACTGTACTTCTGGAAAATCAGAAGTACAGTTTCTGATCCCATTGGGAGCCTCAGTGAGGCTTGTGGGGTCAGTGCCTGGGGCATTTGCCCTGGTTGCCTAGCACTAGGTCAGCTGCTGGGTCCAGCAATAGGACACTTCCAAACACCAGCTGCAAAGGGAGCAATGGGAAGAGAGTAGTAGGCAACCTTCAGTCTCGAAAGACTATGGTATCACGCTCTGAATGGTGGTTCTGGAACAGCATCTAGTGTGGCTGAAAAGGCCAATTTGGGAGTGACAATCCCTTCCACACTGGGAGCAAGTGCAGTCTGTTCCTGGTCTGTCTCCCTGGCTATGGGCCTTCCTTCTTTGCCTCTATGCCTCAGACTGTTGGCCAAGTGTCTCTTCAAACTGGGAAAGGCCATGCTGCACAGCCTGCCTCCAAGCAGGGTGCTCAGAGGCCAGGGTTTCCCACTTGTTGAGGTCCACTCCTAAGACCTTCAGATCCCTCTTGCAGATGTCCTTGTATCGCAGCTGTGGTCTACCTGTAGGGCGCTTTCCTTGCACAAGTTCTCCATAGAGGAGATCTCCATAGAGGAGAATGGGAAGAGAGAAGTGTTCCTTGCTTGCTTGCTTGCTTGTGGGCTTCCCAGAAGCAGCTGTCAGGCCACTGAGAAGCAAGGTGCTGGGCTAGACAAGCATTTGGTTTGATCCAACAAAGCACTTCTTATGTTCTTATCTGCTAGGCGGCTTGTCCTAAGGATGAATACTACAAGATCATTATGTATCTACATAGCTTCAATAGCATCTACTACCTGTGTACTTTGCATTGATTCCTAGATCTATATAAGCATAGAATATATGGACCTGTTTGAATGAGAGGGCTAATTCTAGACTATTTCTACCTTCTTCTACTCCGGTAGTTCTTATGGCAGCTCTTAGGAAGGGTTGGTGCAGGCATGATGAATGCCTTGCTATCTTACCTAATTACAGAGTAAAATATAGAACAGGGAAACAAGCTTTTACCCAGGATTTGCTTTAATTTAATCACATATTTACTCAGATCCACTTAAGACTAATTGAAGTGATGAATGTCAGAGGCTTAAATGCCATTTGTCATGAGTTAATGCAACCCTCTTTTGGGGAAAGCAAACGAATGCAGCAAGCAGACTGATGAGACAGAATTTGTTAGAATGTAAATAAATGGAGCTTGTGGAATAAATTGTCCCACAAATATATGCGTGAAATTTTCCTAGGGCATCAAGGAGGAGAGGCGATGAGATAAATGGAGAAAGCAGAAAGCACAGTTGCTCCAGCTGAGTATTTTTCTCTCTCTTCTGCAATTAGTACAGTATATTGGTTCTATTTACAAATGTATATACTTTAAATGTAGTGCTCTTAAGTATCAGATCACCACATAAATCAGTGTGCTTTCCTTTTTGCCTGGAACATCCTTCCAGAACACCTACACAGTATCCTCCCCTTAAAATCCTTCATTGAAATCAACTTCTTCTGTAAAGCTGTTGGTTTAGAGTGCAGACCTATACTCATGCTGACTAGAAAGTTATAGAAGCCCGCATTGTACAATGCATAGACTAGTCAATGATTTGGTGGTGGCTATCTCTAGCCAGGAAGTGCTGCAAGTCTTTTATTGTAGCCTCATTTGCAAATGTAGCCTCATTTGCAAGGGACAACTCTTGCTCTCCATTACATTTCAGCTATTTGATGCGCCTTGTTATTTCCCTGCCTGAAAAGTCCTTGGAGTAGCTTGTAACACACCCATCTTCTTCAGTCTTAAATTCCCTATGGTATGAAATGATTGATCAATTGTAACTCTTTCACTGGAAGCATCTTCCGTGTGGCTGGTTCTAGTCCATGAAATATACACACAGTAAGAATGTATGCAGCCGCTTCAGGACATCAGACCAAAGATCAGTTCACGTGCAGTAGCCTCTTCCTAAGGGCAAGCCAGTCCTTGGAAGCTCAGCAGGTTGGAAAAGGTGGTAGCACAAGGAACCATGGAACCAACTTCCCTCCTCACCCCAGCATAGCATCTTTTTCAGTGGCTCTTTGCTGGTGGCTTTTCTTCACAAAAGATGGTTATGTCCTTGGGGCAGGGACCCATCTCTCCATTTCTTTTTTCTGTGTAAACTGTTTTGTGAACGTTCTTGGTGGAAAAGCAGGGCAAATGTATGATGAATACATACAGGGCACCTTCCTTATGAGGAAAGGCTACGGCGTTTGGGCCTCTTCAGCCTAGAAAAGAGGCGCCTGAGGGGGGACATGATTGAGACATACAAAATTATGCAGGGGATGGACAAAGTGGATAGGGAGATGCTCTTTACACTCTCGCATAACACCAGAACCAGGGGACATCCACTAAAATTGAGTGTTGGGTGAGTTAGAAGAGACAAAAGAAAATAATTCTTTACTCAGCGTGTGGTTGGTCTGTGGAACTCCTTGCCACAGGATGTGGTGATGGCGTCTGGCCTGGACGCCTTTAAAAGGGGATTGGACAAGTTTCTGGAGGAAAAATCCATTACGGGGTACAAGCCATGATGTGTATGTGCAACCTCCTGATTTTAGAAATGGGTTATGTCAGAATGCCAGATGCAAGGGAGGGCTCCAGGATGAGGTCTCTTGTTATCTGGTGTGCTCCCTGGGGCATTTGGTGGGCCGCTGTGAGATACAGGAAGCTGGACTAGATGGGCCTATGGCCTGATCCAGTGGGGCTGTTCTTATGTTCTTATGAATAGCATGAGCAGTTCAAATCTTGCTGGCAAAAACATGGATGACTGTGAGACTACTGCAGTGATTTGGAAATGGGGGGGGGGGAGGAAGGATCCTAATGCTCATGAACAAACTTCCCTGTAATGAGCATCTTTGAGAAGGAAAAGGTCAGACAGCAGAAACTTTTTTAAGGTATTAGACTCGTGTATAAATACAATTTTGGAATCAAACTATGCCTAGAGGAAATGTCACACAGGAAGTGTAGGCCACCCTTTAAACAAACATGATTCGGCTTTTCAAAACAGTTTAAAATTGGATATTTCAGACAGAGCTGCCCTTTATGTACGTTGCGTATTAAAATGGGTCAGATCCAGGACTATGTTCAGCACAGTGTGAACACAAGGGATCTTCCCTGCCTCTTCCTTTTCCACTGCAGCCTCCACCCCCACAGCCAGTTTAGGGGACTGGGTTAGGGTTAGGGAACCCTCAGGAGCTGTGTGGGAAATGGCATGGGTTGCTGAAGAAGGTGGGAGGAATGCCCAGAAACTGGGTGCAAGTACCATATATGAGTGGAGAAGTGCTTGCTCCCAAGGATTCTGTTAACCCCTGCACCCCCTCCCGCCCCAGGCATGCAACATCCATTCTGCCCCCCAGGAACTCTGAGGAGTAAATAGGGAGGGCTTGGGGGCTGCAGTGGGAAGGAAAGGGAGGGAAAGATCTGTTGCACTTATGTCATTGGCAAGCTTAAGTCAATATCCAATCACGTGTCATTTCTAAATGTATTTATTAGCCTATGTATGTGCACGCATGTACATATAAGTACACACACATGCACACACTAATAATACACACACACACATTTGCACACACAATATTTTAAAAGGTGATGTTGTTCGTCCCAACTATCTGGTATTCAGAGATATATTGCCTTTGTACATGGAGGCAGGGCCTCTGAGAGGAATTTTATCAGGGGGCACAAAGTTTCTTTTGGGCCCCTTCCCAAAGGGGGAGGGGGCAATGGGGCAGGCAGAACAGGGGGCAAAATAGGTGGGAGGGTGCTGACAGCCAGAATAGTCTTTGGAACCCAGGTCTACCAGGCTTCTTGATGTTGAGCCCAGGTCTACCTAACCATGCAGCACTGACAGCTCTCTAAAATCTTTGAAATATAGAAAATCCATTGCAGAAAATTAGAATCATCGCATTTAGGTTCACACTAGAATGGACAGTGTCCTGTGTACACCAAAACCTACTTCTGCAGCAGCTGTAGCCCCACAGCTGTGTCCCTGAGCTCCTGTATGTTTATTGGATCTGATACAAGGTGTTATCAGTAGAAGTTTAGCAGGGATGCTTACCTGAAATGTAAACAGCATGGTTTTTGATTTCTCTCTCTGAATGTTCAGCTTGAGTCTCACAAGCATTTGGCTGGGATTGGGCTGGGATTGGGCCTGCCACAAGATGTTCTCTTAGAACAATGTTGATACTTTTGAATGCCAGCACAGTGAATGTTCCTTTGTTTTCAGAGCACAGAAATTTTTTTTTTTCCTTGGTACTTTTAAAAATGCGGTTTGAAATTCGGCTTGAAGTTTTAATATTGCTTTAAGCTCAGAGATTGTATATATAGGCATATGTAGTTAGCTATATAATATTATTAGAGCAACAGGCTGTACACACACACGCTGGAACAGTATTATACACCAAAACCAGTTTGGCACACACAGGTGTAACTAACAATATAACATATTATTTTACGTTAGTTGTAGTGGTAGTCTAACAGCATTTAAAGCTAGTTCCGGTCCACACAAAATCACTTCCAGGTTCATAGGTCAGATTCCCACAGAAAATCATTTCGCAGCAATTTTTAGATGAACACACACACCGTGATGTCAATAGCAAGTATGTTGCCTTACGAAGGCCACAGTAAATCATACGAGTTAGGGGTGAGTTCATTTTGAGCAGGATTGCAAGTGCAGTACCCATCGACGGCCTGCACAAATTTGATGGATGTATGAGATGGCCTATTATAAAACAATGGATGTTTTGAACCCACCAATGAATTGTTTCCAAAGAGAAATGTATGTGTCTCAAGGAGGGAACTCCAGATTGTAATAAAAGTCAGCTGAAGGGGGCGTTACACGCTTCTCTTCTTCCCATTTCTGATGCACGCAGTCTCCTTTGGAGACATGGATGGATTTACCACCTTTTGCTGATGGATTTACAATAAAGGCCTAGATTTGATCACCACTGTCTACTGAGTTTGCTTTGGTACCTGGGATTACAGTGCAACATCTGAGATCTCTTGTAACATCTAGGATCCCTTGTAACATCTTGGTTTTTGCACCTTGCAACAGATCCACAAGCCAAAGAACTATGGTAGCAGACCAGTTTCCTCCCAGATTTGACACTGTGTTATGGAGGGTCATGGATGAATTTCTGGGTCCGGTGCGTACGGCTTGCAGCTGCAGTTACCACTGCATGTCTGTGGTTGTGCCCCCATCATCATGGCAGGCAGTGAGTTTGGGTGACATAGGAAAATGTAAGATCCCAGGAAGTTTCGGGGCCTCCTCCTTTGACTCCTGGGTCCCCCTTCTGGGCCCCCTTTCCCCACCCCCCTAGGTCATGCATGGAGATTCCATTTAGCTCACATTATGAATCACTGTTAATAGGTCTATCCTCAACTTGTTGAAATCTTTTTTAAAGCCCTCTCAGCAAACTGCCATCACCATCATCACTTTTTTTGTGGTGACAAATTCCATAAGTTAATGATTTTGTGCTGTGTGACAAAGTAATTTCTTGACCAGAAAATTGCCAGCACACTTGCTTCAGGTGGGGATTCTAGTGTGGCAAGAAAGGAAAAATGATTTGCCTCTTTCCACACTTTCTCACACGTTTGTAAAAGGGGTGTGTTTCATCAGTTCAGGGGCAAAGCAGCTGCTGGACTGAAAATGAACCAAGGAGACCTGTAATGTGCTTTTGAGACTTCAGTGTATTGTCTCTTGTCTTTTCCTCACCTTTGAAAGACTGTGAAATAATGATTCACTTTTGGCTCGCTTTCTTCTTGGGCAAAGCCTGTGTTCTGCACACAATAAGTCAAGTCTCACCACCCGAAGGCACGAATTTCAATTCTTTATTTCAAACGGCTTTACATCTCATGCCTGCTGGAGAAATGACTGAGTGCACCACCTCAGATCTAACCTAAAGACTCAAAAAACTGAATCGAAAGGACCAGTGCTCCCCCCCCCCAAAAAAAAAAGATCTCATGACTCTGGACAAGGTGGGTTAAAACACACACACACACACACACACACACACACACACACACACACAAACCCAAAAGCCTATTCATACTATTCTGATTGTTTAAGGATTGCCTTTAACAGTGGAACATGTTTCTCATGAAAGTTTTTGTTCTTTCTAAATTTTATTTTACTGGGAGAGGGAATAGAATTCTGCCAAGTCCAATATAGAGCAGAGAAGGGGAAAACGAGTTCATCTCTGCCTCTCTTCAAGGGAGTCTCTGCAGAACTGCTCCTCTTGGAGGGGTCAGATGGTGTTTTCTGGCACAGATGGAGAGACGGCAAGACCAGAGCCACTGAGAACTGGAGGCTGCTTGACTGGGTGATATTTATTATGCTGTTGCTGTGGAAAGATGAACATTCTGAGGAATGGCTGTGAGGCAGATTGTGGCTATGTTTATTTTTTTCCCAGCAGAAAAGTTGCTGATGGCTTTTAAGCAAGGCAAATATTGACCGAGATGCTGACATTAAGGAAAGAGATGAGGGATAATATGTTCCGTAACCAAAATAGCACAAGAGCCTTCCAAAATGTTTTCTTCTTCCCCCTCCATCATCGTTCCTCCATGTTCTTTTTCTGCTGTAAGGGTTGGAGGGTAGACAAATGTAGCTATTTATGGTCCATTGCTTTGGGCCAAACAAGATGTGACACAGGAGCTCCATGTCTGGAGCACCCAATGCCACTTTCACCTGGGAGAAGTGAGATGGATCAGAGGGGAGAGGGGTCCACCTCTTCCTCCCTATGCCACTGCCCTGTCCAAATTACCACCCAAAGCAGATGACAAGGACAACTGTGCTGAAGAAGAAATATTTGACTTTGTGGCTAATACCAACTTGGTGGGGGAGAGATCCCAGACATTGGGATCTCTCACTTCATGTCTGCTGTACTTTAGTCCCCTGCTATCATCCCTGTAACTTGATTGTTAGCTAAAAGGGGTTATTTCCTTGATGATTACTTCTCTCCTTCCTCTGTTGTCATAATGTGAGATACCACATGACCTTGTACTAAAGAGCTAAGTCATTATCAGTGGTGATCCTGGCAGTTTTCGCACTAGGGGCCACTATCCCACCCACTGCCTCCCAACCAGGAAGTAACTGTGGTGGTGTCATCTCCACCACAATCATCTCCAGCGCACCGCCTCCTCTGTTTCGCCTCTGAAAGAAAGTGGGGAGGAGACAGCCCAGGTTCCAACAGAGTACTTTTGTGCCACTGGAAGGTGCCCAGAAGGTGAGTGCTGCCCACCTCCTGGGCACATTCCAGCAGCGCGGAAAAGCTCTGAAGGAGCCCAAAGCGGTACAAGCGACTCCTTTGGGGCTTGAAGTGGCATGTGCCTCCTTCAAATGGAAGAGATGCATGCTACTTCCTCCCAGGTGGCTCCTTATATGTTCTGAGGGCTGCCCTTCTTTAAAGGGGAGGAGAGGAGGACAGCCCTCAGACGCTGCAGTTCCCTCCGGTCTACCACTGGACGCTGTTTCATTGGTTTTACTTTCATACTTACAGATAAAATCTTTAAGATGTCTTTAACTAGTTTCTAGTTACAACTAGTTAGAAAAGGACAACACTTGTTTATTTTGCCAAATTTTTTGGTATTTTTTTAGTATCTGGTTTTGATACTGCCTTCTCCTGGCTTTCCTGTACCTTCCTGTATTTCATTGGATTTCTTAATTGGATTTTAATAACACTGTTGATTTCTTGTTTTTATTTTTAATATGATCTGAGCTGCTTTGTGGTTAGGTGGTAGAAAAGGAGCATACACACAGAAACAACAAAAGATTATCATGTCATGAAGGCAAAGGCATTCCCGCCTCTCCTGACAAATATGGTGACTGATGGCCAGCGGCAAAGCTGGAAGGTGTGCTGTCCCAGGACACACCATCCAGGGCTGCCCCCTCTCCATCTGAACGTGACCAGAGTTGTGACTCCTTCTCAGCTACACTACTGCAAATGGCCCAAACCTATTAGGGCCCTAGGCGAACAAAACTAACATTCGGCGGCCTAGGGCCCTTTATGGCTATCACAAAATGTAACATGCCATTCAGTGCAGCCTGGTCACTGCCAGAAGTGACTGGATCTGCACTCCAGTGACTGGGGGATGCCTGCTGGTTCCAGAAAAATCAGTGTAGGAGGTGAGAGGGAGTCAGGGAAGGGCAGAACGGGCTGGAGATGGGGGCAGGGAGGAGGGTGAATCAGAGCCAGGAATGGGGCAGTAGTGGATATCCTATCTTTCTTCCCAGCATCAGTCCCCCAAACTGGGTCCATGTGGACTTGCACCAGTGAAATTGCTGGCTCAGTTTCGAGCTAATCCAGCAGGCCAGCACAAAGCTAGACAGCACAGAGCTACCATACTGTAGCTTACTTCCTGGAGATTCTGGGACATTGACCCTGGAGCATTCTGCATGCAAAGGATGTACTCTATCACTGTCAATTCATAAACATCTGGTTCAATATTGTGGCTGCCATGCACCTCTCCCCAATTCCATGCAGCTCTCTCTTCAAGGTTATGGCATGTTCAGCTGTACTTACACACACAGAGAGCCCCTTTTCTCTGCAAAGGAAAAGTCTTGCTCTGGCAGGTGAAAGGTGTTAGTGCATGTTTGATGCACATGTATTCTGAACCCTGCCTGATAGCTTTAGAACTCCTTTGACACCCAGCACACCTTGTCTTTAAATCACTTGAAAGGACTGTGTTGCAGTGTGCCTGCATCTCCTTACTTCGAACATATGAGAACTGAACATCAATAATGCCACAGTTTCTTTGCACTCAACATTTCGGTTGTTGCTTCATCAGGCAGTCATAAGGAGAGCCCTCTAGGCTGAAAGATGCTCATTCACAGGATATGGGTCCTAAATTTTCTAATATATGCTCAGAGAGAAGGAACTTGTATCCCTAGCAGCAATGCCCTGCTTCCATTTGCATGCAAGATTAATACATGTCACAAATCCTCTGCAAGCAGCTTTCCTTGGAGAAATACTGTCTGCTTAGAGTCTTCAGAGAAACAACCATCCCAAACAACAACCCCCCCCCAAAAAAAACTAAGACATTTGTCAAAAATCATTGTTACAGAGAGAGAAAAAGGGGAGACCATTTAGTTTTTGCATAATATTCCAAATATATTTAAGATTTCAAAAATAAATCAGAAGCAAAATTCCACTTGTTTACATATGCAGAGCAGTATAAAAAGGTTTCCTAAAAGGTTGCCGTAGAGTCCCAGCAGTTAGACTAAGGGCGCAATATGCCAGTATAGGTGCCCCGAAGGAGTTGCAAATGTGCCGTAAAGCATGTTTGCGCCTCCTTAGGTGGGAGCCGCGTCAGCACATTCAAATGCGCCAATAGTGGACAGAGGCAGAAGCCTCTGCTGCAGCTCCCACACCGTTGCTTGTGTCAGCGTGAGCGTGCTGACACAAGCGGCAAAGGTAGGCATGGGGGGGCATGGGGAGGGGGCGGGAGGGGGCATTTCTGGGCGGGGGGAGGGCGGGCCTGTGGGCGTGCGTGCTGGGAGCCGTGCAGTTATACCAGATCCCAACCCCCGTCCCCAGGGTAAACGGAGTGGCTTCCAGCCGCTCTGTTCTCCTCGGACTTGCGCTACCTGCAGAGGTGGCGCAGGTCAGAGGAGACCCATTGGGGCATGCAGCCCTTACCCACAGGTAGGGGGAAGAGCTTCCCCTTGCCCGTGGCTGAGCCGCTGCAGCCAAAAAACCTGTGTTGGATGCAGCGCAAGCCTCCTGGCTTGCCTGCTCCAGCACAAGTTAGGATTGCACCCTAAACTTCATAAGTGATTGTAACCATCTGGCTGTTGCAAAATAATTCCGGATAAATGGGAAAGCGCAAATGGATCTCCTAGTCTGGGAGGCTTACTGTCCAATCCAATCTGTGGGTTGCACTACCAGAACTTGTGTGAGTGGGGAGGAGGAGGATCAGGAAAGGGATCAGGGTCGCTGGGGCAAATATATGGGGAAATGGCATCACCGATATCGTATGCTCCCACCTGTCCTTTCCATGTCCCCTTGGGTCCACGTGAACTCATGCTAGCCAAAGACATGGTGAAGATCCAAGTATACCGGTGGCATACTTGAACAATGGCATAGCAGAGTAGTTAAGTCAACATTTCTTATCTCTCAGTTGGGCCATATTCCCTGGCAGACCTACAGGATGCAGTAGAGGCTGTGTCAGTGCCTCTGTGCCCTACAGGCTGACTGATAGGATCTGGGCCTTAATGGAACAAGGTGTACTTGCTAAGGTTTTCTTTCTGACCGTGATTTTAGTCTAGAAAAATTCAAGATTGTTCAAAATTTAAAAATAAAAAATTTAAAGTGAAAGAAATATATGCAAGTGAGATGCTTACATGGATGGAGAGGACTTGGCTTTATATTCTTCCAGATTTAAAGTTCCAATCTCAGTTAGGAGAAGCACCAGTGTACTGCCCTGTGTGCCAGCACAGATAACTCTCCTGGCACAGAGACCCCTCTGCCAGCAGGCACGCATAGACACCTGTGCAGCAGCTGGAAAGCCATACACCATTGTCAACAGGGCACAGACCAGCTGCCAGTGCAACCCTGCCAGCGGAGAGGATGAAAAAGCGGCAGCAATCAGGGCAGGATTAGGTGGAATTGGCAAATACTGGATCCCAATCTCACTTCCTAAATCAGACATGCCCCCAACGGCTGTGAAGCACTATGCGAGCAACAGAGGGATCCCAGGCATAGGGGATGGTGGCAGCCAAAACATGCAGATAAGATAAGCCTTATATCTCTCCACCATGACAGGGACTGGATTTGGTGGACATTGTGTGAGTGGATCTGCACTCTCAGTACCATGGCTGTATAGGATTGGGCTATAAGAAATGTATATACAGATGTCACTGCCTACAGCAACTGTTACAACCAAATGCCCCGTGGCTCTTTAAAAGGACATTTTACCCCAGCCCTGCTTAAGTTTTTTGTTTTTTTTTTGCTTAAAACAAATACAGCATCTATGATGTTTATCCTGCTAAATGTTCATTTTGCACCCTTAAACTTCAAAAAGCAAATTCTTATAAGCTATGTATTTCTTTATATATCCATATGTTCCGTTGTTCACAGCACAAGTAGGCGTTGCTGTGTTCTCTTTAGTGCTTCAGGGCAGGGAGGGGTGGGCAGGGGCAGATCGGGTCCCAGGAGGGGAGCAGGATCAGCTGCAATGTGTGCCATATCCTATCCCCCTTCCCAGGCTAGATCTACTAACACTGATCCACTGAACTTGCAAATTAGCTGATGTATGCTTCATCTGGGCTGGCCTGCACATAATTACACAGGTCATGCTCTCAACATGCCACTTAAACATGCTAGTTTGCCCTGCGCAGCATTTCTTCTGGCCTTTTGTGGTTGCCTTTCCAATGTTAACCAAGGTTTCTCAGTGTCACCGAGTCCAAAACTGACTACTAGAGAAAAATCTCCAGTCGCTTGAGTTGTGTGTTTTGTACATAAGCGATTTACAGAGACTTGTCTGCCGTGTGTTGTGACCCATCTAGCTGCAACGCACTGATTTGCATTTGTCATTCCCTTGGGGGCCACCTCCATGCTAATCTATAGTCACGCAGACTGTGGGAATCTAATCATCATACCATGACCCCAAAGAACTTTGGCTTCTTCTTCTGAGCTCTGCTTCAGCATAGTCAATCACTGGCATTGACAAAAAAAAAAAAGTTTCTGCAGTGGGAAGATAAGCAATGTGGCTGGATCCATTTATCCTTTGCATGCCTAGCTTGCAGACAGCAATGAATGCCAGCTCTCAGTTCCTCCAATAAGAGGCAAAGGAAAATCTATACATTGCAGGCATGGTGGCCGGCAAGTCAGGCACTATAGAAGTGGAAGGAGCAATTAAGGAATAGAAAGCAAAGCTAGAAGGTTGGACCTTGCAAGGGCCTAATCCTATCCCACTTTCCAGTGCTGATGCAGCCCCTTAATAAACATTCCCTTACCTTGAGGAGGTCTCTGTAACTCCCCCCCTCCCACCGTAGGATATGGCACATGCCCCTTTGGCACGGCTGCATCAGTGCAAGAAAGTGGGCTAGGATTAGGCCCACAAACAGCCGACAAATGAGACACTACAATGAAAACCCATTCATCTGACTGGGATGGGCAAACCAGATATATTTGTGCAATGATCACACATGTGGATAAATGTCCATCAGTGTAACGACTCTGACTTCCATGCATGAAGACCCTCTACAGACACTCTAACAAATAAACTTTCCCTGCTGACACCCCTGCGGGCCTTCATTTTCCACAGGTGTTAAATGCCTGAAAAGACATTCATTCAATGTCTCTTTGGAACACACCCAGTGGGAAAAGGCAGTATGTGTAGGTTGCCCTTCCTAACCACTATCACTGGGAACAAGGGAAGGAGAGACAGAAAGCTCATTGATGTGCCTTCCTAGCATACACCCAGCAGCAGCTATTAGCTCATCCCTTTCCTCTGGAATTCCTTATGGAAATGTAGTAGTCAATGGGGCAAAAATAACTTCCAAAACAGTCCCATTGTTAAGAATCAGAAGATGTCAGGAGACCTGGGCATGAAGGAAGCATAACATCAGATCATGGTGATTTATCCCACAGCCTTGCTACATTTTAGACTTTCGGCTCTTCCCTGTTTTATACACAACAGCGTCCAAATTGGGGGCTTCCTACCTCTTTCTATAATCTGTCTGCCCTGTACTTGGAAGGTAGAGCTGCTAATTCTGTTGCATGCTGAGTACTCTTGACTGCTAGTCCAGCTGCTGCTTTACCCCCCAAAGCGATACTTTGGTGTCTTACTTTCCATGACAGGTGCTACTTCTCCAATGATAACCTGTCATACACCTGCTTGAGTTCTTGGATTAGGCTTTGCCAAACGTATGAAGACATCTTTGATAGAAGTCAGATGTGTTGAAAAGCCATCCCTGAGTGCTACTGGAAACAGACCCTTTTACGATATGACTGCTGCAGCCTGCATCATATGAACCTTTCTAATGGCATTAAGAAGTTTGGTGAAGACAAGTGAATCTTCCCAGGTGACCTCTTAGTGAGGGCGAGAGAGAACACAAGAGGTTGTCCAAAGGGCTTTTCAGCCCCAATGAAACAGAGGTCTGCCTTGGGAGGCTTGAGAGGCTTTTGGCCTGTTCTCCTGACCTTGGCAGCTGGCAGGGGGAAAGAGGCGAGATGATTTTCACATACAAGGAAAAACATGGAAAGAGTGAATGAGATAAAGCAGAAGAGAAAAGAGAGGAGGAGGGAAAGGCAAACATGAGGCCTGATATAGCATCAAAAACATGCTAGGCCATAACTGAGGAAATCTCAGAGAAACAAGACAGTAACACTGCAGGAGAGCAAGGCTTCATCCTGGGAAAAAGTCTCTCCTGACTGAGCAGAATGTTTATGCAAAGCTAATTTCTAACACAAATAACACACTTGACTGCAAAAACCAAACTCAATGTTAATGGCAAATGCAGAACACTTCTCTTTGTGTTTTCTTCTCAAATGTTCTTGAGTGGGAAACAGCAAAACAGGGTGATGCTGAAGCAGGAGAGTAAGGAGGCTTTAGAAGTTTGTCTCCCTCCCCATGACAATTCCAGTCTTGTGCTTCTTAAAGAAAAATCTCTTCAACAGACTTGCCTAGACTATAGGGCTGATATAAGTTTAGCTGAATCTTCTGTTGGCCTGCGTAAGGTCCAGGGTGACTCCTTTAAAAGCTCGCAAAATACTATGTGCTTGCTACACCTGGCCAGTAAAAGATGTCTTCCTTTAAAAAAAAAAAAAAAAAAGAATTCCCTATTTTCTGCCACTTGGGCAGAAAAAGGAACACATATGTAATTTTATATTAGAAAGCAGATTTGCATGTTTTTTTTAAGATTGTGATTGGGGACAGGGACACATTTATTTATTTATTTATTTATTTAGCTATCTAAGGGCCCAATCTTATCTAGATTTCCAGCACTGATGCAGCCACGCCAACAGGGCAAGCACTGCATTCTGCAGTGGGCAGACAGTCATAGAGGCCTCCTCAAGGCCTGAACATCTGTTCCCTTACCTCATGGCTGCATTGCAGCTGCATCGGTGCTGGAAAGTTGGATAGAATTGGGCCCCATACCTCTTTGCAAATTATACATGAAAATTTTTAATAATAATGCTGTGAAACAAGTGCTATTGATTAACTTTGAAATGTATGGCAACCTTTTTAATGGTCCAAGGCTATAGAAAGCAATTGTGCTTGGTGGACCAAAATATCATGAGCCAGGCTTGAGCGCCCATCCTTAGGGACGGGCTAAATTTATTTATTTTACAGATTTTTACATTTCCTTTAAGGCAGTGGTTCTCACACATTTAGCACAAGGACCCACTTTCTAGAATGAGAATCTTGTCAGGATTCACCGGAAGTGATGTCATGACCAGAAGTGACATCATCAAGCAGGAAAATTTTTAACAATCCTAGGCTGCAATCCTATCCACACTTACCCAAGAGCATGTTCTATTTACTAATATTGTTAAAAGAATATACATGGTAGCTTGTTAAAAGTACAGGTCTGCAACATTTTCCCAAACACAGTCACATACCATGGGAGCATCAAGTCTAATATATTAAAAATAAAATATTGAAATGAATGGGGACCCACTTGAAATTGGCTCGTGACCCACCCAGTGGGTCCTGACTCACAGTTTGAGAAAACCCGCTTTAAGGAGTTCAGGGTGGTATACGTGGTTCCTTTCCCGTTTTTTCTCCTAACAACAACCCTGCAAGATAGGTGATGCAGAAAAGTAGCAATTGGCCCAAGGTCACCTAGGCAGCTTCATAGCTGAGCAGGGATTTGAACCTGGATCTTCCAGGTTTCTATCTACAAGCACTAATGCACACTCAGGAATGGATCTCTTAACAGTTAACTAATTTCTGTTCAGCAATATATGTGTGCACTCACATTTATGAATATGAGCAGTTCTTCACTGGATCAGATCAACTCCAACACTCCTTGCAAGGTTCTCACTAACCAGCAGGCAGTTGATCGGAAATTGGGTAGTAGCCAACAGTGGAGTATGGTCTGCCAGTCTCTGATTTGGATGCATATTTCTCAGGGTAAAACTTAATTCTGGTTCTGCTTTTCTCTTCAGTTGTGTATGTCAGCTTGGCTGCTCCATTTAATGTTGCTGCTCATCATTCTTAAAAGCTTGTTTGGTTTGTTCTCAGAGCAATAATTAGCATAATTTGATGCATCCACTCTCTTAAAGGATGCTAGATGCAGCTTTGCCTTTCCCTAAAAACGTATTAAACATTAAAGTAAGCCTCTTGAAATTCTGTCCGCTACCCTTTCCATTCCCAAAGTGTTTCCAAAACGATGCATTTTCGTATCAGAACTGCGGGTTTCAGCCTTGCTGGGCAACTCTAGATAAGAGAATACAAGAGCATCTGTAGGGGAGAACTGGAATGTACAGCATTCCTGAGTTACTTTGATTCCAGTTTGGTGCTTTGCCAAGGAAAAGAATTATCATTTAAGGATTAATTAAAGAATCTGCATTTGCAGGTTGTGCCGAAGGTGCTTAACAACAGGAAGGAGATAGAGGATTTGTCAAGTTATTGCATAATAAACAGTGTTTGAGGCAATAAAATGCACGTATTCTCACTGCTGTTTCATCTCTCATTGCTATTTCATCAGTAGAAGGGAAATGTGACTGAGTTCAAAGGAATTTCTATTAATGCATATTGCTGTCGCTGATGAGCACGAATCGCAGTGGAGGAGCTTTTAGGTTTCTAGATTTTCTTTTTGGGCTTTAGTTGTTTGTTTTGTGCATTGGGGCTCACTCCCAATATAATGCTTTCCAAGATACCAAGAATACACAGTCCTGAATTGTATCCCCTGAAGTTTGAGCTGAATGTGACCCATGAACAAAATGGATCTGCACCCTTTCCTCTCTGTACACTATACCAGGGGTGTCCAAACTTTTTGGCAGGAGGGCCACATCATCTCTCTGACACTGTGCTGGGGGCCAGGAAAAAAAAATTTAATTTACATTTCAAATTTGAATAAATTCACATAAACGAATATATTAGAGATGAAACTTATACGAATGAATGTCTTGTAGTAGCTCAGGGCCTTTAGAAGGCATTGCACAAAGCAAGACCAGTCTTTCCTCTGCTGCTGCTGCTGCAACACAGCAAGCAGTGGAGGGAGCTCTCGTCCCACAGCTCATACAAGAGGTCAAACAGTTGGCTGTCACACTGAGAGCAGTTGCATCAGGCCAGCGTGGGCTCCAGCAAGTCTCTGGAGGGCCAGAGGTTCATAGGAGACTAGGAGCTCCCTGAGGGCCGGATCAGGAGTCCTCGAGGGCCGCAAGTGGCCCCAGGGCCGGGGTTTGGGCACCCCTGCACTATACAATGGGGCAGAATTGGTGCACCTCATTCCAGTTGCCTCCAACCAGATTCCTCAGTTGTGTACTTTATCATGGTGGGAGGCCTGGAAGTATGCCAGAGAGATCCTGTCCCTCACTGTCTCAGTCTTCCACATTCACCTCAGCCAGCATCCCCAGGGCCCATATGTATGAATATGCAGGAGTAAAAAGGTTTTCAGACACAAGCAATGATCCAATTAAAGAACAGTTGGGCAGCCCAAACCTATCTGAGCTGCCTGTGCCATGATACAGCAGCACCAAAATGGCTGCTGCTGTATTCCACACAGGAACAGAGGCTGCTGGAGGTCCCCTCAGGGTACAGGAACTTTTGTTCCCTTACCCCATGTCAAGCCCCAGCAACCGCTATGAGTCTACTTGGATCTGCACCAAGGTAGTGCAGGACCTAGCAGACCTGTGTAGGGCTCCAAGGCAGAGCAGATTGATCCGGTGGCTGCCTCTGCTGCTGTACCCACCCCCTTTCGGGTCTGAACCACTCCCTGAGCTACCTTCCCCACACCCAGTTTTGCCCCCTCCCTGCCTTCCCTCCCCCTTCCTGATGCCCTCAAATGCCTCCTTGCCGCTGGGAGCTGCAGTTACCCTGTCTGTCAGCCACTATCTCTCCCACTGGTATAAGAGACCAGGACTCACCCACATTGGTGTCAGCGCTGATGGCAACTATTGCTAGGCCGTCACATAGTGCTTTATGGCACTTTTGCAACGGCCATCACTGTGGCAGAACACACAAGAGTAGTGCTGCAGCATGGTAGGATTGGGCCCTGAGTGTGTTTAATAATCTACTGCACTCATGCACTCACACACTCACTCAAAGAATCTAGTTTAATAACAACATTAACACTCAACACTTATTCACTCAACTTTCAGTCCAATACTATGCACGTCTTCTCAGAAGTAAGTGTCACTGAGTTCAGTGGGGTTTGCTCCCAGGAAAGTGTGTATAGGATTGCAGCCTTTGATTATTTTTTTCCTAAAGACTCTGCAGATGTCTAAAGCTCCGGAGACATCACAAATAATATGTACACTAATACGTAAAAAGAACTAGTACAGGTAAGGTAAGGGAAATGTGGGCCAGTTCAGACAATGCTGCTTGACCAGCCCACCAAATCACATGGAGAGGAACATGTGCATGCATGTCATCATGTGTGTCCCCCAGTATGTCACCCACTTCGCCACACTTCATGGAAGTGGAAGGTCTAAAGCTGTGGCAGTCATCTCTCACATGTGAGTGAAATACTAAAGACTAGAAATTCCAGCCCTCCTTGTGTCTGATGACTCTTTCCGGGCATCAAGAAGGGGAAGGGGAGAGAAACATCTTACTCCATTCTGGTACAACTAAAAGGGCAGTGAAAAAGGGCAGTGATGGTGGGGGACAAAGGCAGAGGATGGGAAAGTGTGTTAATAGGGAATAGTGTGAACAGTTTCAAGCGAGGCCTCTGAGAGGAATTTTATCAGGGGGTACAAAGTTTCTTTGGGGCCCCTTTGCAAAGGGGGAGGGGTGAAACAGAATGGGGGAGGGAAAAGTCTTTGGAGCCCAGGTCTACCAACCCACGTGGCATCAGTAGTGTCCCCAGCATCCCATGCGGGCAACAAGTCGGAGTAGATAGGAAAACATAAGATCCCAGGAATTTTTGGGCCCCCTCCTTTGGCTCCTGGGCCCCTCTTTTGACCCTGGGCCCGGGTACAAATTACCCCCTTTACCCCCCTCTCCTAGGCCCTGGTTTCAAGGGAGAGCACCTGGATGCAGGTCTCTTGTTATCCGGTGTGCTCCCTGGGGCATTTGGTGGGCCGCTGTGAGATACAGGAAGCTGGACTAGACGGGCCTATGGCCTGATCCAGCGGGGCTGTTCTTGTGTTCTTATGAGGGTCAGATTAGGCTCTGATGAGCTTCCAGTGACATTCAAATGCTTCTTAAATTTTGGAGCTCTCAAGCATCTCCTCTGCAGCTCTCAGACATCTGAAGTTTATCATACGTGGTTCTTATGTTAAGCACGTTTGGTCACCCCTGCTTTATAATTTGGCCCTAAGACATGCCGGGATTATTTGTTCCATTCCTAAACAAACTTTTAAATTATACCCTTCACTTTGGTGTCTTCTCGGAGTACCTTTACCCCCAAAGGTCATCTCCAGCAGGTGGGAAGAATCACTTTGTAAAACATAAAAACACAAAGACAAAGTAAAAACATACTGTGATTTCTCCAGTCAGAAACAAACACAATGAATGCAATTAACTACCGGAGACAATTATTCCAAAGTCAGACCTCAAAAGCTTCAATGTGCATGATGATGAAGACCCACCACAAGTTCTAAAGCAAAAATAACAATAAAACATAACAGCGTGATCTGTTTTAAGCACAGGATAATTACAATATTTCCAAGCCTAATGAAGTCCAGCCTTCTATCCTTGTGATTTATAGCACTCCCTCCTAGGGAGATGCAGCTCCCAATATGAACAGTGTGTTATTTTTCTGCTCTTAGCTGATTCTTCCATAGGGAGCTCTCATTGCAACTTTGCTGCCCTTACATTTAGCAAACATTTTTGCGATAAATGTTTAATCATTTAAGAGGAAAGTGCCGTAAATAAAATGCTTTGTGAATGAAGATAGTTGGAGAGTAATTAGGAACCTTAATGCCTAAAGGATAAATAACATCTTCCTATTTGGGAATCGTTTGTAGGCTCTCCCACAGAGCTGCAGTACATAGGAAGCAATTAAGCAAAAATAGATGTTGAGGGGAAATGCCTTTGAAGTACCTTGTAATAATTTCTGTCTGCTCTGGGACTCTGCGACCCCAGTGAGCATTCAAACTTTTACTGTAATTGTTCCAATTTCAGGTAAAAATATTCCCATATTTTTCCCCGCCGAGACCATAAACTGTTTCAACTTTGCCTCATAAAAGTTGTAAAGATGGGAGTAAAAATAAAATGGAAGGAGAAACATTTGACAATGATAAAATGAAATCACTCTCCATTGACAGGGCTGGCCTATCCATGAACTCAAATGCAGCAGTTGCCTCAGACTACAGATGGGCGGGTGCCCACCTCCGTTCCCTAGTTGTTGCCAAAGAAGGAGGCGGACAGAGTGAAAGGATGTGTCATAGCTCTAGCCCAGGGGTGCCCAAACCCCAGCCTTGGGACCACATGCGACCTTCCAGGCCTCTCAATGCAGCCCTCAGGGAGCCCCCAGTCTCCAATGAGCCTCTGGCCCTCCGGAGATTTGTTGGAGCCCACACTGGCCCAATGCAACTGCTCTCAATGTGAGGGCGACTGTTTGACCTCTAGTGCGAGCTGTAGGATGAGGGCTTCCTCCACTGCTTGCTGTTTCACATCTGTGATGCAGTAGTGGCAGCAAAGGAAAGGCCAGCCTTGCTTTGTGCAAGGTTTTTTATAGGCCTTGAGCTATTGCAAGACCCTCATTCATTCATATAAGTTCATCTTTAATATATTCATTCATGTAAACTTATGTAAATTTATCAAATTTTAAATGTAATTCTTTTTTCCCCAGCCCCTGACACAGTGTCAGAGAGATGATGTGGCCCTCCTGCCAAAAACTTTGGACACCTCTGCTCTAGCCCACACCTCACCTTTCCTTAGTTTCCAGATATGCCCCCCAATTGTATTACCAGGCCCGGTGGCTCCCAGGGCTTTGTGACATCATGGAGCAGCATGACAGCCCCTGCACCTGTGCTGTCACCTACCTCCCCAGCGCATGCGCGAACCTTGCCTCAGAAGATGGTTTCATCTGGAGCCGCACAAAGAGAATTTTGTGGCATATGCCATGAGAGCAAGGTAAGTGCGGTCACCTTCCCTCAGTAGAGATGATGGAAAACTGCCAGTCTGCCACAGGGGACAATGTACACCCAGCCCCATCTCGGCTATGCCACTGCATCTCCCTCTTTTTCCAGTCCAGGGAGTAGGAGAAGCAGAGAAGGACAAATTGCCTGATAAGGAGAGGGCAGCATTTGGCAGGCTGTTTCAGGGCCCCATGCTATCCAACTTTCCAGCACTGAAGCAACTGCAGTGTAGCCCCAAGGAACAAATGTTCCTTTATGTAGAGGTGCCCTTGTGACCACCACCGCAGGATGCAGCACACACCCCATTGGCATGGCTGTGTCAGCACTGGAAAATTGGATGGGATTGGGTCCTCAGTCACTAGGAGGTTTTAGGCATCCCCCTGTCCATTGGGGGATGCTGAACTAATCTTGTTAATGTCATACCTCCAAATAATTCACCACCACAACAGAGAATGTGCAACATTGCCCTGCCAAATTAGAAAGTTCCATGGTAAGAGCATGTGAGGAGGGTAGCTGACTGATGATTGAGGGTGCCTGAGGGCTAGCAGTTGGTAGATCAGTTGGCCCTGGAGGCTGCCTTGGGAAGAGGAGGAAGAGAATGAGATTGATAACCCTGTCTTCTCTCCCCTGAGAGGTGCTGGGGCAAGGAGGACAGTGGGGAGCTTTGGGAGTGCAACTCCAAAGGTACTAGGTCAGCTTTGGTCCATCCCTAATTCCACTCCCTCACCCTTTCAACTAGCTGCATTGAAAGCAACTGAGAAGCAAAACACAGTTTCAGTCCCAAAGTCTGAGTGAAAATTGTACTGAAATAGGCCCAGATTATGAGTATCAGACTGAAGCTAGAATGCCACTATATACACACAAGCATTTGCCTCAAGAATGGAATGGTTGATCTAAGGTGATAAGCTCAGAAAGAGCCAGAGATGTTTTTTTGAGCAGTGGACTGCTTTCTTCAGCAGTTTGTCTCTTTCTAAACTGATAGAGAAATGACTGATGGAATGATATCTTTTGGTTCTACATTATCTGTGTTTAAACACTGTAAGCCCCTTTGTGCTGCAAATGTACAGAAAAAGTAGGGCATATCTGTCACACGGATTTCAGCTGTCAACCTTGTCTTGCAAATCAGAATGTTCAGAAATTAACCATTTGGAGTTTGTTTTGAATGTATGCAGACTGTAGCTACGCCATTTCCACCAAGGAGTAACTGAGCACCGTCTTGGTATGAAAAAACAACATGCACCAGCAGCACCACCACTCCCCATGGTCTTAGAGACTTGTCAAAGAGTAGAAAAGGATCACGTTCTTCTGGTATGGAAAGCAAATTGGAGTAATGAAGGACAATTATGTGTTAGCTTGATGTGTCACAAATATGCTTCTATACAATCAACCACTAAACTGAAAAAATACAATCTTTGTGTTTCCTGGAAACTATTTAAAAGAATTAGAAACTTGGGTTAGAAAAAAAAACATACCCTGCCTTGATTCATTTCTGCTAGGTTAAAAAAAAAGTGTATCCTGCTGTCCCGCAAGAGAGCTCACATTTGTTTCTTTAAAGATCTCTACCCCACCTTTCAATCCAAATGATCTCCAGGGGGTTTACAACAGCAACAGGAAATAACCCAGGGGCCCTTTAATCCTATGGCTGATGCCTCTACTTGCTTCTCCAGTCCCTGGGGAACCAGCAGCTGGAGCAGAGTTCTTTTTCAGGCAGGAAGGGACAAGTGAGCTCCCTGCAGCTACTCCATTCTCTGGCTGTTGGTCCAGGCCAGGATGATCTTCCCCCTTATATCTTCCCAGGGGCCCTTAGTCCTCTGGCCCATTAGATGACCTTTTTTTCACCTGATGCCCTCTCCATGTGATGATTCCTGTGTTGATTCTCCAGTTTGGCTTGAAAGTAGCATTGTAGCATCTCCAATTCTGAGGATCTGTCAAGGGGGAGGGTCAATGGTGGGAGGAGAAACACCTGCTCAAGCAGATGTTCTGCTGGCTACTGTGCTGTTCTCAGTACAGTTGCTGGGGCAACACAGCCTCTTTGCTTGCACCTCTCTCTCTCTTCAGCAGACTCCATGCTTCTACTCTTCCCACTACAGCAGCCACTGGTGGGAATTCACAGGGAACAAGTTGATCTAACTATAACTAGCTTGTGATTCATGTTCCCGAATCAACAGCTACACCATTTGGTTCCAGTTGAAGTGCCTGCAAACAGCCATTCAGTGGCAACAGACACTTCAGACATTTTCACACATGAGGCTTAGATTGCCTTACAGCCTCCCTTGTGCTATTTATGTTAAGGTCGGATTGGTGTGAAAGAGGAAGAGAAAGCAGAGGAGATGCACTGGTGATATGAATGCACATTATTCCGGACAGTGTCGGTTTTCCATCTGCATTACAAATCTGATTGAAGCCGGAGCTGATTGAAGCCTCCAGTGGAAAGGAGCCCTTACACTCTGTATGCTCCAGGCTCTAGTCTAATGATGGATTTCTTAAAGGCAAACAAATAAAAGACATTTTTAAAAGCAGGTGAATTTTCCATGGGGACAAAAGCAACAGGGCAGGAAGTCTCGGAGCATAGCAGCCCTCTAAGGTTGGAGCGTTTTTCTTAGGAGGAAAGCGTAAAGCACCTGGAGCTTTTTAGCTAAGGAAGAAAGTGACCAGGGGAACACCACAGAAGCTTATAAAATGATGCAGGCTGCACATAAAGTTCATGGTTGGAAGTTGTCCTTCCCCTCTTATCATACCAGAACACAGAGTTGTTCAATGAAACCGAATGGCAAAATATTGAACATAGAAGGAAGGACGATACATCATTATTTGGGGAGGAAAGTGTTCACCTTCATCACCTGTTAATGGGCATCCTGGATGCAACTGGTTGACCACTGTAAAAGGTGGGATACTGGGCTGTTGGGTCTGATCCAGCAGGGTTCTTCTTACATTCTGACAGCCCTACTATGAATAAGCACACCAGTGTTCTTCAAATGCGAGATCCGTTTCAAGTTCCCCTTCATTACAACTGACTGCCAGGCAGCTCAATCCTAACCTGTGCTGGATCAGGCAGGCCAATTGGCCTGCACTGTATCCAGCACAGGTTAGGAGGTAGCTGGAGCACAATGCAGAGTAAGGGGATATCCTCTTATCCCAAGTAATGCCCCAGCCACCCCATGGGGCTACTCATGACCTGAGCAAATCTGAGCAGCCCAGTGTAATACCAGGCTGGCCAGGAGTGGGTTATGATTTGGTCTAGGTCACCAAGGCTAGTCCCACCCCCACCCCCCAGGCCTGGATTGCCCATCGGTCCACCCTCCCAAACCAACTCCATTCTGCCCTCCCTCAACCATCTCCAATGCCCCCCCCCCCACACACACACACAGGCCACCCTTGGCCAACAAACTTACCTGTCTCTACTCTGGATTTGGCATGGGGAGGTTGACACAAATCCTCACACCGGTCTCCCTGTTTCACAAGGAGGTGCAAACATACTTTTCGGCATGTTTGCGACACTCCCAGGGACTTATGCCAGCTGATTGAGCAATCTGGATTTCACTCTAAATCATTCTTTTGATCTTCAAAATGTTTAAGTTTATCTTCATACACCCTGATCTCACTCTCTCAGATCCTTCCCCCCCCCCCCATACAGTAACTTAACAACCATGTCCCAAGCCCCAGTGGAAATGCATGTGGAAGCATCCAACATGCAGCTGGAAGAATGGCCTCAAACTGAGCTGTTTTATACAAAGAAGAGAATAATCTGTACTGGATGCCTGCATTGGAATGGGGAAAGATTGCATTGAAGTAGAGGCAACATGTCAGAGAAAAGGGTGGGATTCATCTTGATGTCAAAGCGTTATACAGAATCCTCCCTCTTGATCTTGCCAGAGAACCTGGAAGCTGAACTGTGATCATGAAAAGTCTCAGCTACCCCACACGCCCACCTTTTTTTTTTGTTTTGTTTCTCATGCACACTTCAATTATGCAGAACTTTGTATTCTTTTCACAGGAAGGGTTAAGGGCTTTGCCTCTGTTTCATATAACAGGAACTGGGATAAAACAAATTCGTTTTGTTTCATGGATCCTTAGTTTGCTCTCCTGCCTTAGGGATTTATCTCTTGATCTTGCAAAGAGGAACCTGCAGTTGTAAATGTGGTGCTGCTGGGTTTGTTAAGAAAGCAGCAAAAGGGAGCCATGTGTACTATATCTACTTAAAGAAACGTTGTTAGTCTGGTTCCTTTTGTTTTCATGAGAATAGCCGCAATACCAGTTCCAGCAGGTAATCATGGATATATATAAGACCCGCAAGGCTGATTCATGATGGGGGGGGGGGAACAATAAATATCTTGAAAACAGTTAATAAGGAATTCACTGTAGACTTACACACAATATATATTTCCACTCAAGTCACCCAGTTCCTTGTGCACATTCATGAAGCAAATACATTCATGGGCAAGTACACCACATGAATGGAGATACCAGATGGTTGCAACTTCCAGGAACTGAAGTGGCTAGGGAAAGCACTGCTATGGTCATAGGAAGTCTGATCTCATGATTACTTGGTTCTGACAACATTATTTGTCTATGTGGAAGCATATTCAGGGATGGTCAAGGTTGTTCACATAATAAGAAAGCTTGTACGGTGCTTTGAGTTGCTTTCAGTTTAGTAAGCAAGTGAAATTGGCAAACAGGAAGATGAACAGGAAAGATCTTATTAGAAGGTGCAGTTTTGTTGGAAAGGGTTATTTTATCACACAGTCGCTCTTTCTGCCAAAGTGATACTGTTGTCCTTCCCCCACCCTGGATCCATTTAGGATCGGGTCCAGAGCTTTCTTTCTGGGATAGATATCAGCTGTGGGGAGGGACGAAATAAGGATCAGGGGCAGGGGAAAAGAACGGGTAGCCCAAACCTATGCTTCCCAGTGCCCAGGGCTGCAGTGGCACTGAAATGGTGACCGCTACATCCAATGGGGCAGGGAAGAAACACCAGGTCTCCTTGGGGTAAGGGAATGTAGGTGTAGCAGCCAGGCAGCTCCAATGGGTCTCCTTGGATCTGTGCCAACTATTGAGCTGATGCAGAATTGAGGAGACCCGTGTCAAGTTTCCAGGGCCTGGAGGGGGGTTAGGATACGGTGACGGAGCCTGTATCCGTCTCTGCCTCCCTCCCGTCCTGCTCTCACACCACCCTGCTTTCTCCCACCCTCCCCTGCCCCAGAATGCCTCCCCAACCCTGACATACATCTCCGCCACCTGGTGTTTGCCTGGAGGCCTGGTGTTTGCCTGCAAACTGCTATTTGCAAACCAAAAATTAAGCACATTGAGGTGCTTAACCCCTAACCCCTGCTAACCCCTGCTAATTGGGTAAGAGGCACTTTTTCAAGTGGGTGCTCCTTTTTTTTTAGCAGGGGGAGAGTAACTGGTCCATCTCACCCCAGCAGTGTCTGTTCTAGTGGCTGTCTGCTGGTATTCTTTTGCATCTTTTTAGATTGTGAGCCCTTTTAGGACAGGGAGCCATTTAGTTGATTTTTCTCTGTAAACCGCTTTGTGAACTTTTAGTTGAAAAGTGGTATATAAATACTGTTAATAATTAACAAAATGTATAGCTTCGTCCCAAATGAGCAGGGAAAATGAGCCCCACTTTGATGTACAGGTTCTGTTGTTAAACATCTGAAGGTCATCAACTGGTGTGTGAGGGGTGTCCCAGCCATCATAACTTTATTAAGATGGCCAGGAATATGTTGAGTTGAATATCAAGTTAAATATTCAGCACATTCAATATCTAGGAAAAGAGTGATTACCAGATAATTTAACACCACACATTTAACATAAAGGAGAACGAAAAAGTGTTACCTGTGCAGATTGATGTATTTGTTAATGGACCAGAAAAGGAACAAATATGCAGTCATTTAATTTTAATTTCAAAGAACTTGAAAATATCCTGAACGGGAAGAAGCAGAGTGGTGGGATGGAAGCCAAGGAAGAAAATGATGTAATCATCAGCTGCTGTTTTGGGGAGAAAAAAAATCACATTGCAGGTATTCCATGATCCAGCGTGGGTGAGCCATGAATAGAAACAGGCTCTGTTCCATGTGCATGGATCACCTTTGACAGTTAACCTCATGCATGCAGCAGGCTGACGCAGAGAAGAAAGGGGAACAGCCCAGAGCCAGCACCAAAACATGATGTTCACATGATACTCTCTCTTTGTGTGCTGCTGACAAATGGATAGCTAAACCAGCACTGATTCACTGCATGTGAAGGATGGAATTCAGGTATTTGCACCCCATTTGCCCTGCCCTGTAACAGGTAATCATTACTGACCAAAGGGACAGCATCCCCTAAGGCTGAGCTGGCCTTTGAATGAAATGATTGGAAAGCATCGTGTTGACCAGCAAAGTTGGAGGGGCAGCAAACTGATGAGCCCCCCCCACATCTGTCATCATCTCCAACTTGCCACCAGCAGGTCCACTCTGTTTGGCCCTCTGATCCTCTTCTGGCTCATGGAGACCAAGATGGGAGAGGATGGCAGCAGCATCTCCCTTTGCTCTCCAGTGTCACTGGAGGAAGGGGGAAGTGCCCAGGCTTCAGATCACATCTCTCTGCCCACTGGGCTGCTTACAAAAGTACTTCTCTTACCTCAAGTTTCTCTTGGTGCGCAGTCTTTACCCTCTGCATTACTCCTGTTTTAAATGAACAGGAAGAGCAGAGCTCTGCTCAGGGGAGGGGCACAAGTACACCACCTTCACCCTTGCTTTGTCCACTGGGGGCACATGCTTGAGCCCATGTGTGGGCAGCAAAATGGGGGGAATTGGGCAATAGGGGGCATAGGCAGTCCCTGTCCCAGGAGCTAAGCTCTAATATGTAAGATCAGGCATGTAGCTCACTGTCATCAGAGCCATTGCATTCAGAGTTTTTTCTATCCCCACCACCTACACCTAGATATCTGCAAACTCCTCCCCTCGCCCCTGAAATCTCTGCTTTCTGTGCTAGCAGCCAACCTCTTGCCAACCAGCACTGTACTTCCTCCTCATTTGGGAATCAGAATTCCCTAATGTTTACATGGCTCTCATAGAATTCTAGGAAGAAGAACAGATGCAATCATTTTGTCGACTCAACTGGCAGCACATTGGCACACAAGTGACAATCCGGCAATCGTTTGAAGAGGTTTCTGAAGGGTTTCATTGAAGCAAACCCCTTTCCAGTACACATCAGCCATGATTTGCATAGCTTCTGCAAGGTCTGTAAACAAAAACTACCTACTCCTGAGCTACTCCTGAGCTCCATCTACTGATGCATTTTCTACCAGCAGTAGAATATTTAAATATGTAGCTTTTTTCACAGAAATAGCATACCCAATCCAGTGGGTGATGGATAGTGGCCAAGTAGCTAGAACACTGGACAACAGTGAGTGTGGAGCACTCCCTACCCCCCACCCTGAATGTTCTGACCACTACCCCTCCTGAAGTCTCTTGTGAATTCTGTCATCAGCTGGAGCATGTTCAGTTAATTGAAACAAGAATTCTGGCTACTGAGTGCCTGACCATCCTTGCTAACAGCCAGGGATGTTTAGGCAATATTCGGTAGCATGCAGTGAGGTCCAAGGCTGGGGAGGCACAGCACATGGAACTCCTGGGTGATGTAATGTCGCAAAGCATTCTGGAAGCGACCCAGAAGCCCCAGCACCTACACAACCACAGTGGGGGTGGAGCTTTTGCTGCCACTGGAGAGACTCAGACAGTCTCAGAGAGTGTCTCGGAGAGACTATAACTTGCGGCAGCAGTAGCTCAGCTTCCCCTATGATTGCGCAATCACCCAGAAGCTGGCTGGAGCATGTGCACAATCAGGGATGGCTGAGCTGACAGGATGGGGAGGCTGTGCCTCTCCTGCCTCCCTGGACCACATGTTCCTGGTACACCCAGAGAAACTACCATTCATTCACTTTGGAACCTTAAGGGAAAGCTATTAGAATGGAGGAAAAAACTAAAAAAAGTGAGGAGAGAGCAACTCAGCTCTTTAGAAGAAGAAAAACCATGGCTGGAAAGTGGTTTTCTGTAGCCTAAGCTGTAGCCTAAGTTAGGCTACACATGAGGGATGGACCTAGAAACTGGCCTTGAAATCACTCCACCTGCTTGCAGTGGGGGAGCAAGAATAAAGGTTCATAACTGTTGCTCCAATTCTCTGGGAAGTCTTGTAGAACTTTCCAACTAATCTTATTTGCTAGTGGAGGATCCTTGCTGAGTTCTGCCTCTGCCTTTCATACCCAGTTGAGAGTGTGGTTAGCTAGGTTGGTGGTCCGTCATAAACAAGCCCCTTGTCTGATATTTCGTCATGGGGTTGGTGAGGACTGTTGGAATTAGAGGTCCTTCTTTTATTTTGTTAATCTTGTTATTCCCAAAGTTAAGGACTTTAAGGAGGTGGCTCTGATCACAAGGTACAATTTTGCTATTCCAGCAGGATTTGGTGCTGGTGAAATTCATTTGAATTTTGGAGCTATGAGAACTCCATTTGAATTTGGAGTATGTCATGCTCAGCTAGATCTATTAAAGTGGGGGAGAGGATTATTTCTCATCATCGAAAGAGTGGCCCATGCTCTCCTGGCAGTGCTCAGCACCTAATACACATGTGTAGATGCATGTTTTCTGCATGTCTTAAAATAAAAGAGAATAAGATACCACTGTCCATCTGTCTTGAAATTCTCATCATCTGGGTCATCCAAATCTGAAGAAAAGAGAAAATGATTTATGAATGGGAAATATAGGCAAGTAAACACTGCAAAACCTAGGAAAATGTCAAGGCCCATGTACATTATAATGCACACAGAGCTTTCCACAAACATCTTCTTGTGTCCACGAAACGGCTCTCTCTAGTAAATTACAAGATGGACAGGAGAATGATCAGGGTTATGATTCAATCCATGCGCTAAAATGTTTGTGTTAATTGGCAGCTGTCCTATGAAGAAACTGCAGGAGGCGGGCACAGAGATAGTTATTCCACCCAAGCAAGAAGCCCCATGGTAGCTGACTGACTCCTGTTTATGGGTATCTTAACTTTGTTGTAAGCTGTGTTGGTTTCTTCTTAAGAAAAAGGCAACACCTGAATTTTAAAATAAATAAGATACTATCTGTGCAAGGATGAATCATTTTGACAAGTGCAAGATCTTCTACACTCAATGATATGGAGTGGAGCTGTTCCCATCCACATGGAATGCTATGGTTCTCCATGTGCGGCAGGCTCTCAGGTTGGGTTATGAACGCATTGGTCCACCTGCCCATTTCTCCACAGTAGCGCATGGACTGTATGTCCTGCAAGCATGCGTGCATAATTTCAGATTTCTCAATTGTGGCAATTGCCTGTATGTTTTCTGACCTTGCACTTGTTGGTAGCAGATGTGTTTTTCAGTTTTGTTTTCCTCTAAATTTATGACTCACATTAATTCATTTCATATCTGTGGCTGGCTCTGTGGGTCAAATATGTCACAGCAGGGGGAACAAAAGCCTCCACTTCTTTTTTTCTTTCTCGGAACTATTGAAGTGAAATATGCAAACGTGAATTAACATTTGAATTTCCAATGCAACTAAAATGTTTTTTTCATTCCCTCAAATGGCACCATTGGAAATGCCAGTACCTTTATGCATACATATTTTAGAGGGAATAGCTTTCAGAGTCTCTTGTCTTTGATCTTATTTGTGAGGCTGGTTTAGGGGGTGTTGCTTTTTGCATGCATATTCCAACACAGTGTCAAAAACACTCTTCTTGAATGAAAGCTGAAAAATAGATTAATTTTGTCAATTGGTACACATTCACAATTCCGCTTTTTCTCAACTGAAAGGTTTATATTCAAGTTAAAATAGATGAATATTTAAACTGGATTCAAGCATTTGAACTTCCCAGCCTCTTCCATGTTGTTGTTTTTTCCTTGTTTGGATCTGTTCTAATAATGGTCATGTGATATACCAGGGGAGACTGGGCAGACACATTTATTGTAACATTTACTATCGTTTTAGCCTATCTTTTTTTGCAGAGAGTTCAGGGTAGTACACATGGTTCCTCCTGGTTCACCAAAATCCTCACAATATTCCTGTGACTTAAATTAGCACAGAGTTAATGATTAGCCCAAAGTTACCCAGTGGGTTTCTTTTCCCTCTCACACAACAACAGAACCAGGGGACATCCACTAAAATTAAATGTTGGGAGAGTTAGGACAGACAAAAGAAAATAATTCTTTACTCAGCACGTAGTTAGTCTGTGGAACCCCTTGCCACAGGATGTGGTGATGGCATCTGGCCTGGATACCTTTAAAAAAGGGCTGGACAAATTTCTGGAGGAAACGTTCATCACAGGTTACAAGCCATGACGTGTATATGCAACCTCCTGATTTTAGAAGTAGGCTGTCTCTGAATGCTAGATGCAAGGGAGGGCACCAGGATGCAGGTCTCCTGTTGTCTTGTGTGCTCCCTGAGGCACCTGGTGGACCGCTGTGAGATACAGGAAGCTGGATTAGATGGGCCTTTGGGCTGATCCAGTGGGGCTCTTCTTATGTTCTTATGAGATTCAAATTCAAAATTACCATTCTAAGTACTCTGCCACACTGTCTTTAAAATGTCAGGTTCTCTCTGTTGTCAGACAACTGACTAGTTGGCCATCATATTTTCACTATTTGGGGTCTTCACGAACCTGACAGATCTCCAATAACGCTATGCTTGGGCTGAAATCTTCAGCCGAGACTCCCAATCCTTTTCTTCTGCACCACTGATTTCCCTAGAAATTAAAATTAGAGGAGAGGGTCAGATGTTCAGAGTGGGGAGAAATTAGACCCTAAACGTGAACAGATATATATGTGTAATGAATTATATCAGCATTACAAATCATAAATTCATTTATATGTATATCATTGCTCTCACACACATACCTTTTACCATGTAGGACTAAAAGCTAGCAAGACAGAGACAAGAACCTGTGTACCAGAGACATAAGTGAACAAATATAGTTGGGCAACAGTTTTTGAATCTTTCTGTTTGGCCCTGGAATAAATCCATTTGTTGCACTTTACACCTCTGTTGTCCTTTCCCTGTTGAATTATGCAGTGTGCTATGGGCCACTATGCAGGATCCCTGCACATGAACTGTTTTTTCTTTGTGTCCACGTGTTACTTAGATCTGAAAAAGCACTGCCAGTAACACTGGTGAGGGAGAAGACATTTCCTGTTCAATATCTTGTTGATTTGGAGAGCTGACAATTTAACAGTTAAGCTTATAATTGGGTGCAATCTACCATCACACAACTTTTATTTGGCTGCTTAAATAACTGTTTCAATGTTCGCATACATCTCACAGAAGGAGCATGATATGACAGATACCTTCTCACTGTTTGGCAGAAGTAGGATGGAGTGGGGGTGATAAACACCATCATTCTCCTATAGACATTGTCTCTGTTGTTATTTGTGGTTGACATTCAAAAAGCCTTGGAAGTTTAATTTGAGCAGGAGTGGGTGGATCAGACATATACCACCAACAGCTTCCGAGCTATTCTGAGCATGAGACACATGCACACACAGGGGTTATTCCCCCCCCCCCAATGGGGCTTGCTTACTCTTTTAAAAGGCTCTGTGCACATGCTGGCATGCCAAAGTTCTGCTATGGCAAAACTAGGGTCATAGAAGGGGGCATTCAAGCCAGCATATTGAAAAGGTTTTTAGATGGAAAATCATTCCCTCATATTCTCATAATGTACAATTATTGGCTATGATCATATCAGCACAGGAGCTTCTAAGGAGGGTTGCCAGTTTGCCCCCAAATGACTGTTTGTTTCCGCACTGTCCAATGAACACTCGAGACAACAGATATGGAAGAAAGAGCCACTTTATTGTACATTAAACAAGAGGAGCAGAGGCTGAGACCTGCAGTATCCGAGGCAGCGAAAGCCCCTGTGGTGCGGGGAGGGACCTCTGGGCGGTACCAGAAACCTCTGTCCCCAGGTGGGCATGCACCTGACTCCGAGTCACGCCCCGCTGCTGGGACGGCACGTCTCATCCATGTCTATCCCTTAAGGGGAAGGCAGCCGGACCGTAGCCTGCGCCACCTCGAGCCGCTGAGCCTCTGAGGTGGGCCCTGCGATCCCGGCCAGGGCCCCGTCTAAGCCCTCGTGCCGCCAAGCCCCTGAGGACTGAAATAGGGTTCTGCCCTGCCTATGCCGCCTGAAGGTGCATGCCAGAGTCCCATTCACACCTCCTAACCCACACCACCTGCCCTCTTAAAGTGACCGATGGCAGCTTGTAAACAGGGGGGGTGTAACCCCCTAGCCCATAACAGTCTGGGGTAGGCGAAAAAACTGCCTGCCCTTTGGCCAATCTTGGCAGGCAGCAAAAAATTCCTACCCGGCCCCAAACAGCGACCAGTTAAACTCAGACTGCCTCTAGGGCGAGCGGGTGGGTATTCCCATGGTGCCCACGTGCACAAGGAGGAAGAGGGCTGGGTCTCGTCCCCTTTTAAAGGACCACCGTAGCTGCCCGACCCAGCCCCCTACACCTCCCCCTTGGGGAGGGACTCTCGTGTCCTGGTCAGGCAAAACAAACTCCGATCACCTCCTTAAAGGGGGCAATCGGGATTTTGGATACCTCTAATCTTACATTTTAAGCACTAATCTATTTTGTTTGCAGGTGCAGCAGTGCCTACAAAAAATGGAGTTAAAGCACAGCTTGTTGGGAGGTGAGGTCTGATATCACCAGAAAGAGGAAGTTAAAGATAAAAGATCTGTCCTGGGCCTAGAATGACTTACTGGTCTCTTTTTCCCATAGCTTCCTTAGCTCCTGGGTGTCTTCCTCATTCAACTTCATACTCTCAAGGTCCTTTGCCTTGTGTGTATTTTGGCAGGAAAGTTGATCTTTCTGTCCTTGACAGGAGTTGTTTCCTAAGAGTCTGTAGTTTTCAGGACTGGGTCCTCCATGAGGCCGACTGAAGTTGTTGCCTCAGGGCCCAATCCTATCCAATTTTCCAGTGCTGGTGCAGCCGTGCCAATGGGGCATGCACTGCATCCTGTAGTGGGGAGGCAATCACAAAGGCCTCCTTAAGATATGGGAACATTTGTTGTCTTACCTTGGGGCTGTATTGTGGCTGCACCTGTGCTGGAAAATTGGATAGGATTGGGCCCTCAGTCAGCAGACTGGTGGGCCACTGACTTGCCTGCACTGCTTTACCTTCCACTCCAGGATTGGAAAGGAAGAGGAGGGCAGAGAGGAAGAAGAAATCTGGAAGGGAAGAGAGTGCTGAACTAGAATTTAGGAGAGTAAGGGTGCAATCCTAACCCCTTATGTCATTGCTTTCCAGCACTGACAAAAGGGCAATGCAGCTCTGAGGTAAGGGAACAAACATTCCCTTACTTTGAGGAGGCCTCCATGAGTGACACCCAACTGCAGGATGCAGCACATGTCCCATTGGTACCGCTATGCCAGTGCTGGAAAGCACTGACATAAGGGGTTAGGATTGCGCCCTAAGAGGAACAGAGGCTGGCACATCATTGGGTAAGGGAAGCATTTGGCATGGCGCCTCAGGCATCAGAAGTTCTTGACCCGGCCATGACTGAGTTCATACTTCAGAAGTTGGAACATTCCTTCAGATCACCTTGCCTCACCTAAGAGACAGGTTTGCATAACAGGAATGGAGGTACTGGGCACATTTTTGTTTTCTTTTAGTTAATTATTACCTATCTATTCAGGATCGGGCCTGCACACGGAGGGGTTTACAACAGTGGGAAGGTGTTTACATCAGCAGAATGCACCATCGTAAAATGGTTTCTGGCGGCATGCACAGCCACTTTAGGAGTGCTGCCGCTAGACCCAGCAAGGTAAGTCCAACAGTGGTGGAACAGGAAGGAGATGGGTGGGGAGGGGAGTGGATTGAGGTCATGAAGGGTGTCTGTATCTGAGTTCAGTATCTGTGGCTCTGATATCCTATCCTCCTATCCCACCTCGATCTGCTTTCCTGGTTCCACTTGGACTTGCTCCCTGGCACAGATCCGAGTAGACCCATACAGGTAGTGAAGGCTTTCAGATATTCCCTTACACAAAGGAGACCTACAGGGCCTAAAACTCCCCATGGAATGCAGTGTGCGTTCCATTGGTGCAAGGCGAGTTAAGTAGGATTAAGTTGCCTAATAGCCTTAAAATAAGAATCACTCTGAAAAATAGTAAACTTTTCAGGCAGAGAGAAACTGTATTTCTTTTGCAATTAAGCATCCTCTATCCATAAAGGGCAGGATAAACATCTGTTCATGCTTCACATTACTGATGTTTAAATAATTGGCAACATTTTAAAAAAATACAGCAGTACAAAGGCTACATCACCTTCATTTTAACGAGGGAGAAAAAAAATCCTCTCTCGCATAGTAGAAAAATTCCAGTGGGTGTGAGCGTGTTCAAAGATTCTTGGTTACTAGACAACAAATTGGAGTTTCAATTGCTTTCACAGGTTCGTACAACACAGGTTTTGTTTTGTTTTTTTGTCTGTACCATTTATGCTTACGAACATTATAGTAATTGAATATTGCTCTGCTGCTGGCTGCTAGTGATTCTAATAGATTCAAATGATCCTGTTAGTGTATTTGCATTGCAGAAATGAGTCTTACTTACCTTAGAGGGGAAAATATCAGTTGCAAAACAGCCTGGGCCCAACAAGGCCTTGGAATACAGGAGTTCATGAAGATTTACAGGACTTTGTGCTGGGATGGGGCATCACATTCATGAATTAGAGCCCAACCCTACCCAACTTTCCAGTGCAGATGCATCCATAATGCAGCCCCAAGGTAAGGAAACAAATGTTCCCTTAATTATTTTTTTTTGTCATTTATTTATTTATTTAACTATAATAAACATAAAATAGAAAAACAAATACATACATAAACAAAATTCCAATAAAGCAGCACGAGCGAAGCCAAAACATTCCCATACTTATAATCCAAATACATACAGTCCAAACATTAACAAATGTTAATCTATACCACTAATACTTCAAAATCAATCTTCAAATCCAAAATACCTCAAATCCCTATCCTCTCTCTGATTCAAAAAATCAATAACTGGACTCCAATTCTTCAAAAAGGTTTCTGTTGAATTCTCCCTAAGCAAAATTGTTAATTTATCCATCTCCGCATAATCCATAAGTCTTATCCACCATTCCTCCACCGAAGGTATATTCATAGTCTTCCAATTTTGAGCATAAAGTATTCTGGCAGCGCTTATCATATACAAAAATAAAACTTCATTTTTTCTTTCCACATACTCATCTGTCATACCTAATAAAAATACTTCTGGCTTCAATTGTATATTTGTTTTTAAGATCAACTGTATCTGTGCATGAATTTGTGACCAATATTTTTTAACTTTTGAACACGTCCACCACATGTGGTAAAATGTTCCCTCTTGTTTCTTACATTTCCAACAACTATTGGACATAGTTTCATACATTTTAGCTAATTTACTTGGTGTCACATACCAACAATAGATCATCTTATATATATTTTCCTTAATGCTAACACTCAAAGTAAATTTTGTCTGTTTTATCCATAATTTCTCCCATCTGTCCATTGAAAGTTCACAACCCACATTTTTTGCCCACTGGATCATGCATTCTTTAACCTGTTCATCTTCTGTTTCAAACTTCAAAAGCAATTTATATATTTTAGATATTACCTGCTCATCTGATCTTAATTGTTTCTCCAATATTGTCTCTCCCTCTTCAAAACCATATAATTTTTTATCAATTTTAAATCTTTCTAATAATTGTAAATACATAAACCATTGGCAGTCAAAACCCTCTACAATCAATTCCTCTCTAGACTTCAAAATACATTGACCTTGATTACATTTCAATAAGTTCTTCTACAATAACCATTTATCTCTTGGTACAGTTCCCAAACCAAAATGTGCTTCTTGTGGTGAAGTTAAGAGTGGAATTTTGTTGTAAAACCTTTTCTTATAACGATTCCATATCTTCCAAAGTGCATGTCTAACATAATGATTCTTGAATTCCATATTCACTTTCAACTTATCATACCAAAGATATCCATGCAACCAAATCTTAAATCATATCCTTCTAACTTCAACAATTTTTTGTTTTGCAACAATATCCATTCTTTAAGCCACAGAAAGCAACATGATGCATAATAAGTCTTCAAATCAGGCAGTCCTAAACCTCCTCTTTCTTTTGCATCTTGCAAAATCTTAAATTTCACTCTTGGTTTTTTCCCTTGCTATATAAAACCTATCACATCTTTCTGCCACTCTTTAAAAGGTTTATCAGAAAGTAATATTGGTATATTCTGGAAGAGAAAAAGCATTTTTGGTAGTACATTCATTTTAATTACAGATATTCTTCCCCAAAAAGATAATTTCAACCTTTCCCATCTTGCAAAATCTTTTTTAATTTCACCCCAAACTTTAACATAATTATTTTGAAATAACATACAATTCGTGTTTGTCAAAATAATACCTAAATACTTAATCTTCTTCTCCACTTTGAACCCAGTCTTATTCATCAACTTCGATTGATCTTGTTCATTCATATTTTTAGATACAATTTTAGTTTTCTGTTTATTTATCTTAAATCCTGCTAATGATTCAAACTTCTTCAACTTGACTATCAACAACTCTATGTCTTTTAAAGGTTTTTCTAAAATCAAAACCATATCATCTGCAAATGCTCTTAATTTAAAACATTCATCTTTAATCTTTGCACCATGTAGTCTTTCATCTTGTCTAATATCTCTACGCAACACTTCTAGGGCAAGTATAAATAAAAGTGGCGACAATGGACATCCTTGTCGTGTTCCCTTTTGAATATCAAACACTGTTGATAGTTCTCCATTTACCACTACCTGCACAGTTTGTGATGTATAAATTGACTTTATCCATTGTATAAAGTTCCCTCCAATGTTAAATTAAATTAAAGTTTGTGAAACAAAGATATTTTGAGCATGCCAATAAACCAGGGAAATGGTTGGCCTACAAATTGAGGAAGCAGAGAGAGAAGAGAGTAATTTTAAAATTGCAGGAGGCGGGAAACATGTATACTGATCAGGAGGATATAAAAAAAATAATTACAAATTATTATGCTAATTTATACAAAAGTCAAAAAATAGATCAGGTAGAAGTAAAGAACTACTTGGATAAACAAGATTTACCAGAAATGTCTGAAGAACAAAGGGAAATCTTAAATAATAGAATAACTCTGTGTGAAGTTGTAGAGGCAATAAAGAAGATTGATATAGATAAAGCTCCGGGTCCAGATGGTTTAACAGGTAGATTCTATAAATGTTTAGAAGAAGAAGTAAGTTTACCATTGCTTAACACGATGAATGATATTTTGCAGACTGGGAAAATGCCAGATTCATGGAAAGCAGCAAATATAACTTTGATTCCTAAAGAAGGACAGGATTTGATGGATATAAAAAATTACAGACCTATTTCCTTGTTGAATAATGATTGTAAAATATTTACAGCAATTTTAGCAAACAGAATGAAGAAGATATTACAAAATCTTATACATGAAGATCAATGTGGTTTTTTACTGAAAAGACACATGAGTGATAATATTAGAATAGTATTGGATTTGCTGGAATATTATGATAAAAGGATAGAGAAACCATTAGCATTGATTTTTTTGGACTTTGAGAAGGCATTTGACAATTTGAGTTGGACTTTCTTGATTGCTGTCTTAAATGTTCCCTTAATTAGAGGAGGCCTCCATGACTGCCCCACCACCACTACAGGATGCAACACATGCCCCGTTGGCATGGCTGCATCCGCACTGGAAAGTTGGATAGGATTGGGCCTTTAATTGCATTCCTTCCTCATCCTTGAGAGGCACATGTGTGTAGTGTAGCTCCCATACATGTGTAAGCATGCAGTGCATGCCTCCATTATTTCAATGTACAAATTATATATATGAAGCTTATGTATGCTGAGATCTATGCATAATTGTGCAGTCCAACAGGTAGAAATGAGATGCATTAAGAGAGTGTAGCAAACTGGCCTGATTGCAAATACCATCCAGGCCTGATTGCAAATACCATCCAATTATCCACCCTGTATGTATAACTTTGTCTGACACTTCCCATAAACACAGGCAGAAGCACTTATTTGTTGCTGTTTAATCACATTCAAGAACCAATATTCCTGACAGGTGAAATCCCTGCCCTACAAAATAAGGAAATAGTTTGGTTTATTTGGAGTGAGTACCCTGTACATGTGAAATTGGATCCCATTTACCCCCAATTGGTTTAACATCAGTCATGACAGTGTAGTGCACGGTGAGATCATCTGCAATAAGATGTACCTTAGGAAAATTTGAAAAAAGTAATACAGGCATGCCCCCCGTATCTGCAGGGGTTCTGTTCCTGCAGGGTTAAGTGAAACTATGGATACTCTGCTCCCCTTGCCTCCTGAGGGTCCTCTGAGCCCAGAGGCCCACAGCCTCTGCTGGGCTCAGACTGAGCCCTAGAGCTAAAAAAAAGTCACTTCCAGTTTTTCCATGAAACCGGAAGTGACATTTTTAATGCTTTATATTAGGAGGTCAGGGAAAGCAATCCCCTGGGGGCTGGGGATAAGAATAGGCCCTTAGTTGGCTGTACTTGTTGTAAAAGGCGACTAAACAGCCACCGGGTAGATGGGACTCGTCAGCATGGGAAGGCAGCTCATCTGAGAGAAGGAAAACTCTGATCCCAAACCTCCACTGCTTTGTGGCTACATCCAGTTATGGAAAAGGCTTCAGGAGTCAACCCCGAGGCAAAAGCCGGAGTCCCTGAGGCAGTTCATGGCTGAACACAGTCATGTTCTGGCAACTCCTGTGACGCCGCTGGAACCAACCATATTGGCTTCAGCGCTTTCCATTAGACCATTTCAGCGCTTTCCATTGGACCATTTCAGCAACGTAGAGAGGGGGGATTTGCTACATGGGAAACAGTCTGTCCTCCATATCTACTTTACCCAGGCTTCGCGCACTGGAGAGGACACTCTGTTCCAGAACCACCATTCAGAGCGTGACACCATAGTCTTCCGAGACTGAAGGATGCCAACAAGACAGGGAAAGCCTTATAAGGCATTAGAAAGCCTGGGGAAGCAGCCTCTGCTGGGCTCAGAGGACCCTCTGAGGTGAAGGGAGCAGAGCTTCCCTTGCCTTCAAAGGGGGCACATGCCACGCAGACCCAATCCGCAGCTAACTGAATTCGCAAATGTGGAATCTGTTGATATAAGCCCCCCCCCCATTGAGTAATAACCCCATCCTCTCCCTCACCAGTTCATAGCATGCAGTGCCACCAACGGAATGCGCACTGCACGCTCTTGGTGGGGGGAACCAGACAGACTGGGAGAGGTAAGTATCAATTTACGCTTACCTCTTTTTAGGCCACCTGTCTTCAAATGGGTGTCCTCAGACCCACACCAGCTGTTTTGTGGACATAAGTCCAAGGAGATTCAGGGGGCAGATCTGGGCTGGGAAAGGGATATAGAATCCAGCCAGGGCTTCTGCTACCAAGATCCACCCCCTCCCACCATAAACCACCTCGGTTCCTCCCCTGAACCCCAAACCCCAAATATCCCCTGCTGCCACCTTACCTGCTTCGGTGTGGCCTGGGTGGAGTGTTGGCCGCCTCTAGCCATTTGTGACTACAGCTCCGGAACACCCAATGGCAGGATGCCTTTTGCAGCACTTACTGCAGGAGTTGATGAGATCTGCTGCTGTAGGCCCAGGATAGGATTGGAGTCCAACTATAGCAATGATAATTTAAAAAAACAAACAAAAGAAACTGAAAGGTAGTGCCAATCTCTAGACATTCTCTTTCAAAGAAGTCGGCTAGGTTTTCCAATATGAGTGGAAATTATTTGCTCAGTATAGCTGCAAGACCAAAATCAAGAGCAATTCATGAAAGGCCCTCGTCTAATCAAAGAAAGAAAAGTGTTCAGCATCGTTGCCACCACTTTATCATACTTCAGGAGTTCTGTCCGTAATGACATGAACACTCATTAAACATTAGGGAACGAAGAAACTCTTTTAGCAGTAAGCAGGAAACGTATAATGAAGCGTTCATATGTTTTGTTCTTCTGAGCGATTGCTCCTATGAAATGAAATCCCGGCGGACAATTATATATTCCACATGAATGACAGATCATAGATGATGCTATCTGCTGTTCTGGCAGCTTGAATGAATCAACATGTCATTTGTCAACTTAGTGAGGACTACATCACCACTGACCTCATGGCATGGAAATGTAGTATTGCCAGAGAGGCAAATTTCCCTTGCTTCAGGAAACGTTGTGCACATTTACAAAGGGGAAAAGGGAAAACTTTCTAGGGAATCCCCCCCCCCAAATAGAGGGAAAGGTTTGTGTGTTGTGCAATTATTCTATTACAGCCTAATCCTATGAGGCTTTTACACTGCTTTAACAAGTGTTCGAGTGGTGTACACTCCTTTTTGACTCTTGCAAATGCGACAGCGCCAACATGCATGGCCTGGATGATACTGCAAATGGCAAGTGGCCAGGTCCACACAACGGTGGGCAGCAGGTACCTGCCAGAGCAGGTAAGCCTATGTAGGGGTTGGGAGGGAGGCAGGGAGGGGTGGAATTGGGAGGCAATGGAGTGAGAGGAGTGGATCCGGCACTGAAAACGGATGGGTTTGGGGGCAGCAGCACCTGCTGAATCCTAAACCCTTGCTGGGCCTGATCCACCTTCCCAGGTCAACATGAACGTGTGCCAGATGTAGAGCTGGTGCAGGTCCAAGTTGACCCATGGCAGCTGCTGAGGCTTATCCCTTGGAGGAGACCAAAAGTGCCCCACAAAACTTAGGATTGGGATGTTAGTCCATCTAGTCTAGAACTGTGCACTCTGAAGGTCTACTATCCAGTGGCTCAGGCAGGGATTTTCTAACTGAGATCATTGTAAGTGGTGATGCCAATGGCTGATTAATTCATTAAGGATATTTTTACACTTCCTCTCGATAAAATGATTCCCCAAGCCAGCTTACAATAGACTGCAATCACACACACACACACACACACACACACACACACACACACACACAAAATCTGTCAACCCTTAGTCCAGAGGTTTCTTCTGTTCTATCAACCCAAGACCGTTTGCAGTTGGAGCAGATCAGGAGGGGAAAAAATGGAGCTGCTTGCAGCTGTGCCACAGAGCCAGCCCACCCATGAGATGGGGTGGATCAGCAGCTTTGAGTAGCAAGATGAAGGATACAGAAAACTTGGAGGTGGTGCCCTGTGCTCCCTCCCCCTGCCATGCCTCCTCCCCACCCTTCCCCCACCTTCTTCCACCCCAGAACGCCTTCCCCTAGCTCCTCCAAGCCCCCACTCACCTCTCTGCCACCTGGCAGTCCAGGCAAGCACCGGGCATCAGAACACAGGCTCAGTGCTGGGCTAGCTCCAGCACAGGACCTATGGTAAGAGTCGCAAATGTGCCTTTACTGCACAGTTGTGACAGTGTGTGCCGGTGGTAAGCCAGTGTGTTGGGCTCTGGATCAGGTCCGTGTAGCAAAATCCTTAGCTGCACTTGGGCTGGTGCAAGTCATAAGGCACGTTTGTGCCTCCTTGTAAGTTGGCAAGGCCGGTGCACAGAGGCATGCTGGCCGGTGGAGGTTGGCATAAGCCTCCACGCTGATGGAGGCTCTGAGTCTTGCATCGGCTGAGTTCAGCTGACACAAGACTCTGGAGTGGGTGAGGAGGAGGTGGGGAGATGGTGGGAGGGAAGTGTTCTGGGGCAGGGGAAGAGTGGGCGGTGGGCAGCCCTGGGGGTGGGCAGGTGGGAAATGGGAGGCAGGGCTGGAATCCGGCAATTATGCTGGATCCCAACCCTCGTTCCCAGGGAGTTCGGAGCAGCTTCAAGCCGCTTCACTCTCTTTGAACTTGCGCCATCTCCGGAAGTGGCGCAAGTCCAAGGAGACCCATAGGTGCAAGGGTGGCTTACCTGGAGGTAAGGGGAAAAGGGGAGGATTGTACCCTTAGTTATCTTATCTAACTTCAAGCTCTGCTGTCCTCAAACTTCTGCCACCTCTGGAGGTGGCGCAAAACCAAGGAGACCCATAGGGGCAAGGGTGACTTACCCGGAGGTAAGGGGTAAAGGGGAGGATTGTGCCCTTAGTTATCTTATTTCTGCTTTAAAATCTTATGCTCATGTTAGAAGCAACATCTGCATTTTACATTCAAAGCAGCTTCAAACCACAACAACCCAACAAAAGGAAAGCAAATAATGTTCTTAATTGTCTACAAAAGCAAACACACTTAATTATGTCACTTTTATTTTATACCACCTCCACCTCTCCAAAAAAGAGAACCATTTGAAAAGAAACAATTTAAGGTGATGGTTAAGTAAGCAAAGAAAAAACAAACTCTCTGGACTTCAGAAACTGGTTGCAGCCACATCTTCTCTTTTGTTTTCTTTTAGCCATTTGCATTTCTCAGCTCAATCTCCTTCTAAGAGTTTTTAATAGTGACAAGGGCTGCAGTGTTAATACGGATAACGATACAGGGCCTTGCCTATTTATCAGTTTAATGATTATATACATGAGAGAAATTGCTGCCTTCTACCCAAAGCTGATGAGCTCTTCAGCACTTTATTACCAGAATAAATGTGGAAAAGTAAAGTAAGAATTTCAATGTAGTCGATGATTAAAGGGATTCACTGCTGAATGTTAATTAGCGGCACAAGGACTATTTGATTGTTCAACTTAAAAATATGCTTCTGATGAGATTGTAATATCCCTAAATGTCTTTCATAATGTTTCTCTTGGAGTTGTGAAATAGACAGTCCTAATAGGATGCTTCTGCAAGGTCCTGATCAACTTTGGTTGATCCCTGAAGTGAATGCCTGGAGGTGAAGTGAATGATTCATGCCTCCTCTATAGGTGGTGCTACATATATATATATATATATATATATAGAGAGAGAGAGAGAGAGAGAGAGAGAGAGAGAGAGAGAGAGAGAGAGAGCAAACCTCAACTTAGTTTGGATTTCAGTTCAGAGTTGAGATTCTGTTTTGAGGCTCATGATGACTACTTTGCTAGCTTGACCATATCTTTGCTATAATTCACACTGAAGGCAATCCTCTCTGAAATCAACACTGATGTGAAATTCAGCTTATTTCACATGTGGATTCGCCTTGCTTTCCCTTCAGATCAAGAAGCATGGGGAGTTGAGAGGCACAAACTAAGCCAAACAATGTTACCATGAGTTCAGGAGACTTCTTAAAGCAAGAAGTTGAGTTCAAAAAGTGTGTGTTCCAACCAATGAAAGATCATGGTATGTATCAGGGGTGCCCAAACCCTGGCCCGGAGGCCACTTGCGGCCCTCGGGGACACTGAATCCAGCCCACAGGAACCCCCAGTCTCCAATGAGCCTCTGGCCCTCTGGATACTTGCTGGAGCCCACGGTGGCCTGACACAAATGCTCTCAGTGTGCAGTAATGAAGGAAAGATAAAAGAAGGGGAGAGAGGAGTGGTGAAAATGAATGCAGCAAGAGAAGGGATGAAAGAGGAGGCATGGAACAGTGTGGCAGAGCCAGGCAAAGAAGGTCGGCCTGAGTGGGGGGCAGAATTCAGCCATAAAGTCAGCCAGGCAAAAAGACATGCATGGAGCAGGCAGGTGGATTGATAACTGCCAATATCTTTGAAAACCTAGCAATTCTTTGGGGACCCTGCCTGGATGTCAGGGGAGGAAAGGGCAGCAGAAACCAAGCAGGTAAGTAAATCGCTTCCACCCGACTTCTTCATTATTCCCATCAAGGTTCAGCTTGCCAAGTCATTGCCCTACCTGAACCAAAAACATTAAAAAAGCTTCCCTTTCTAGATTAGAGTCTATATCTTTTTTTTTTTCTTTTCAAAATATGAAAAAGAATTGGAAAATCATGGCAAGAAAATGCCTCCCCCCTTCCCCACCCCTGAATCTGGTCCCCTGCTGATGTTGTGTTGTGGTACAGCTGGCTCTATGCATAGAAGCAATTTCACCATTAAAAAAAAAAAACACAACTTAAAGGAGCAGCTTCTTGACTGCTTGCACACTTGCTCCTGTGCCATGTGGTGGCCTGGGGGCTCTCTGTGCTGAATTGCCTTCTGACACATGAACATATGGAACAATGCTCTAGTCTATCCCATTGGCTGTCTCCAGAGGTGAGAGCCCATAAATTAAGGCAACAAAATACAGACTTTAGCAGTGAGTATAAATTTGTTCTTCCTTAAATTACGCCCCAGAAGACCTCTTCATATATTACTTCAGTTGTTCAGGAGCTGTTTTTCAGTGGGTTCATCTCAGACTGCCATAGTCACGGCTGAAAGTCTAAAACAGTGCTCCGATGATGCCAGAAAAAGTAGAGGTTCCTTAATAAAACCCACAAACCTTACTTCCTGGCTTCCCCACCAATTTTAGCCAGAAGATGTACCCTTTAAAATGAGTTGATAACAGAACCACCATGGAGGGCAAGGAGGTTGGGTTCCATTTGGTCTATAACTGGAGCTCTGGAATGAAATCATTGGGCAGAGTCAGGCTCGGTTCCAGAGTCATGGCCCAATCCTATCCAACTTTCCAGCTGTGCCAACAGGGTGTGCACTGCATCCTGAGGTGTAGGAGCAGTCACAGAGGCCTCCTCAAGGTAACGTTGCATTGTGTTACATTGTGGCTGCTGGAAAGTTGGATAGGATTGAATCCTCAGTCACGTGAATACCTCCCACCCACTGTTGCCTGTCTAGAAACAGAGTGGGAACATGAAGGCCTTGTGTGATGAGTGTTGCTGATGTGACTTCAACCTTTCAAACGCTACCACTGTGGTCTGGAAGGGAGCCACAAAGAAGCAGTTCTTGCATTACTGATGTCATGTGAATGGGCCTAAGGCCAGTACACACAGACTCTCTAACCTCCTAGGCGAAGGGCTTTTATCTAAACATTCTGTGGGAGTTGAGCATTGTAACTACAGTGAGTAATTGTCTTTGGAGTTCTTTATTGTTCATGTAACTCCTGCAAGGATATTGTTATGATACAAGATTAATACAAATCAGAGCTTGGCACAGGAGTGTAGGAAAATGATTGTTTAAATAAATGTGCAATTAATTCTCTTTCTACTCGAACAACACAAAAGAAAGCATACTTTTTCTTCACGTTTCTCCTCATACATTAAAAGTCATTACAGGAAGCCAGAAAAAAAATGAAGAAAGAACACCTGATAGTTACATTTTTGATCAAACACCTTTTCCAATTAGTCCTGGCATGTCACGATACTCACAATTAACGTTATTAATTCTGCATTGCACACCCTATTAATGCTTTCATGGTACCAGGATTTGCAAGCTCTTTTAGTGAGAACATGTTATATATAAATATTATAATCATCTTTCCTCAGGGGGCTGCTCAGGGCAGTGGACAAGAGCAGAAGCTGATCTGCTCTTCCTTTCCCCATGTTTCCAAGTCCCATCTCTGACCTGTGGGAAGATTTTTTTTTTTTTTCCGTAGAGCTGCACATCTATCCCACATGGGGAAAACATTACATATACCCCCCCCCTTTGGATACAAGATCAGGTAGCATACTATTGTGTGTGTGATCTAGTTGGGTTTTTCTTCTGATCAGGGCAACCCTTATGGCCTGGTTAAGATGATTGTTGCCATGCCAGAACTTACACAGGTCTAACTGGTTGATATCCCATGCTCTTCCAGCAACAATGTCGAAAGCACAATAGTAGCAATAGAAAGGAAAAGTAGCACAGCAGCAACAGATCATCTAACAACATCTTTGACAGAGCTACGCCAGCAGTCTTGCTGGTGGCAAGTCTGTGGAGCACCACTGATACTGAGGCCTGGAAGCCCTTATATCAGCAGTAACGGTCCTCAGAATGGCAGAGAAGCCACTGTGATGGTGGCCCATGGGAATACACTGACAGACTGTCAGCCCAATCCTATCCACACTTTCCTGGAAGTAAGCCCCATTGACTACAGTGGGACTTACTTCTGAGTAGACATGCCTAGGATTGGGTTGTGAGTCTGTCCATTTCCTTATGAGGAAAGGCTACGGCGTTTGGGAAAGATGCCTGAGGGGGGGACATGATTGAGACATACAAAATTATTCTTGGGAAGGATAAAGTGGATAGAGAGATGCTCTTTACACTCTCACATAACACCAGAACCAGGGGACATCCACTAAAATTGAGTGCTGGGAGGGTTACGACAGACAAAAGAAAATATTTCTTTACTCAGCATGTGGTCGGTCTGTGGAACTCCTTGCCGCAGGATGTGGTGACGGCATCTGACCTGGATGTCTTTAAAAGGGGATTGGACAAGTTTCTGGAAGAAAAATCCATTATCGGTTACAAGCCATGATGTGTATGTGCAACTTCCTGATTTTAGAAATGGGCTATGTCAGAATGCCAGTGCAAGGGAGGGCAACAGGATGCAGGTCCCTTGTTATCTGGTGTGCTCCCTGGGGCATTTGGTGGGCCGCTGTGAGATACAGGAAGCTGGACTAGATGGGCCTATGGCCTGATCCAGTGGGGCTGTTCTTATGTTCATTATATGGACCAGCATATCCCATGGATATGGATAGGATTGGGCAAAATTCTACTCCATAGAAGGACACAAAGACAGACAAGGCCCAGTTCTGCTTAATTTATGAGATACGACAAAACCACAACCCAAGATTGTATAGCAGCAGGCAATATCTCAGATGCCTCCCATGGATTAAATGGCATTACCTCCGGCTTAATAGGCAAAGTAATCTTCTGCTTCACACAAATTGCTTTGTAAAATTCAAACCCTTTCCCTACTTATCCTTTCGTTTTTGAGATTTTCCAACAAAAAATGCTTCTGAGAAAAACCCTGGGTAAATGCCTCTGGTTCAAAAAAAAAAAAAAAAAATACAACACTACACAACTATTGAAATAAGAGAGAAAAAAACTGCATGCAATTGAGGCAAATGGCAATGGAAAAAGATTACATTTGCATGTAAAAGCACATAGACTGTGATGATTAGACATTGAGATTTTTAATGCATACCATGTAATGGACACGTTTCAACCCTCATTTGGAAAATGATACAAAAATGGTTTTTAAAAATTGCAGGAATTCACTATGCTGCAAATTCACAGATGTTCCTTCAATGCCATTTTATTGACTAGATTGTACACTACATTGTGTATTTTTAGAACCAGGTGAAAAGTCAGCAGTCTTCACTCAACATAGAGACTTCTGATTCATATGATTACTTGTGCCCAGCACTAAAATAGGATGATGAAACAGCAGCATAGCCCCTCCCTTCCAGCACACATTTGACCTAAGGTCCCCGTGCAAAAAGCCGTTCACAAGCAGACCATGCCATTTGCCATCTTTTTGAGGGGGTTGAATGGCATAGACGCCATGCTATTGGGTATGTGAAAGCCCTGGCTCACAAGGGTTTCTTTGTGATGGAGAGGTGAGGCTGACCTCCATACTCTTTCAGCACATTGACACTTGATCAGTGTGTGAATCAGGACAAGAGAGCGCAAACTTTCTATCAAGACTGGATCGATGAGATCCAAGATGGCTGCATCAAGTATTATAATGTGCAACCATACAGATGTACGTACAGATGGAGATGTATGGCAGTGAGAAGTCTGAGGTGAAACAGGTTGGTTGTCTTGTGATCAGGAGGACAGCACTGTTATTTAAAGATATTTCACTGTGGGGAAGCCTGGGCCACGTTCCAGTCTTATCTGATCAGGAATCACCACACTGAGGTTTAAACTGCATGACTAGTCTTTGCTTGTTTTGTAGCTTTGCACATTATGTAGAAGTGGTGACAAAAAAATGTGTGAATAACTCACAATGTCTTTCAATACTGGTGGCATTATATACAAAGAGATGGGAGTTGTGTGTCCTTTCCATGGCAGCATGTTTGTGCTTCAGGTGAGATAACTGCAGATACATTTCACTGTGGGAGATGTGTGTAACCTTCTCTTTCATGCCCTCTTTCGTGACCTTGAATGCATGGGTCATTTTCCATGAGGACCTTCCCTCAACATGGTAAAACAGTGATTTAAAAAAGCCCCCATCTGGTCAGATTCCAAGATATTGGATCCCTGCTAATTGGGTAAGCTAATATTAATCCCTGCTAAGAGGGTAAGAGGCACTTTTTCAAGCGGGTGCTCCTTTTTTTTTAGCAGGGGGAGAGTAACTGGCCCACCTCACCCCAGCAGTGTCTGTTCTAGTGGCTGTCTGCTGGTATTCCTTGGCATCTTTTTAGATTGTGAGCCCTTTTGGGACAGGGAGCCATTTAGTTATTTGATTTTTCTCTGTAAACCGCTTTGTGAACTTTTAGTTGAAAAGCAGTATATAAATACTGTTAATAATTGTGTTATGGGAGGAGGGGAGATGCTTAGTTGTTTAATATGGTTTTTCAAGTAGATGTACCTGGTGAATTATTTTTTTAGAACAATATTTTATTATGTGAAAATTGAAAGGAAAAGTCATATTATGCTTGACTCCTCCATGCCAATGTGCAATTCAGACATTATTTCTGAAATGATAGAAGCTAAAATCTCTCCCTTAAAAAATAGAGAATCTAGGACAGCCTGGCAATACCAGATGCTGTAGACTTATACCATGATCTCAGAAGCTAAGCAGGGTCAGGCCTGGTTAGTACTTGGATGGGAGATTGCCTGGCAAAACCAGGTGCTGTAGGCTTATACCATAGTCTTTCGAGACTGAATGTTGCCAACCATTAGGTTCTCAAGAAATGTGCAGGGTGCTAGAGGGGGTCTCAGGGTCCACGTGTCATATATCCTTCTTATATTTTCCAGAATACCTCAGGATAAATATGTCTTGGCCTTGAATGTACAAAGAATAGCAATGGCATGCAACAAGTGGGGAAATTGGTTTGTGTCCTGTTCATCGCAAAATGAATGGGAATGTTTACAAAAGTCTTACTTTTCCTTTGTTTTTCCCCACTGCCCATGATAGCATTGGCAGGAGCTGCAATGTGCAGCCACCACTTGACAGGGTGCTATCTTGTGTACCTGTACTGCCCTGGGACACAGCACTGCCCTGGGGCAAAGTGGATTAAAAACTGGTGGCTGCCATGAAAACAAACAAATGAAATACAAAAATGGAACAATTGTAATTTAACTTTAATGCTCACACTCCCTAGTTTTGCTTGCTTTTACACTGAGGCAATCACGCAGAAGCACAAATTGCCCTTCTCATCCCCTTCCATTTTCAAACCTGAAATCATTCATGCTGTGACAGGAATGCTTATTGTGCTCCTTAAGCTTAGTAGATTATCAGGTTTTAAAAGTTTCCTACAACAGGGAGCAGCATGGCCACTTCTCCTTGTGACATTATAAAGTTGTGAGCAATTATAACAAAGTCTAAAGGAGTTTTGAAGAAATGCAGGTGAGGCACGTTCCTCTCACAGAAACACACTGAAGTGTTTACACTGTTGGAAGGGGCTCGATAATAGGACAGAGCCCAGGCTCTTCACATCCTAATGCGCTTTTCAAGATGTTCCGCACCTTCCTAGCAAAGTCGGCAGCTGGGTGTTATGAACGGGTACTATGCAGGTTTTATGCATGAAATGTACCTATCTTAAACCATAAGCATACAAAGCAATTACCATGGTGCTATCAAGTTCAGCATAAATGGAAATGGAAAGTTGCCCTGAAAGGCACATATAATTTTAAAAGTGGAAACTTTTCAGCAAGGAAGGGATTTGTTAAAAGGAAATTGAAAGGGGCAGTTAGGAAGGTTAAATCTCTTCAGGATTCTTGGCTGCTCTTTAAAACTTGGCTGCTCTTTAAAACCACCATAATAGAAACTTGGATTGAACATATATAACTGATCCTGTCCAACTTTCCAGCTCCGGTGTAGCCACAATGCAGCCCCATGGCAAGGGAACACATTCCCATCCCTTGACAAGGCCCCAGTGACAGCTCCCCCACCACAGGATGCAGCACACACCCCACTGGCACAACTGCATCAGCATGGAAAAACTGGATAGGTTTGGGCCCTAAGAATGCTAGAAACAAATTGAGAAGGATGCCAGCAAGGCTAATGAGGACTGTGGCATAAAGGCTCCCTCTCAAAAGCCAAACTCTTGCTCAACTGAGGACAATAGCAAGGGACAGAAATCTGGGAAAACAAACATAAGCTGATAATAGGTTGAGTCAAAAATAATGAGAAATATATTGCTAGAAACATTAAGATTTATGTTGATATTGTATAAGAAATTCTTAACAAAAGTATTTGCATTTCCCTTGAAGCTTAACTGAATAAGGCACAATCCTAAATAGGGCTAGTGCCAGTGCCAGTGGCATAGCTAAGGGGTGAAGGGGGTAGCAGTTGCACCGGGCATCAAGCTGTAGGGGGGCAACAAACTGAGCTTGACACTAGTGACAAAAATTGTGAAAATCTTGGCATGTTTGAATAATACCATCATGTTATACATCATTGGAAAGGTAATTTAGTGCAGAATGCAGTGAAACAAACAGCACTGGAATATCTGTATTCTATGAAAAGTTATGGCCAATTAACCAGAAAATGAAAACACAACTGCCTTTATGGAACAAAAAGTGAATTTGCTTAACTCAAAACTGACCTATGAGACTGATTGTTCTGAGTGCCAATGAAATGTTATGATGATACAGCATGGAACCAATAACTTTTTATTTATTTACTTAATTGATTAAATCTGATTTTGTCATGGAGGGGGAGCTACAAAATCTTCTTTGACCCCAGGTAGCAGATAGATGCCTTAGCTATGCCACTGATTGGGGGAGGCAGCAGAGCAAGTGGGTGGTGAGCTGCTAGGGGGGAGGAGGTGGGTTCCTCCCAATTTTCTCCTTTTAAAAAAACCTGGATGTGACATCACTTCCAGTTGTGACATCACTTCTAGGGCAACATTTTGAGTTTGGCACTGGGCTACATGATCATTAGCTATGCCACTGGCCAGTGCTGAACTCTAGCACCAGCTCTGGGTGACGCAAATATGCTGCAAGGCACATCTGGGAGGAACCAGTGCAGGAGAGGAGTGGGACTGTCTGAGTGAACTCCGTGTTGGTCCTTCTGGCCCGACCCTGAGTCTCTCAAGTCTGTGCCAGCAAAATAGCCCCATTGTGGAGCTTGAGGCTTTCCCTGGGGGAAGGGGACAAAAGCCCCTTTCCCCTGAGGAGACTTCTGGCTGCCTCCTGGTGCCTGTTGGATACAGCGGTAGCCGCTTTGGCATCGCTGCTCCAGTTGGCACTGGGAAGCTCAGGATTGGACTGCCCAAAACTCCCAATTCTCCTTATTAATTGTGTTTTAGATGAAATACAGTGATGAGATTTATAAATGCATTATTGAAATAAGTGAATGCTGCTCAGATAGGAACAATTGGTTGACTCTTTTCATGGAATTGAAATGAATATTCTGATATATAGTTTTCAGGGTCTTTTTCACTTTATATAAGCCTATGTTAAAGCAGGATTCTGAATTGGATGGGTCATTCCACTTAATCTGCCCATTCTAGTTCCCCAACGATTATGCTCGATTTCACATTCTCTGGTAGAACTCTGTTATGAAATTCTACATCTCCCTTGTTTCCTCAATCATGTTCGGTTCTGTTGTTTGCAAATTAATTCCCCATGGATGGCATATGGCATTATTTAATAGGCAATATTGCTTTATAAATCAAACTTGAGTTTATAACAAATTAGCTAATTTATGTTTTAATACAAAAGTTGCTAAAAAATGCTGGTAGTGATGTAGATCTTAAATGAGCTATCAGCACTTAAGGAAATGTGTGTGATTGGAAATGGTTTATGGTAAATGGTTAACATCAGTAAGATGTTTCTTATACAAGGAGGGAAACGTGAGGTTCTCGAACCTCTGTTTCACTTTTACAGCAAAAGTGGGTACAAGGCACACATGCAGGGGAGAACTGGCAAGTATGAAAGATTGCTTAGTTCTTTTCCCACCTGCTAGTTCCATCCTTCTACTGCTCTTCTCCTTGGCTCCAAAACCAGAAGTAAGCATGCATGGGGAATCATCCAGAAGTGATTTGCATGGGGAATTAGCAGGTGGGGGGAAGAGGCAAGCAACCTTCCTGTCCACTGAAACTTTCCTACAAGTGTCCCCCATCCCCATTCATGTCATCTTGGCAACATAGGTTGACAGCATTTATTTAGGGTGTTAACATGCAGTTGTGTTGCTCTAAGCCCACTGTCAGCCCAGTCCTATTGGGCTGTACTGCTGCTGGAGCGTTCTGGCAGTAGTAGTGCTTTTCAGGGATGGGGCCTTAAGTCAGGTGACTCAAGTTCAAGTCTCAAAAAACACATGTCTCAAAAACACAAGTTACCTGTGTTGATGACTCGAGCATTGACTCGAGTCTGAGGCCACTGACTCAGCACTCAGTCCCCACGCATGCAGACATGAGTCTGTCTGTGTCTGGGTGTGCTTGCTTATTTTTTTCACTGCATGAAAGACCTCGTGGGGCCATCATTCAGACTAAGTGAGCAGCAGGGAAGCTTGACTTGCCCTGCTGCTTTGCAGCGGTCGCAAATGGGGCTCAGGCACTGTGTGACTGTGCTCTTCTGAAGTGCCACTAGAGTGGCTGGAATCGCCCAGCATGTGGTGGTGGGGCGAGAAAGACTCGCCAATTCAGGTAGGCTGGAGGGGTGGGTGGAACAGGGTGGGGTGTGTGTAGAATGGGTCTGGATAGGAGGCATCTTGGAGGTAAGAGGGGGTGGCAACCAGCACTGGCAACTTGCACTTGATGCTATCCTGTTCCTAGCCTCCTGATATGTCTCCTGTGTCCTTGGACTAACACCAGCTAAAGAGCTGGTACAGGTCTGAGGAGACCCATTGGCGGTCAGTAGGCTTATGGAGGGGCAATGGAAAGATTTTCCCTTTCCCGTCCCAAACCTCCCAGTGTGCCCCTATCACCCAGTGTGCTATGGTTATGGAAAAGTTAGGATTGGGCTCATCTAATGCCAAAGGAACACAAAATGCTGTTTCTTTCTATATTGTTTGAATATAGATCTTCAACCCTTCAGAGTAGTTGCTTGCCTGTTAATTTGTTCCCATGTACGTATGAGATCATGTAAAACTTAGGACAAGACTCCTGATAAAGTAGAATGTAAAGCATTGTTCTCTGACTTTTTCCATTTTTCCTCCATTTTTCTTGTCATGGATCTTGATGGTGAGAGAATGTCAATCTTCTCCAGCAATCTGCTTTCAAACTCATATTCTGGCCCTCATCCACATTAGAACCTCCAAGCTTTGCTTTAAGTGGGTATGCTTGGAATTTGCACATTCTCATCCGAACAAAGAGAAGCCAGAGTTTTGGTAGTTCTTCTCTCAAGACTCCTGTAACATCTGTTGCAGCTTGGCCAATAGTCAGAATGGGCAACTGGGGAAACTCAGTATCTGTTAGCCTCTGGTTGTCTCCCTTTCTTTAATGTCTGATGACTTCTTCTTGGCATTGGGCAGAACACTCTTTCCGTCTCGGCAGATGTTAGCATTCTGTGCTTTATTCTGAACCTTCGTTATAGTCATATAGCCAGTAATCATGGAGCATGAGCCATGATTGGTGTACCCGCTTTCAATTATTGTATGCAGAAGATCAGTATTCTTCAACCTGTCTGTTGTGACTCCAGTGGGATCGCAAAGCCTCATGGGGGTGTGTGTGTTGCAGCAACCTTTCAAAGCCTGTGCAAGAGAGAGCTTAGATCCAATCCGATACTGGTACTGCCTCATCAAAACTGAGATTTTGTTACTGAGTTCTTGATATAATCCTGCACAGTCTGTTCTCAGTCTTGCCCCACAGCTCCTAAGCGTTGACCCCACTCAGGCTGTTCCCTCACAGGATTGTTATTAAGACATAAGAAGGTTAAGGTAGTGATGGGGGCAGGGGTGGGTGGATTAGTTACTGGGAGAGGGGGTGAGATCAGCAGTGGGTCTCCTGTCTCATATTATGTTATTTATTTATTGGGGTCATAGCACAAAAAAGGTTGAAGATCACTTCAGTACATCATTATATTTTGCTGAAGGAAAGAGGTCTCTTGAACCCCACATCTCCTAACTTCATCATACCATGTTACCCCAGCCCCACACCCTCACGTTTTCAGTGTGTGAGGCTAAACTTGGTTTCAATGTTTCAAGCTGAGCTTAAACAGACTGAGCTTAAAGGTTTTAGTGTTTCAGACTGAGCGTGAACACAACAAAGCCATTGGCAAAACAAAACGCAGTAGTCAGTTTGGAGGTCTGTGTATCTGCAGTCTTCCCACTGTAAACTTTCACAGCACTCTTGCTGCAGAATTTATGTCAGCCCTGTGTGGAACTCCGGGGCTTCCGTTTATACGCATTCGATGGCCTGCAGTTTTAATCCACACATTTGTTTACTGATTCAGGGGGGATTGTGTTGTGGTTTTTATTTTTTACCCTTCCATAATTCTTTATTGCAACGTAGATGCACAAGAAACAGGAATTTAATGAGCTCTTGAGAGTGCGGGCTTCCTCGCCTCCTCCTTTGTTGCCTGCATCCCAGCATAATCCTCCTGCTTGTAATGTCACAGTCAGTGCCTGTGCATGGAAAAGAGTCATTTGTCAGAAACAGGGGATTATGATTTTAAATATGGATGCAGACAGGGGAAGGAAAGCAAAAAGGAGAAAGAAGCCTTAATCAGAAGAAGGCCCAATGGTATGCATATTATGTACTGAACCTGGGCTTTGGGATTTGCTCTTTTTGCCATTCTTGATGTGATAAGGATTGCAGGATCACAAAAGGTATAATAGATCAAATTAAATTTAAAAAATGCTGTTCATCTAGTCCAGAATTTCCCCACTGGCATCTGACTGTTCTTTCATTCTGCAGGGTGGGTCCTCCATATGGTATAGATCTCAAACAGTTATAGAGGGTTGGACCGTAGGTCAGACGCAGAGCATGTGCTTTGCATACAGAAGATCCCCGGCTCTATCCCTGCTATCTCCAGGTAAAGCTAGGGAAGGCACTGGTTTAAAACTGGAGAGCTGCTCCCAGTCAGTGTAGTCAAAATTAATGGCCTAGAAGTCCGACTCAATATAAGGTAATTTCATATGGGATTACAACAGATACAAGGGATGCAAGCCAGATGCAAGGGAGGGCACCAGGATGAGGTCTCTTGTTATCTGGTGTGCTTCCTGGGACATTTGGTGGGCCGCTGTGAGATACAGGAAGCTGGACTAGATGGGCCTATGGCCTGATCCAGTGGGGCTGTTCTTATGTTCTTAACACCCTTTACAATAAGTGGCCAATGAAAATGGAATAATGAACAACAGATTCACAAAATGGTAGTGATCTACTTAAGATCTGGTGATCTAGTCATAGACCCATAATGAATCACAGTAGCATTCTCAGTCAACACGAAATTATTCTGGAGAAGCTCTAGATAGCGCTGGCCTAACAATTCAATGTTAAATTCTTAATCAGTCCTCTTAGAGCATACTGAAAATAAATTACTACGGATGTATGTGAATATTCTGCTAGTTTCTTGTAACAGGAATGTGGCAACAGAAGCAAAATACCACCAAGCCAGGTGCAGTAGATGGTACAGGCATTTTATTTTGCACCAGTGAAAAATATATAGTTAGGATTATTTCTGCAAGGTACCCAGATTATTGCATTAATGGTGCTAAATTATATATATATCTGTGCAAAATTGCAGCCATTTTCTGCAAAGAGAGCCAGTGGCATCCCTAGGAGGGAAGGGGTCATATGCCCAGGGCGATATGCCTCCAGGGTGGCACCACCTTCCTCACCCCCCTGCCTCCATCTGGGGGCCTTCAGAGAGCTGGTGAGGCCATGTGCCTCCTCCCCAGATCTTCAAAGGCCTTCTGAGACCTCTGGAAGGCCAAAAATTGCTACTTGACTTTTTTCTGCTGAAAACTGGAAGTAGTAGTGACTTTTGACCTTCCAAAGGCCTCAGAAGGCATTTAAGGGCCGGGGAGGCCGTGGGCGGCCTCCCCGGCTCTCTAAAGGCCCCCAGATGGCAGGGCGGCACTTGGCAGGGGGCCGCACCCTGCGGTCCTGGTGTCAGGTGGCACAGGTGCCAGGATCACCAGTGAAGAGGGCACAACCATGGGGGCTTTTAAATTAAATAACTGACAGCTAACTAACCAATGTCCCCTTACCCCAAGGATCTCTCCAGCTGCCTCCTTGGCCCCACAGGATACAACGGTGGCTAGTTCGGTGCCACTTTCTCATGGTGCCAACAGCCCAGATAGGATTGGGCTGCCCATGGCTTTAGCAGGGCTTCTTATTGTTGTCACCAAGTGTGGGGTACTCCCAACCATCTGCATATGGTTTGGTGTAACATTTCTCAAGGGGTTTCTGTACTTCCTGAGTTGTCACTGTATTTTACCATAAAGTGAAATTTAAAGCAAGTATGTAGGTTGGCAGAAACCCTTAGAATTTTGATGAGAGTAGTAATATTTCTTGGGGGTGTGTGGCACATCCTTACTTGGGTGTGGACAGCCTAAACATCCTCCTTGTTGCATGGGTTTTGGCTGCTCCACTCAGCTTTCCTCTAATCCTTTGCTTAAATATTCTGCTGACTTGTTCGACAGTTGATTTGTTGAACTTAGAACTATAGAAGCAGGCACATTAACAATCATGAATGACATCTTACATGAGCTGTCTTCTTCACCCTGCAGCTTTCCAACCTGTATGTTAACTTATGGATTAATTTACTGTTGCTGGCATCACTCGCTGCCTTAAATATTACATGCATTTACTTTTCAAATACTCCCAGAGTAAATATATGTCTAGGGGGACATATTTTTATCAGATGGACACACCAATGAAATATTTTATTTTTAAGGTGGAATGTAGTAAAGAAATATGGCAGTCATAAAGCATACATTCATTGAAAGCTTTCTGATAGCAGCAGTAGTTGGATGGCCAGTTCTGAGAAGCAAGAATAAATTGTATTTATAAATAAGCACCACCAGGAGAGCATTACTAGTTTTACTTAATTGAGAGCTGTAAACCTGTACGATTTTACTGCCTGTGTTTTGGAGTGTTTGTTCATGCAGTAAAGAAAAAAAATCTGCAAACCCTGTGGTACTAATTGATTTCCATAGATAGAAGGAAATGCCCTATATTCAGCTGTTTTAGGGTTCTTTTACAGAGGTCAGAACTATGCATTCAGGTGGGCATCATGGAAGGAGTATCTGCTCTCTCATACAAGCAACTTGGTGAAAGAAGGGATTATATATTTCCTATATTTTGGTCACCAACCTCTGCTTTGCACCAATAGTCTCAAGTCATGTACGTGATACTGAAGGATCCCAAGCATATTTGGTTGGCATCTACATGAACCAATTGACTCCAGCCTGCCCAAAGGTAGAATTTCATCCTTAGGATACCTTTATTTTAATTTAAAAAAAATAATTATGTGTCTAGCCTAGACGCCTTTAAAAGGGGATTAGACAAGTTTCTGGAGGAAAAATCCATTATGGGGTACAAGCCATGATGTGTCTGTGCAACCTCCTGATTTTAGAAATGGGCTATGTCAGAATGCCAGATGCAAGGGAGGGCACCAGGATGAGGTCTCTTGTTATCTGGTGTGCTCCCTGGGGCATTTGGTGGGCCACTGTGAGATACAGGAAGCTGGACTAGATGGGCCTATGGCCTGATCCAGTGGGGCTGTTCTTATGTTCTTATGTTCTTACCTGTTACTAGAGGTGATTTGTTGAATTTTCTGTTATTCTTTTCAATAATCATGGACTGTATATACCCTTACGTCATACAGCACCATTCAAGTCAGGCCTGCCTGCTTAAGGCTGCAATCCTAACCACACTTTCCTGAGAGTAAGCCCCACTGAACAAAATAGGACTTACTTCTGAGTAGACCTGGTTAGGATTGTGCCCTAAGTCAATGTTGCAATGCATTCTGGACTATTTGTGAATCAAAGGACAATGGACACTGTTTGCTCTGAGACCCAGATATTCAAGTCAGATATTTAATACCCCAGACCTCTGCTGCTGCCTTGCAAGTCGTATATCCAGAGGAAGACGACAAGGCTTTATGGGGTACAAGCCATGATGTGTATGCGCAACCTCCTGATTTTAGGAATGGGTTAAGTCAGAATGCCAGATGCAAGGGAGCGCACCAGGATGAGGTCTCTTGTTATCTGGTGTGCTCCCTGGGGCATTTGGTGGGCCGCTGTGAGATACAGGAAGCTGGACTAGATGGGCCTATGGCCTGATCCAGTGGGGCTGTTCTTATGTTCTTATGTAAAACACAAGCTTGTTGGTGCAAAATGGTGGTGCAATCCAGTCTGCCATACCACCCTTATCCAAGACATTGAATACTTTAAGCATTTTGGAACATGAACCAGTCTGCTGCACCAGAACTAGTTCGGATTGGACTCACTTAGTTCCTCATAAGAGCAGTATATATTTGCAAGCATTTCACAGGAATTTTCCCACATACCTTTCATTTACTACTTTTGATGTCAGTTTAATCTCCAATAACATCCATAATTTCTCTTAATTACATCCTGGCTCTCATCCAGAAATGTATCTACCTGAAGTGGTAACACTTCTTGCTTAGGAGCAGGCACTTATATACAACCTATCCTCCAGCACACACATTAGCTCCACTAATGCTTCACTGCAGCACTCAAATTATAGAAAGTCAGAGAGGGCTCAGCCTTCTTTTTGTGTGTGTGTGATGCTTACTGTTTTAGGTTACATGGAGCAAGATTGGAGAAAGTCAGGGGTGGGGCTTATGCATTTCATGAGGGGCCCCCTACCCCCCAATAATTCTAATACTGTTTTACTATTCTTTTGCCATAGTATGTCCAATAGGATTGCCAGCCAGGAACCCCTACCCATTCATCTGATCCCGTAGTTCTCAAATGTCTAGCACTGGGACGCACTTTTTTGAATGATAATCTATCGGGACCCACCAGAAGTGATGGCACGGATCCTCAGCATCACCTGGCAGGATAAAGTTCCAAACAACACAGTCCTGGAACGAGCTGGAATCCCTAGCATGTATGCACTGCTGAAACAGAGAAGCCTGCGTTGGCTCGGTCATGTTGTGAGAATGGATGATGGCCAGATCCCAAAGGATCTCCTCTATGGAGAACTCGTGCAGGGAAAGCACCCTACAGGTAGACCACAGCTGCAATACAAGGACATCTGCAAGAGGGATCTGAAGGCCTTAGGAGTGGACCTCAACAGGTGGGAAACCTGGCCTCTGAGCGGCCCGCTTGGAGGCAGGCTGTGCAGCATGGCCTCTTCCAGTTTGAAGAGACACTTGGCCAACAGACTGAGGCAAAGAGGCAAAGAAGGAAGGCCCAAAGCTAGGGAGACAGACCAGGGACAGACTGCACTTGCTCCCAGTGTGGAAGGGATTGTCACTCCCGAATCGGCCTGTTCAGCCACCCTAGATGCTGTGCCAGAACCACCATTCAGAGCGTGATACCACAGTCCTTCAAGACTGAAGGTTGCCAACTAATTAATCTAACGGGACCCACCAGAAGTGATGTCATGACCGGAAGTGACATCATCAAACAGGACATTTTTATCAATCCTAGGCTGCAGTGCTACCCACACTTACCCAAGAGTAAGTTTCATTTACTGTCATTGTTCAAAGCATATACAGAATAGCCTGTTAAAAGAACAAATCAATAACAATGTAGTCACATGCCATGGTAGCATCAAGTCTAATATATTAAAAATAAAATATTGAAATGAATGAGGACCCACCTGGAATTGACTCACGACCCACCTAGTGGGTCCCGACCCACAGTTTGAGAAACACTGCTCTGATCCAATGTTTTCATTTCAGCCAGCTCAAACACAAACACAGTTAGGAAAGAGATTAGAAAGAGATTAGTTGTTCCCGTTGGGTGAGAATGAATAGGAGAGAACCAGACAATGGCTTCCCCCATGTGGTTTTGGAATTCTCAGGCACAATGCAGGAGAATGAAATCCCACCATAAGGAAGCAGTTTTCCATCAGTGAAGCTATATAAGTTATCCAAAACCCCAGGAGCTGCGTACCAAGTAAGGATTTGAAGTCAGGGAGCTCAGCTTAAAATTTATACTTTCCCTTTGCTCTTTATTTCGGGGCTCTGCTTGATAATCATCTTGGGACATACAATGCAGAATTAGCTCTATGCTGGTTTACCTTAGCGTTGATGGTGACTGTGTGATTATAATTCATAGAATGCTGTAGACATCCCTATTCACTATCCAAACATAAATTGACATTGCCTATAAAAGGTGGAGCATTGATTGGAACCATTTTATGCCTTTGCTTCCCCCTACTCTCTTTTAGCAAATATATATATCAAATCCAACACAAGCCATTTTATCAGATGGTCACCCCAATAAAATATTCCACTTCTAAAATGGGATGAACAGCAGCGGTCTTAAAGAAATACAAGCACCATAAACAGCAAAGGGCAGTGAAAAGTCTGTGAGGATAATCAGCATAAATGTCACCCCCAAACAGAATAAATTTTCTTTATAAATAAACACTGCAAGAATCACATTAATATGTTTAACAGAGAGGAAGGAAGAGGTGCAAGAATGGTGAAGAATCACATTTCCCACTCAATACATTTTTATTCCTGAAAGGTGGAGACTGTGAAAGGAAGAGATCAAGGCGGAGACACTTTGGCCCACTTCCAAGTTATAAGCCTGATCAAGGGAAGTAGTGATGATCCTAAAGAATGAGAGAGAGAGAGAGAGAGAGAGAGAGAGAGATGCACACACACAGACAGGCAGACAGACCTTTATTTTCACACAAAATGTACGTATGTGAAGCGGGGGGAGAACCATGCTTGTTCAAAAGTGGTATATATGTATTCTTCATCATCACTGCCATCATCATCATGGCTAGGCACTTAGGGCACAATTCTAAGGCACCCTGGGCCAGCTCAAGTTCCTTGCGCCAGCCTGGGAGGATCACAAACATGCCGTAAAAGCATGTTGGCGCCTCTGTGGTGGTGATGGTGGTGGTGGTGGTGGTGGTGGTGATGATGATGATGATGATGATGATGATGATGAATATATACTGCTTTGAACATAGAGTGGCTCCAGGCTGCTCCATTCTGCTCAGCTCTATGCCACCTCCTGAGGTGGTGCAGATTCAAGTAGACTCACTGGGGCCGCTGTGGCTCCCCCTGGGGTAAGGGAAAAGTTTCCCCTTACCCCTGGCTGAGCCACAGACAGCCCCAAACTTGTGCTGGATACAGCGCAGGCCTGGTGGCCTGCCTCTTCCAGCGCAAGTTACAAAGTGGGCCAAACATATGCAATTACGTGTGGGCAATTGTTATAGCAATTTCCAAGATGACAGAATTGATGAAAGAGAACTAGGAAAAATTACAAATTTTTGACCTGACAATAGAACTCACATGACTATGGACGAAACATATAACAGTCCCAATTGTCATCGGGGCACTGGGAACAATTTTGAAGAATTTTACCAATTATGACGAATTATTAACTACAGCTGTCTAAAATAACACCATCAAAAATGCAGAAAACAGCACTGGTAGGGACATTTTGCATCCATACTTAAGGCTTGATCCTATCCAACTTTCCAGCACCAATGCAGCCATGTCAATGGGGCACCGCTGCATCCTGTAGTGGAGGAGCAATCACAGAGGCCTCCTGAAGGTAAGTCTTGTTTCCTTTACCTTGAGGCTACTTCAGTGCTGGAAAGTTGGATAGGATTGGGCTCTTAGTTGAAACTTAGTTGATACAGGCTGAAATGTGTATCAACTATCCAATGCTAATCAATGATATATTTTCATTTTTTTTTCTTTGTTGTTGACTGTGTTTCGTAAATTGCTATACATGAAGAGGGCTTATGTGTTTTAGGAGTGGAGTTTGATCCTAGTAGAGAATGGTAGTGATTGATTGCAAGTTGGTGGATGGTGGTCTTCAGAGAGAAACCAGACTTGTCTTAGGTAGACAAGCAAAAAGATTTGTGGCCATCAGAGAATGAGAACTATGTTGGGAGAGTGCCTTGATCCAGTAGACTTTGAGGTCAGCAAGATCCAGACTAACTTGTTACAGAGTTGAAAGCTGGATGTTTTTGAATACTTCAGGGTAAAGAAATAAGAATTACAGTACCCAGAGTGTGCACCAGCCCTGAATGCTTGAATGCTGCTTGGGGAAATAGGCAAGGAAAAAACAGCTCAGGGTGGAGGAGGGGGGTTGTCTCTATTTGGGACTGATCCATTAGACCCAAGAGTGGTCATTGACAGCAGATTGTCTAAGCCAGAAGAAGAGGTGTCAAAATTAAGGACTGAAAGAGAGCTGTTGAAGTCTGGATAGAAGGGCCATTGGGAGCTGATAAAAGGAGATGCCTCTCAGGTCTTGATTTTATGACCCAGTGCAAAGTAAATCTTAAGAGAAATGCACCAATTTTATCTTCTGACTAGTATGTGGCAAATGGTGTTTTCAAAAAGGCTTAAGTCAACTTTATCCATTTCAGTAAACAATCTTTTTTTCCAGCACAGGATTCATTAAACTAGCTCCTTATGAAACAACATTTTGAATTTGAATAACCTCCTTTGAGAGTCAATGTTTGCAAAATATTTTCACCTTCTTGCCTAGTTAAGTCACTATCTATACTTTTTTCCCATATTTGGGTCACGAGCCTGGGGACAAACGAGGGGGTGTCAGCCACACACTTATTCTCAGTTCCCTGGGTGATTAAACCTTATCATTTTATATTTTTCTGTAATTCAACCAATCTTTGAAATTCAATCTCAAAGGTTATTTGTGAACAGTAAAATTCCCAGATGGCTTTTATAAGGTCAAAACACAAGATTTGTCTTTTACACATTTTATTTGCCAAACTTTCTCTTTGATACCTGGTTATATCCTGAGCTATTATCTCTGCAAACAAGATGCTATTTCTGTGCGCTACTAAGAGAGGTAAGTGTGTGAGAGAGATGAGGACAAGTTTCTGGGTTCCACCCTTCTTCTGATGTGGGCTCTTGTGTTGCATGTCAAGCAAAAACACAGCACAGGACCATTCATAGAATATTTATGCTATTCAGTTGGAAGTGGTTAACAAAATCCTAAACAAAAGAAGACTAGACTGCTAGTGAAAGCATGAGAAAGGGCAATTCAAGATGCTTTTTCAAGCATTTTCAAAGGATGACATATTTTATGGGTTGTCCTTGGTGAAACTTTCCCTTGCATGCAGTGATTGGAAAATTTTCACTTTCTCCAGTTCTGCTTTTTGTGCAGTCTTGTCTAAACATATAAAATGTTGACAACTGGGTGGTGGAGGAAGAAGTGAAAATGAATAGCTTCACAGACTAGAGATTATCATTGTAGGCAAAATGTACCCAAACAAAAAGGATTGCAAATGGCTATGGTGAACACATCAACAGGTATCTTAACAGCCCAGTCCTATCCGCACAAAAGCAGCTGTGCTAAACAGCAACTGCTGCATCCTGTGCTGGATCCAAGCAGGCTGGAGGTCTCCTTGGAGGAAGGGGTTATTTGTTCCCTTACCCCAAGTCTTCAGCCTGCTCAATGGGGCCATTTTGCTGGTGTAGACTCAAGGAGCCCTGTGGGGGATTGGATTCGGTGGAGGAGGCCTATGTCATTCTACCCCTCCTGGGCCTGGCCCTCCCCCTCCCAGAAATATCTACCCCAGGCTCTCCTGCCTCCCCACGCCCTTGTGCCACTCAGCACTTACTTCTTCTCCATAGTTGGCCGGGGCTTCCACTGTGGTGCCAATGGGATAGCACAGGCCATTTACAGACCTGTGCCATTTACTTCCAAGGTAGTGCAAACATGCATTATGACATGTTTCTGATATCCAGTGCCAGCACAGAGGCTGCAGCGCCAGCACTGAGGCCCCATAGGATCAGGCTTCCCGACCTTTGATTATATCAGAGTCTCCAGAGGCATGCACTCTGGTGCTTAAATATTTGTGTATATGAATGTACGTTCACTTTCACAATGTGTGACTGTATGTTCAGCTTTCTGTGTTTGCTTAAGGAAACACTGGTGTGACACTGTTTTGCTCACCTGTAGTTGCATAACATGTATAGCTGCCTTGAACTACAGAAAAGAACAGGAATAGGAATCTGAATTTGAGCATGCCTCAACCAAATACTCGTTTTCTGTCTACTGTGCTACACTGGCCTCTAGAGGAAGATTTTCAAACCAAGCAGAGTTTTTGAGGACTTGAATAGTATAGTTGCTAAGAAAAGGTGAGCTAGGAAGTTCCTGGTTTGAATCTCACCTAGCTGTGAACATCCAGGTGTCCTTAGGAAAGCCATGATTTCTTGGCTTTGGTGCCCCTTCATTTAATGTGCATACTGCCTTTCATTGTACATCCCCAAAGCAGCTAATACAGTGTGTGTGTGTGTGTGTGTGTGTGTGTGTGTGTAGATGCATAAAAAATATCAAAACATATCAAAAACTGAGCAACAAGCCTCAGTTACATGAACAAATTCCATTTTGTCCTCCATACTGCTAATATCTACATGAATCTGTATGAGTAAGTGAGGTTATCCAAGAATTTGGGCTTAAGTATCATCACTATGGGCCCAGTCCTAACTTGCACTAGAGCAGGCAGGCCAGCAGACCTGCACTGCATCCAGTGCAAGTGGGGCTGTCTGAGGCTTGGCCCAAGGCAATGGGAAACTTTCCTCCTTACCCTGTATTGCACTGCAGCAGCCCCAGTGGGTCTACTGATGAGGTGACTCAGATCCGAATAGAATGGAACAGCCAGGAGCAGCTCTGCTGGATCCTGGTTCCACCTCTCACTCCCCACCCACCCTCCCCCTGCCCCAAAACACCCTCCCACCATCCCTACGCCCCCCTCAGACCTCCGTGCTGACCCGGAAAAGCCAGTGCAAACTTACCTTCCTCTACTGCTGCAGAGGCCGGCACAAAGTACTTGCGCCATCCCTGGACGCAGTTAGGATTGCACCCTATGTTAATGACATTCAGCTTAATCTCTCATTTTCAGCTGCTGCCAGGTATGTGGAGGATGTTCTGAAACAGCATCAGGGGTAAATAATGGACTGGATGCAGACAAACAAGCTTAAACTTAATCCAAACAAGATAGTAATACAGGGCACAATCCTAAACAGGTCTACTCAGAAGTAAGTCCTATTTTGTTCAATGGGGCTTACTCTCAGGAAAGTGTGGTTAGGATTGTAGCCACAGTTGGATTGGGTTGGAACTGATCTGGTGTAGGTATCTGACTTGTTTTGCTGTGCAAGCCTATGTATGTCACTTCAGAAATAAGCTCCATTGTGGCCAATGGAAAATTGGCCATTGTGGCCAATGAAGTAAGCTCCATTGTGGTTTACTCACAGGAAAATATGTATAGGATTGCAGCGTTGGAGAGGTTGCACTCCCACTGAAGGATCAGACATGTGGCTTTGGAATACTTTGAAATCCAGTGTAAATCCTGGGTGCCGAGGCAACAACAATGGCCAGGAGCGCTTCTCAGTTGCTTCAAATCATGCTTCTCCACCTGGAGAAATCAGCCCTGGTCACATTCATCAATGACCTTGTTATGTCAGGATTGAATTGTTGTAATGTGTTTTATGTTTGATTGCCTTTTGAATGTACTCAGAAGCTTCAGTTGGCTCAGAATGTTGCTCTCTGAAGTGCAACACCCCATAGTTTGTTTCAGCTGAGCTCATTCTGACTGGTGAAGAGGGAGAGAACTTCCCCATCACTAATTCTGGCAGAAAGGAATAATGTGAAATCTCTACATGATAAAATCCAGATGCAGTGGCGTAGCTTGCGAGGGGCGGGGGGAGCAAACCACCCTGAGTACCAGCCTTGGGGGGGGCAACATCACAAATGACCAAAATCGCAGAGGTTAGGAATAATATTATCATGCTTATACTGTTGGATGTGGAATTTACAGCAGGATGCAATGAAAAAACAGGAGTGAAATACCTCCATTCTATCAAAAATTATGGCCAAAAAGCCAGAAAAACAAAAATGCATGGAGCCCTATGGAAAGTAGAACAGGAGAGAGATCTTGGGGTGGTGGTGGACAGGTCGATGAAAGTGTCGACCCAATGTGCAGCGGCAGTAAAGAAGGCCAATTCTATGCTTGGGATCATTAGAAAAGGTATTGAGAACAAAATGGCTAATATTATAATTCCGTTGTACAAATCGATGGTAAGGCCACACTTGGAGTATTGTGTCCAGTTCTGGTCGCTGCATCTCAAAAAAGACATAGTGGAAATGGAAAAGGTGCAAAAGAGAGCGACTAAGATGATTACTGGGCTGGGGCACCTTCCTTATGAGGAAAGGCTACGGCATTTGGGCCTCTGCAGCCTAGAAAAGAGGTGCCTGAGGGGGGACATGACTGAGACATACAAAATTATGCAGGGGATGGACAGAGTGGATAGGGAGATGCTCTTTACACTCTCACATAACATCAGAACCAGGGGACATCCACTGAGGGACATGATTGAGACATACAAAATTATGCAGGGGATGGACGAGTGGATAGAGAGATGCTCTTTACACTCTCACATAACACCAGAACCAGGGGACAGCCACTAAAATTGAGTGTTGGGAGGGTTAGGACAGACAAAAGAAAATATTTCTTTACTCAGCGTGTGGTTGGTCTGTGGAACTCCTTGCCGCAGGATGTGGTGATGGCATCTGGCCTGGATGCCTTTAAAAGGGAATTGGACAAGTTTCTGGAGGAAAAATCCATTATGGGTTACAAGCCATGATGTGTATGTGCAACCTCCTGATTTTAGAAATGGGCTATGTCAGATGCAAGGGAGGACACTGGGATTCAGGGCTCTTGTTATCTGGTGTGCTCCCTGTGGCATTTGGTGGGCCGCTGTGAGATACAAGAAGCTGGACTAGATGGGCCTATAGCTTGATCCGGTGGGCTGTTCTTATGTTCTTATGGGCCATACAGCGCGTTTACTCACAAGTAAGCAAGCTTGTCTTAGTCCGTCGGAAAGGGCAGGCTGAGAGGAATCCAACAACACCAGAATGGTCCTGATCCAATGAACACAGCGCCCAAAAAACACCCAAGAAGGAAGTCCCTCCCTCCAAGCTGTGACTGTATTGAGCCCTATAGAAAGCAAAATTAAGCCACACAGTTATGTTTACTCACAAGTAAGCAAACTTACCTTGGCTCCTGGTCAAGTCTGGCAAAGGGGAATGCAAGGCTAGCTACATGGTCCCAATCTGATGAAAGTAGAACTAAACAAATGCTCCAGAAGGCAGCTCTCTCTCTCTCTCTCTCCCCCCCCCCCCATGAAAAGAATAAAACAGAGGCTTGAGGTGATAAGGCCTTTTTTTTTTCCTCTTTTAGACTTGTAAAACCACGTGGGTCCTGATAGTGATATGCTTTAAATATAAGAACTTACATTGAACTGGGCACTGGGTAGGGCTGAAAATCTCACTTTTGTGTGTGCATGTGTGCACGCGCGCGCGCGCGCGCGTGTGTGTGTTGAAGGGGTGTTATTGCAGGCAGGCTACAGAGAAAATTCACTTGGTGGAACAGGGCTGGCTTTCCCTTATTTAATTTTCTGACCATTATTATTATTCATTTAATGCAGGGTTGTCCAAACTTTTTGGCAGGAGGGCCACATCATCTCTCTGATACTGTGTCAGGGTCCAGGGGAAAAAAGAATTAATTTACATTTAAAATTTGAATAAATTTACATACATGTATTTATTAGAGATTGAACTTATATGGATGGATGAATGAATGAAGTTCTTGCAGTAGCTCCAGGCCTATAAAAGGCCTTGCACAAAGCAAGGCCAGTCTTTCCTTTGCTGCCACTGTTGCAACACAGATGTGAAACAGCAAGTATTGGAGCTTGTCCCACAGCTCAGGTGAGAGGCTGAACAGTCATACTCATGCTGAGAGCAGTTGCATTGGGCTAGCATGGGCTCCAGCAAGTCTCTGGAGGGCCAGAGGCTCATTGGAGACTGGGGGTTCCCTGAGGGCCTGATTGGAAGCCCCTGAGGGCCGCAAGTGGCCCCTGGGCCGGGATTTGGGCACCCCTAATTTAATGTCATGACTATTACTATGTCTCTGTCTCACCTACCTCACAGGGTTGTTGTGAGGACAAAATAAGCGGAGGAACCATGCACACCACCCTGAGCTCCTTAGAGGATGGGTGGTATAAAAATGTGAATCAATCAATCAATGGAATTATGTCATATGGGGATGACAAAAATTTGTGGGCCCTGGCGACAAATGACCTAGCTATGCCACTCTCCAGGTGCATGTTTCAATTAGAAGTGCACATCTTTCAGAAGCACATGATAAAGCTTTACCTGAACTGTACCTCTTCAGGTTGCAGCTCAACGCTTTGAGTGCTTCTCCACAATTTCTAATTTTGTGCAGACAATAAAAACAGCACATCAGGGGGCTGGGTAAGTAGAACGTTCACCTGGTATGCTAGTTTTTATGGGCATCAAATTTGTTAAATAGGCAAGTATTAAAAAATGTAGTTTCCCACCTGCAGGCTCAAGTGACACAATCCAGGAAAAACCACAGGATTCTGCTGTATGTGTCTGCCAGATCTCAGGTAGCTAACAGGAGAAAGGCAATTGCATATGTTGACTGTGTACATCAGGCATGTACAATGTCTGACCATCACCCATCAAGCCACGTCTAGCTGCATCTGAGTAGCAGGGCACAACACACGGAGAGAATCACAAGTATACAGGCCTGGTAAAACATTGCCTACGAATAAGGAATGTGGGTGATTGGATGAAAAGCTTTCATCCTTAGTTCCCCAGCCCCTACAAAGGTAGAGAGTACCCACACATCAAAAACAACAGTTTTAATATTGTAACTGTGGTATTTCACTGGCATTCCTGGAGGGGGGGGGGCAAAACATTTTGAGCCCAAGCCCATGAATGTCTACTCAGAAGTAAATTCCATTGTAGACAGTGGGGATTACTTCCAGGTAAGTGTGGATAGGATTGCAGTCTAAGTTTTTCAGGCACCTGAACACCTGTGTAAAGTGGTCCATCCCCCTTCCCTTCAGAGCCATTTTGCAGCTGTGAAAGCAAAGTGGAGGAGATGCCTCCACTCTGCTTTTGCAGCTGTGAATGGCTCTGAGGGCAAGGGGGATTGGTTGCTTTACACAGGCATTCAGGTGCCTGAAAAACTTAGCATTTTGTCCCCCCTCTAGGAATGCCAGTGTGGTATCTGATGGGGCAGCAGTGTCTCTAGGAGCAGCAGCACCCAAGGCAGAGATGATGGTGCAACATCATCACTTGACTTCTGGTTTTTCCCAGAGGAGGAGGTGGTGGAGGCAGTTTTGCAATCTGGCTGCCACCCCTATTCCTCCTTCTTTGGAGGATATTGGTTATGAGAGACCTCAGCTCTTCAGCTGCTCTGAGCCCACTCGGCTGAGTCGCTTCTTTAAAAAAGATTGTTTAAAACCTGGAGCACACACATGACCATGCTGTAGCCATGCAGTGCCCCCTTCCGGCCTGGTAACTAGGGCATATTGCCCTCCCCGTCCTTTGCTTGCTACGCCACTGTGATGGGTTTTCAAACTCTCACAGTCAAACAGCACAATCCTACGTATATCTACTCTGAAGGCAGTCCCACTGTGTCCATTGTGTCTCAGGAAAGTGTGTATAGGACTGCATCCAAAAGTTGTGTATTTTTCTTATATACAGCCTCATGTGTTTATTCCTAAAAGCCAACAGACACACATGATCAAATACCCTCCATCATGTGGTCTCCAACTTTTAATATGATTTATTTCCACACAAACAGTATGATGGCAGGTTGCTCTTGAGTGCACACATGATGGAAATTAGTCATTAATCAAGTGAATCCCCCACCGAAGCACTTTAACTTAATGAGCTAAAACAAATGATAGGAAGAAAAATATGCCAATGAATTAGACAAAGCAGAGAGATTACCAATCCAACAAGCACAGCAAAAAGGGTACACATATCACACCGTGTCAGGGCCTAGGCTTTGTTTTTGCTTCATTAGCCAGACTATTAATATTCATGGATTTCCAGAAGAGGCAGCCAGGAAGGAGCCCCATCTTCCATCTTGTTGTGTGGAAAGTGGAAATGTTTGTGTTCCCAAAATAAATGAACTGTTACGGGTGCCATTTCTATCTCAGCATTAAGTTATGTTGATGACTGGCAGTGTGAGCCCATGCATCTTTACTCAAAAGGAAATCACACTGATTTTCCCAGGGTATGCAATGCAAAACTGTGCATAATTACCCAGAAGAAATAAGCTCCAACTGCATGGAGTGGGGATTATATCTTCGTAAACATGTTTAGGTTTGCAGCCTTACTCCCAAGAAAGTGCACACAGAATTGCAGCTGAAGCCATTATCCTTTCCCTGCATATTTGAACAGGAGTAGGCTTTACAACAGTTAAGAAATCAGTCCTAGGTGGTTTTGCACTGGACTCCTGCACAAGCACTTGGAGGGTTTGGAACTGATATTTGAGGGATATGAATATGAATGGAGTAGTTTTACCCCTTTTTGAGGTGTCCCTTGGTATAAGTAGATGGCATTCAAGTGAGCTGTGGCTATGCACTGAAAATGAAAAATGAATGACTTAGAGCCAAAGGGCTTCTGCTTGCTAGATATTGAACAGACATAGATCGGTAAAGGAAGATCTCACTTCACATACACTCATCTAAATGCCAAGGAGCCCTAGACATACCAGTGTATGTTCAGAATATACCATTCACCAATCTGGAATCCTTCCTTTGCAGGTTCAGAGATGCTGTACTTTAGTTAATGGCGAGGCAGAAGAAGGAATTTCAACAGGTGTAACTTTTTTTTAGACCTGAGTGATGAAAAGCAACTGCTAAAATGCCCTCTTCTTCCCAATTATAAAGGCAACAGGAGCCCAATGCTCTCCAGCATGTGGTCACCGAGATTTGGGCTGCTGAAACCTGAACTAGGCTGAAAGATCAGCACTCTGGTTGTTGAATGTATGCAGTGCAACATTCAGTTTCCTGTCTCCAAAAGCAATGGAATTCCCCATTGGAAAGCAATGAATAACCTCTCAAGAGTATTTTAGATAAAAGGAAACAGCCAGATGCATTAGACCTTTGCATTGTCAACCCATTACGCATAACAGTTCAACCCAAAGCAGTTTTCATTCGCCAGCCCTAGAACCTCTTCTTCATCTCCCAAACAAGATTTATGTCGAAGATAGAAATTTTGTGGCTACAGCTTTCCTCAATGTTGCAATGTTAATTCCTTTTATCACTATTAAAAGGCAGTCAGAGGCTTCATCCACCTTAGCTGCAAGCAAGCTAATGGTCTACCTTAACTGCATGTGCATATTTACTTAGAAATAAGACCCAAAGAGTTCAGTGAGGTTTTGTTTCCTTGTCTAAGGGCCCAGTTCTATCTAACTTTCCAGTACCAATGCAGTCACAGTGCAGTCCCAACGTACAGGAATAAAAGTTCCCTTACCTTGAGGAGGCCTCTATGATCCCCTTGCCTTGAGGTGACCCCCCCCCCCCAACACGATGTAGCACACACCCCACTGGCACAGCTGCATCTGTGCTGGAAGGTTGAATAGGATGTGTGTTTAGGTTTGCAGCTTTAATTTTTCCTCTTGGGGAGCATTAGCAAGTGTGGAATTAAGATGTCCCCTGTGAGATCCTCACATAATCAGAGCCCTGTTAAGCCCTTTAAATGAAAGACTGTATGTTCAGTCCAACCTGAGAACACTTAGGCACGTAATTAAAACAGACTGCTCAAAGACCTTCATTTGCTGTAAATTTTCAATTTTTCATTAAGTGCCATGAGACTGGGCTTATAAAAGGTTCTAGTACACTAAGAACAGGAAATTAAAGCTAATGTAGATAGGCTGTCCCACAACAAGGAGGAATTTCAGATAGAAAAAAGCAAATCATCTGCTCTTCCTCCCTTTTCAAACAGCTGTGTGGCTTGCAGCTGACAAGCTCAACACTATTGACAGCATCCCCTGGTGATGTTGTTCTCCCATCAATGAGCCTCCTTGCCTCATCCCCACTCTACACAGGGCAAAGTGAGAAAATGCTGTCACCTAATTGGCTTGTGGCATGTTTGTGAGAAGGAGCTAAGGCAGCCTGCTGCTGTTCCTCCCCCTACCTACAGAGCGGGGTGTTTGGCATTTTGGACCCTCCCATCCACCAGGATAACAGTCAGAGATTAGCTGACTGCCTTTGGGGGCTGAGTAGGAATTTTTTGGTCTCCAGTGGTGCACCTCTTTTGAGGTGTTTTTTTTTTGGGGGGGGGGGTATGTTTGTCCAAGTTTATCACAACTGGCAGGAATAGTGCATGATGGAGATGTAAGAAAAGGGAATAGTGTAGACTAGGAAGTAAAGGGCGGGTTGTATGGCTGTCAAATATAAGGCCAGGAGGCTGGATGCAGCCCATGGAAGCTTTTTATCTGGCTCTTAGCTGGTGAACGTTACTGGGGTGTTACTACTGTAAAGGCAACCCAAATGAAAACTGGGCTCTCCCATAATTTGAAATACGATCCAGATTTGCACACTTTTTCTTCTGTCATTTGCAGCTAATGAGTTCCTAAGTGAGAAAAAGTGCTTATTTTTTTTGTTATGACCTATTTAATGACATCACTTCCTGCCTAATGATATCAGTTCCAGACCTCAGCAGGAGTCATGAATGCTATTTGACCCACTGTATGAAATGAGTTTGACAGCCCTGTCCTATGTAATCCTCCCCAGTGCTCAGGGTGGGCGTCAGTAATGAATCCTCCCAAGTTGCTGGGTCCTTGGCAGCTGCCTAAAATAGTTGTTTTGTGAGCCCAATTGTAATGGGCCACTGTGCTGGCAAAGCACTTGCTCTGCCGATGCAGACTATCACAAATGTGCTGAAAGGCCTTTTGCAGCAACACACCATCCAGGCTTGCTGGTGGAAAGGCCAAAGTCACTGGCACAGCAGGGGACACTTGCCTGAGAAGATAAGTTTTGCACTGTGCAGAGCAGGGTCTGGAGTAGGCTGGGGGAGGGCAGGGAACATAAGAACAGCCCCTCTGGATGAGGCCAAAGGCCCATCTAGTCCAGCTTCCTGTATCTCACAGCGGTCCACCAAATGCTCCAGGGAGCACACCAGATAACAAGAGACCTGCATCCTGGTTCCCTCCTGGCATTCTGACATAGCCCTTTTCTAAAATCAGGAGGTTGTACATATACATTATGGCTTGTAACCTGTAATGGATTTTCCCTCCAGAAACTTGTCCAATACCCTTTTAAAGGCATCCAGGCCAGATGCCATCACCACATCCTGTGGCAAGGAGTTCCACAGACCAACCACACGCTGAGTAAAGAAATATTTTCTTTTGTCTGCCCTAACTCTCCCAACACTCGATTTTAGTGGATGTCCCCTGGTTCTGGTATTATGTGAGAGTGTAAAGAGCATCTCCCTATCCACTCTGTCCATCCCCTGCATAATTTTGTATGTCTCAATCATGTCCCCCCTCAGGCATCTCTTTTCTAGGCTGAAGAGGCCCAAACGCCGTAGCCTTTCCTCATAAGGAAGTTGCCCCAGCCCCGTAATCATCTTAGTTGCCCTCTTTTGCACCTTTTCCATTTCCACTATATCCATTTTGAGATGTGGCAACCAGAACAGGACACAATACTCCAGGTGTGGCCTTACCATTGATTTGTACAATGGCATTATAATATTAGCCGGACTAGATGAGCCTATGGCCTGATCCAGTGGAGCTGTTCTTATGTTCTTAACACAGGCTCTGTACATGAGGTACAATCTACATGTGTTAGGGTTAGCTATAAGGTCATTTGAACAGGGCTAAGGATGCATGGGATTGCAACCTAAGGAAGAACATCACAAGTAGTACTGATGGTGCTACTGTGAATTTGAGCAGTGCTTATCCATTTTCTCATTAGAGTTGCTGTGACTACATAGAATCCATCTATTATAATTATTAGTTTTCATTATATTCAGAATGAGAATTTTCTAGAGTTCCTGGCTGTTGTTTGTTTTTAAATGAAAACTCATTTTACCAAGTAAAGATAAAAGTTGCAAAATTCTAGGCGTCCATTATAAAAGCATCAAAGAAAAAGGCAAATGGATAATTAGCCAGAATTATCTTTAGAGAGTAATTTCTGATTCTGCTATAAACTCCTGCTGTGAAGATTTATTCAAAACACAGTGAAATTCCCAGAACTCATTAAAAAGGATGGAAGGACAATGGGAAGCGAGGATATTTTGGGTCGGTGATTGCAGAGGTCACCATTCAAGCACCTTATTTACAAGCCTGTGTATTGATAAAATGGTGATCAGGAAAATAAATCTATATCAGTGATTCATTTTGTTGATGACACTAGAAAGAATGCCCCGGGTGGTCAGTAGAACAGTGTAGGCTTAACTATAGCCATTGTTTTTCAAACTGTAGGTCAGGACCCACTAGGTGGGTCATGAGCCAATTTCAGGTGGGTCGTGTAGCACCTGGCTCATCCACCATTGAAAATACAGAGCTGAAAATATAGGGTACAGAGCTGCTGGGCAGGGTAGGCTCTTAGTGGTGGAGAGCTTTGGGCTGAATAGGTGGGAAGATGGGACACTGGAAAGAGGGAAGAGCTGTGTGGTTGATGGATCCAAGTCTGCTTTGACTAAGGAACTGGAATGTTTGAATTCTGAGCTATGCAAAATGACAGCATGAGAACACTGTGTAATGGGATCTTTGGCTGATTGTGGCTTAGGTTTGAAGCCTAAATTGATGGTGTCACTTCCAGCCATGACATCACTTCCGGGTTAATGACATCACTTCCAGTGGGGGCAGAGGCAGTATCAGGTGGCAGGTCATGTTGGACCATCCCTAGAGGCAGTGAAGAAAACAGACTTATCCTTGCATCTGTGGAGACCCTCTTCTTAGGTATATTAACAATTAGAATGCAAAAAATATGTATATTTTAAAAGCATTAACTGTGCTTACTTTTATACTTCACAGTGATCATATATAGGTTGAAACACACAACCAAGGAACTTCACTTTCTCCATGACATCTGTATATATTTCTGTTTGCCACCAGATACACAGAAGACAATTCGTGCTGAAGAAGGTATCTGTAACTCATGACCTTGAAATACTTATGCCAACAGTGCCTCTGTTCCACAGATCCTGACCAATTATCACTTAGCTGCCCCAAGATTCTATTCTCCCCCTTGTGCTCTATTTTACTAGCACATACCGATGGAGAAAAACTTCCTACTGAGTCAATGCAAAAAATGCTGTGGATATCAGGTTTCATGATGCCCTCTTTCGGTGGCATCTATTCTAAAGCTACTCCATCTACCTAATGCATTAGCAGCCATTTGTCTCACTCTATCAGATAGATTAAAGACTCAATCTACCTAGTAATCCAATTACCCTGCATGAGAAAAGCAAATGTATCTCTGGTCAGTGCCTGTGAGTTGAGGAATCCATCACAGTAGAATATGAAATCCAATTAATTGTGGGCCTCCATGAACATCATTACTCCATTCATTTTTAATACATGTGTTTACTACCTCTTTTTAAAACAGATTTGGGGGTCTTAAGAAGATTTGCAGTATTGTGCAGAGCTTAATTTCTTTTCATACACAAGACATGGATCCAATTAAATTAGGATTGATCTGCAAGAAGAGGTTAAAAAAAGAATAAATATATGCTACTTGAATAAACAATTACTGAAGGGACAAGTCTGAGCAATGGCGAATGCTAGCTGCATCCATAAGAATTGGGTTCCTGGAGAACTTTTTTCATGGCCAAAGGAACAATACTTTGAATGATTTGGTCTTTATCCCTTCTTCTAAAGGAGGACGTAACTTTATGTCTATAAGAGGCCATTTAAGAGCTCTGAATAAGGATGTGCAGTAGCCAAGCCACTTTTAACCCCCAAGCATCCCCTTTTACGACCCATTTAAAATGAAATGCACATGGAGTAAATCTGATGGTCAATTTAAACACTACACCTCCCATGTGAACATGGGTGAAGTGTTTTTTTAAAAGCATCTTGTATATTTCTCATGACTGCCACACTTCCACAATCCTCTTTCGTTGTGTTTCTTAAACTGTGAGTTGGGACTCACTAAGTGGGTCACGAGCCAATTTCAGGTAGGTCCCCATTCATTTCAGTGTGTATTTTATTTTTGTTTGACTTGATACTACCATAGTACATGACTGCATTTGGGAAAATGTTACAGATCTGTACTTTTAACAGGTTACTATATATGTACTTTTAACAATGATAATCAGTGGGGCTTACTCCTGTGGATAGGATTGCAGCCTTTGGGTTATTTGGGGAATTTTTTTAAACAGATCAGCAACTACTTCAGAGGGTTATGAGGTTTTTTCTTTATTTTAAATAAATTTTTAAACTTATACTTATTGCAAACTTTTAAATTAATTACCGTATTTTTCGCTCCATAAGACGCACCTATTTTTTAGAGGAGGAAAACAGGAAAAAAAATATTCTGAACCAAATAGTGTAATAAAATATTTAATAAACTATAACAGAATAACATTTGAACCATCCCCCCCCTTCTTAGGGTGAATGGGATCATAAACTGGCATGAAGATCCCTCCCTTTATTAGGGTGAATGGGATCATAAACTGGCATGAAGATCCCCCCTTCATTAAGGTCCCCAACATGCACTCTTTTTTGCAGTATTCGCTCCATAAGACACACACACTTTCCCCCCCACTTTTGGGGGGGAAGTGCGTCTTATGGAGCAAAAAATACGGTAATTGATTTGATTTTGTCGTATGGGGAGTGTTAAAAAATTTCCTGCTTGATGATGTAATTTCCGGCCATGACATCACTCTCAGGTCAATGACATCACTTCTGTTGGGTCCTGAACAGACTGTCATTCTAAAAATTGGGTCCTGGTGCTAAAAAGTTTGAGAACCACCCCTCCATTTCTTACGACAGCTTGTCATCACAATTTGGTTTCGTCAAGAAGCAAAACATTTTTTTCCTCCCAGGAAAGTGCGTAAAATATTGCAGCCTGTGTCACAGAAAATTTTTATTTTTGTGTTTTTTATTTCTTTGAGTCTTGTATGGAATTATGTAAAGTTGTAATATGTAGTAGGATGAATAGTAGTAACTGTAAGTGATTGCTATCCTTTTGTGATTTTTGACTTCTAATATGAAATGTTTGAGCGTGCAAGCCTAAGAGATTGGGTGATGTCACCAGTGGCAGACGTCCACAGCCCGTACCTGGGGCAAAAGTCCGCGATAGTGCACTCTGCAAGATGCTGCTGCTCCCCTGTGTGCAAATCCACCCTCCCCCCACTCACCAAAACGAAGCAGAATCTTGAATGACTCCAGGACAAACCGAGGAAGCCTCCCAAGGCTTTCCCGCAGTCTTAAACTGTGCTTCCGGCAAACTGGAAACCATTTCTGACCACATCGGGAGCCTCAATGAGGCTTCCATGTGGTCCTAGAGGTGCACGGAGTTCCGGGTCTGGGGCATTTGCCCCTTTCACTGAATGGCAGGTTCGCTACTGGGTGTCACCCTCTGCTTGGCGTCAGGTTTAGAACAGTTGTTAACTTTTTAGTTCAGAAGAAAGCACTGCACTGTTACAAAAAAAAAAAAAAATGGATGGCAAAGATGCATTACTGCCCTGTTTACTGTGTTTAAAACAGCAGCACAAAGCACATTGACAACCAAAGAGTAGCATGGAGAGAATAGTAGTTCCAGCTGTCAAAACCACATCAGATAAAGTTTGCAAGAGGATTTGGAAACCAAACATACATTTTTCTTTTCCCATAAGGGTTAGAAACAAAGAGATGCTCATTTAAATTAACAGTTTAATCCCTGTCTATGAAATGTTACCTGTAAATGAACTCTTGTGTTCATGCATCAACAAGGTTATTATCATTCAAAGCAGTGACTACAAAAGAGAAGATAAAGAATGAAAGAGAGGGAAGGAGCAAGGACAGGCGAGGTTGTTTCAAGGAGAATATTAATGCCAAGGCAGCAAATCTATTAACTATCTAAAATTTTGTGGTGGGTTTTAAAGATTGATATATTATGAAAGACAGTTGCATACTATGAAATGACCTTTTATTGCTGGAAGATAATTCTGTCCAAACGATTCATAAAAGCCCATGGTATTAATAAATCTATAATTAAAACAGCATCCTCTTTTTCAAATGTGTTTTAGGATCCAACAGCTTAGAGATCAAACCAGAAACATCAAAATGAAAACTTCTGCCAAAAGTGAATCCAAAAGATGTTATAATCTCCTGCAGTGATTTTCAACCACTGTGCGACGGCACATTGGTGTGCTACAAATAATCTGCAGTTGTGCCATGGGAGTTTGGGGAGGGTCATTTATTAGTAGGGCTATTGGGGGATGTGAGTCCCCCGCTGGCAGTGCCATGTGCCTGGTCAATTTTCCAGAAACTGATGGTGTACCTTGACAATTTTAGCACTGACAGTTTTGTCAGTGTGCTATGAAATGAAAAAGATAGAAAATTGCTGCTCTACTACAACTGGGAAAGAAAATATTTTACTGGAAAACATTTATATGATCCAAAGTAATTTAATGTTTAAAATTTGTCTCCAGATAAGTTGTGTTGGCAACCTTCAGTCTCGAAAGACTATGGCATCGTGCTCTGAATGGTGGTTCTGGAATAGCGTCTAGTGTGGCTGAAAAGGCTGATTCGGGAGTGACAATCCCTTCCACACTGGGAGCAAATGCAGTCTGCCCCTGGTCTGTCTCATTGGCTATGGACTTTCCTTCTTTGCCTCTTAGACTGTTGAGATCCACTCCTAAGGCCTTCAGATCCCTCTTGCAGATGTCCTTGTATCACAGCTGTGGTCTACCTGTAGGGCGCTTTCGTTGCACGAGTTCTCCATAGAGGAGATCCTTTGGGATCCGGCCATCATCCATTCTCACAACATGACCAAGCCAACGCAGGCGTCTCTGTTTCAGCACTGCATACATGCTAGGGATTCCAGCGCGTTCCAGGACTGTGTTGTTTGGAACTTTGTCCTGCCAGGTGATGCCGAGAATGCGTCGGAGGCAGTGCATGTGGAAAGCGTTCAGTTTTCTCCTGTTGTGAGCGAAGAGTCCATGATTCGCTGCAGTACAGAAGCGTACTCAGGATGCAATCTCTGTAGACCTGGATCTTGGTATGTTCCGTCAGCTTCTTGTTGGACCAGACTCTCTTTGTGAGTCTGGAAAAAGTGGTAGCTGCTTTACTGATGCGTTTGTTTAGCTCGGTATCGAGAGAAAGAGTGTCGGAGATCGTTGAGCCAAGGTACACAAAGTCATGGACAACCTCCAGTTCATGCGCAGAGATTGTAATGCAGGGAGGTGAGTCCACATCCTGAACCATGTCCTGTGTTTTCTTCAGATAAGTAGAGGTGTTTAAAAGCTGTTATTTATTTTACTCAGAAGTAAAGTTCATTGTGTTCAGCAAGACTTAGGCTGCAATCCTAACCACACTTTCCTGAGAGTAAGCCCCCTTGAACAAAATAGGACTTACTTCTGAGTAGACTTGGTTAGGGTTGTGCCCTTAGGCTCTAATTCTATCTCACCAGAAGCAAACACCTCTACAGATAAGCAGAATGGATTCAGAGGTCAGTTATTTTATTCGTATATTCAGAGTCAAAACATTTTTTTTTAATGCCAGGTTCAGAACTGATGTCTGACCCTTGAATTTGGTATTTGATTCCAAAACCATTATTCAAATGTTGGCATTAAAGCAGTCAGTCAAATGGCAGATTTGCAATCTATCCAGAATTACTCCGCAAGTCTAATGTTCTCTGTGTATCTATTTTTATTTTAACACATGGGTGAAATCACTAGAAAGGGTAAATTCACTTTTTGGGCAGTTCATTTTACTGATGGGCAAGTGATCTCAGGATTTCTGTCTTTGACTAATTACTCACTTCAAGTAAAATGGCAGCCTAGATTGTGTCAAGCCAGTGGTACTCAAACTTCTTGGAAGTAAATCTCCCAAGATAAGTCAAGATAAGGGAGGAAATTAGCGACACAATCCCCAGGATCGTGCTGCTGCAGGGAAGGGGGGCTATTTTTAGACTTATGTGCTGCCAGGGTTTGGGGAGCCCCATGGAGCGCTCTCCAGGGCTCCCCACAGCTTGTAAAAAGTGAAAGTTGCAGAGCACTCCTTGGGGCTTCCCACACACCCCTAGACCCTGGCAGCACATAAGTCTAAAAATAGTCCCCCTTCCCCCGCAGCGGTGTGATCCTGGGAGATAGCATCGCTACCTTTCCCCTAGCCCCGTTCCCTAAAGGGAAAGGGGCAGTGTTACACAGGCTGGTAGGTTGCAACCACTGTGTTAAAGAATTAGTTATAAATTACTAACAGTCCAATCCTATGCATGTCTACTCAGAAGTAAGTCCCATTAGAGTCAATGGGGCTTACTCCCAGGCAAGAGTGGATAGGATTGGGCTGTCGGACAGTAGGTGTCCATTATGCTTCAGTCTGCCCATAACCCAACATAGGTTGCAATTCTGTGCACATTTACCAGGGAGTAGGTCCGATAGGCAATTTACTTCCATGTGTAGCACTGGGCTGTAAGCCTCTAGAGCAGGGGTGTCCAAAGTTTTTGGCAGGAGGGCCACATCATCTCTCTGACACTGTGTTGGGGGCTGGGGAAAAAATAATTTGCATTTAAAATTTGAATAAATTTACAGAAGTTTACATAAATGAATATATTAGAGATGAACTTATATGAATGAATGAAGGTCTTGCAATAGCTCAAGGCCTATAAAAGGCCTTGCACAAAGCAAGGCTGGTCTTTCTTTTGCTGCTGCTACTGCATCACAGACGTGAAACAGCAAGCAGAGGAGGGAGCCCTCATCCCATAGCTCACGCGAGAACTGTGAGAGGTCAAACAGTTGCCCTCACACTGAGAGCAGTTGCATCGGGCCAGTGCGGGCTCCAACAAATCTCCGGAGGGCCAGAGGCTCATTGGAGACTGGAGGCTCCCTGAGGGCTGCATTGAGAGATCTCGAGGGCCGCAAGTGGCCCCAGGGCTGGGGTTTGGGCACCCCTGCTCTAGAGCCATAATCCAATCAATGATTGCAGCTACAATGGCTAATATGATGGGGCAACTCAATCCATCAGGGCCACAGTGCCAGCCTGTGGCACATTGCCCTGGCAACGGCCATCATGAAAATGCCAGAAATCACATTGAAGCACAAGCAAAAGCAGGTGTCAGTGCATCAAGTGCAGAGGCCAGCACAGATAGGCACTGGGCCTTCATGCTGATTGGAGAGGCACCAGGCACTGACTTAAATGGAGTCCAAAATGCCCTGTGCTACACTGCTGTGTACTGAAGCCCTTCACCATCAGGTCTAGAATATTTCAGTTTGTTTCCATTCTCAATTGATCCTTCCATTTAACTGTTTCAGTTCTCAGTATTCAGCCGTCATCCCTTATTGATTTTTTCCCCTCTCTCTTGCCATCCAAGTTCTAGAAAAGGATCGCCAACTTTAGTTTGACTTTGCTGCTGTAAAATATAATAGTGTTTTGGAGGGTCAGTGTTAAAATATCAAGGGTGAATTAGCTCAAAAGGTTACAGCAAGAAACATATTGGTATCTTGGCTTTGACCATTTGTCTTCAGTTGTCAAAAAAAAAAAAACACATCTCTTTTTTGGGGTGTGTGTGTGTGAAAAATGCTGTATCCTAGTTAGGTTGAAGGTTGATCACAGATTCTAAACATACTTCTTGTCCTTCCGTACTTGTGCTTAGGTCAGAAATAAATCATAAAAAGAATAGTTGCACTAATTCTTGTGACTCTAATAAGGTAATCTGTTTGACAAAGGTAAAATGGAGAAGATCAGCAGACTCCAGTCTGTTTATTGGTAAGGAACAGGACAATGTAAATATTCTTTCCACAGTGCACCAATGTCCATGCAGTACTTTGACTCCCTTTACAAATGGGAGAAACTTCCAGAAACTTTCTTCTTCTTGCCATGCTACACAAGATTTGCAGAAGATTGCCATTTTCATTGTGTTGAGTAGCTCACTGTAATGCCATGCTAAGTGACTCTTAAAAGGCCCACAAATTGTACATGGCTAAGTGGGCACTAGAAGATGTAGGAACAGATGTCACTGTGAACTTCACTCATTACAAGAAACCAGATTAAACGAAGTGAATGCCTTTGCCCCGCTTATGTGGGTCATCAGGGAAATTAAGCCTAACAATAGATCTGTTTCTTCAGGACCCTGGCATCGGCCCAGTATGTTCTGCACACTTAACACTGGCACACGTCCAAACTCAGTGGGTGATTTTCTGCTCACAGACCTTTAAGAGCAGCCTTGTCTTTTGTCCCTAGGTCTCCTTCCAGACTAAGCCCTCCTTCTAATTTAGGTTACATTTCTGCCCTCTCTCTCCCTCTCTCTACCTTCACAACTGAAGAATAGGAGTTTCAAGTGCCACGCAGAGAACAAACATGCTCAATTTGTAGGAAATGGGATCTTCACTACAGCAAATTGAAGACTGCCAGAAACCCTGACTCCCAATTTGCCATGACACTATCTGAAGTGTTTGGCAGGAGGGAATGAAAACTGTCCACAACAAATGAGTCTCCTAGTGCTATTTTATTTTTTTTAATAGAAAACTAAAACTGCACAGGTTTAATCTCAGAAAGGTTAATCTCCAGAAAGCTTCCTTGTATGCAAGCTAATGTAGGAAATGCCTTTATTAGGACCAACAGAAATATCACAGAGTGGAAAATTAGTATATTGAGTTCACCAGATCTCATCTTTGGGCTGGATGTTAAATGAAAACAAAATGAAAACAAATTGGGGGAAAGAATAATGATTTAAGCAGATGTGGTCTTAAAAATCCAGGTTCTAACAGTCCTAAGATGGTATGAATGAAGGAGGTGATTTGTGAACTTAATTAGGTGTTTAAAAAGTGTTCAGGGTGCAACAAGGCATGTTGAATGGAAAAGGAATGGTGCTTCTCTCTCTGAAAATATAAAAGCCATGAGTTACTTGGATGTGTCCCTCCATTACTAATTGAAACACATAGGGCTCATGTAAGTTAGCGAATGGAACTAATTAAAACACAGTAGTCATTGTATTTGGTAAACCAAAGAATAATTTTAGGTGAAAACAAAATTTTAGAAGTCTCTGTTCATATTCTTTCCTGATCTTTGAATCACAATTATGCAATGGCTTCTTAAGTGTTGCTGCTTTTCCAAAGGTGAGGAGCCAGGGTGCCTGCTCTTTGCGTACCATGAAACTGAGAAGAAATGTCTTAAGTTTCAAACACCTAGTAGATCTGAGGGAAATGTGTTCACAGATAAAATGCATGGACTCACCTGGGCAGATCAGCCCAATTCCTGCAAGCTTCAGTTCCTAGAGGGCTAACATTTCCTTTACCTTCTCTACTACTGGTTTTTTCAAACCAGTGATTCCTCCTCTCTTTACTGCCCAACTTCCCCTCCTCTCTCTGGGAGTTTTCTTGTGACTTGTTGCCAGGGTATTGCCCTTCCTCTGTCTTCTGGCCATTTGAGCCCTTTTTTATAAATCTGGCCCATCATATGCACTTCAGATCTGGATGCCATTGTCCAGAACCGGGCTAGCCGTTCTCCTGTTGTTGGGGGACAGTATGATAGGGTTGAGTTGGGGCTACATCGTGGTACATATGGGCAATGAGAAAAAAAATGATGCTACCTATGATTTATATATATCATGATGAATGCTGTATAGAAGATATTTAATTGGGAAATGAGGGATTAGTTTAATTCTTTTTCATTTCTGAATGACTGCATTAAAATAAAAAGTCAGGTACCATAACTATAATTACTTTAATGTCAGGAAAGAAAGGAGCTTCCATTGTCATCAAGGAGCCTACTTATTTTACACATCAGAGAGTCAGATGCATCTTTTTCTGACATCATGGAAGCCGCCTGAATATGTAACAATCTGAGCATGAAAGTAACTAAAAGAGTCTATCATTATATAATTATACAATTATATATACAGTATAATTATCAGTCTTAGACCTCATGAATTATGTATCCAGGACCTGTGTGCACCAGTAATCTCATCCACTTGGAGAAAATCTGGTTCTTATGGCAATCAGTGGCTGGAGCGATTCTGAAATAGAAAAGCTCTGCTGCGAATGAAAGAGTGCGAGTCTGAGAAAGAGAACTTTTAATAAGATGATTGATCCTGCAGCTGTCATGGTGCATTATTACCAATAAAAGTAGACACTTCTTAGAGCTCAGATGCTGATCTAATATATTTTGTTGTTGATTTAATTTAATATGTTGGCTTTCTGCTTGGCAGACGGTGAGTCTGCCCAGAATTCTGCAAACAAGAAAACCATCAGCAGTTCAGCAGTTGGAAAAAAGAGACATCAATTTGCATAAAAGACTCCAGCCAGGGTTTCCAGGCAGCTGTTGCTGTATACTGTCAGTGTGTTGATGAGGCTATAAGAGACAGTGTTTGTTTTCTAGTATATCCATACAGGGGATAATGTGAAAATTAACTGAGTAGGTGTTCCAAGTGCCAGCCAGTCTCAACTTTTAAAATGAGCAGGACCATTCCTCATAGATAATAAGATATTTGTATTCCTGAGGTATCATGGATAATATCACAACCACTTTTATGAGGTAGTTTCTTTTATATTCAGTTACATCTGTTCTGCAACTTGAACCCATTTCTTATTTATTTACTTCAAGGACTCTGAATGATTCATGGCACAATCCTAATTGTGCTGTAATCCTACAGTCCAACCAGGCTGTAGCACCGGCACAGTGACCATTACGCTGGACTAGGCTGTTGCAAACATGCTATAAAAGCATGTTGCGACATCCTGGCAGTTAGGTATGCAGTTAGGAAGGCCTGAGCTGGTTGCTGGAGCCAGTGTAGGCAGAACACATGCTAGAGCAGGTAAGAGCTGTTCTGAGCAGCACAGGGGATGGGGATAGTGGGGGAGGGCAGGAACGGGGTGTAACGGGGGAAGGTGGGGTGTCTTGGGTCTTGGGAGAAAGGTGGGATTGGTGGCACTGGTGCACACCAAATCCTGTCCCCCTTCCTGGGCCTGAAAACCCAATATGAGGCATAAGAACATAACAGCATAAGAACAGCCCCATTGGATCAGGCCATAGGCCCATCTAGTCCCAGATGGGACTAGTTCCTGTATCTCACAGCAGCCCACCAAATGCCCCAGCCACCAAATGTCACTGGCACAGCAGGGGACACTTGCCTGAGAAGATAAGTTTGGCACTGTGCAGAGCAGGGTCGGGAGTAGGCTGGGGGAGGGCAGGGAACATAAGAACAGCCCCACTGGATCAGGCCATAGGCCAATCTAGTCCAGCTTCCTGTATCTCACAGTGGTCCACCAAATGCCCCAAGGAGCACACCAGATAACAAGAGACCTGCATCCTGGTGCCCTCCCTTGCATCTGGCATTCTGACATAACCCATTTCTAAAATCAGGAGGTTGCACATACACATCATGTCTTGTAACCCATAATGGATTTTTCCTCTAGAAACTTGTCCAATCCCCTTTTAAAGGTGTCCAGCCCAGATGCTGTCACCACATCCTGTGGCAAGGAGTTCCACAGACCAACCACACGCTGAGTAAAGAAACTTGGACTTGCACCAGCTATTTAGCAGGTGAAGGTCTGAGTTGCCCGTTTGTGCAGGATAGGGGTTTTCCTGGGTTAAGAGAAGATTCAGCCCATTACCATGAGGAGTCTTCCAGCCTGTTCAGTACACACTTAGGATGGAACGCAGCCATGCTGGCCCGGCTGCATCAATGCAGGTAAGGACTGGCCTGCCCAACATTTAGAAACCAGAAACAGTAATGCATTAAAGGTGATGCTCACAGCACATGTTGATCCCTCTCCACCAAATCTCAGTCAATGCAGATCACAACTACCACTTGATGTTAATATTTTGATGATAATGCTCCATTAGCTCCTGTGCGACAGTGATTTACCTCTGCACCCATTGTTGTTGGGATCCTTCAGTCTCGGAAGACTATGGTGTCACGCTTGGAATGGTGGTTCTGGAACAGAGTGTCCTCTCCAGTGCGCAAAGCCTGGGTAAAGTAGGTATGGAGGATAGGCTGTTACCCATGCAGCAAATCCCCCCTCTCCACATCGCTGAAATGGTCCAATGGAAAGCCAGAGGCCAATACGGTTGGTTCAAGCGGCGTCGCAGGAGTTGCCAGAACGTGACTGTGTTCAGCCATGTACTGCCTCAGGGACTCTGGCTCCGGATTTTGCCTCGAGGTTGACTCCTGAAGCCTTTTCCATAACTGGATGTAGCCTCAAGGCAGTGGAGGTTTGGGATCAGAGTTTTCCTTCTCTCAGATGAGCTGCCTCCCCAGGCTGACGAGTCCCATCTACCTGGTGGCTGTTTAGTCGCCTCTTATGACAAGTACAGCCAAACTGAGGGCCTATTCTTATCCCCAGCCCCCAGGGGTTCTCTGCGCCCAAGGGCAGAACCCAAGGTTCTCTGCACCCAAGGGCACTGCAAATATGGCACTACATCCTGCTTCCAGAAAGCAGTCTAAAAAGGGCTCTTAGAAAGTACTGTAACTAGAGAAAATAATAGCCCCATCCAATGCCCAGACAGTTGCAGTGGCCTGCATGCTATCCTGGCAACAGCTGTCACAAAAATGCCATAAGGTAGTTTGCTGCTGGCAAGCAATGAGCAGCACCAGCAGAGAGGCCAGCACCAGTCACCACTGGGCCTCTGTGCCAGCGGAATGCCACAGAGGAACACACAGTGGTAAGTGTCCATACAGGATGCCAGGGAGGTGATTCAGGGCAGGGGATGGCAGGGGAAGACAGAGAAGGGGCTAAATTGGGATGGAGAGTAGGCCAGAGGGTGGTTCAGACCCAGGATGGGGTGGAGACTCTGGCATAGGCTGCCATTGTATCCTACCCCACCTCTTGAGCCTCAGAGCCCTACATGGGTCTCCTCAGTTTTGTGCAAGGGAACTGATGTCTTACTCTGAGGAGACCTCTGGCTGCTTCTCTGGCCCTGCAGCTGTTTCGGCACCACTGTACTGCACGGCACCAGAAAAGCATAGGATTGGACCCTAAAAATCCTAATCTGTTCCCACTTAGCCTGGTCCTTTCCTCACATTCATATTCTTCTTCAGATAGAGTCTTTTACATAACCCCCATAAACCCGAAATTAAATTCTTCTTACTGAAAGGTGTTGCCGTAACACCCACTCCCCAACTAACCCTACTCTTCCCCCATTGCAATGTTCCTTTCTTATTCACAAAGAAATATGAAATAATCAGCATTCAAAGCAACGCTCAGCTGACCAACCCTTCAGCAACTTCCTGTCATCACCCTTCAGCAGGCCCAACATTTCACTGTAGGCTGGAAGGGCAGCAATTCAATGACTATCTGGGGTAGAGTCAGCATGACTCAAAAGACTTATTTTTAATTCATTCAATGTTAAATTGTTTGTTTTTTTAAAAGTTACGATTGTTTATTACAATTATTTCTGGTTGACTTTACACTTCACATGAGAACTGAGTGACCAGTGAATGCACCAAGAGGAAGAAGGGTGGCAGTGGTAGGCACGCATGTTGAAGACAGATAAAAACCCTTTGTTTTATCATACAGTATATTAAAACTATTGCTAAACTTATCGGTGGCGTAGCTAGGGGGCTGCAGGGGGTAGCAGTTGCACCGGTCATCACGCTTTAAGGGGGCAACAAGCTGACCTTGACACTAGTGACCAAAATTGTGATCACATACATTTGGTATGTATGAATAATACCATCGTGTTATACATCATTAGAAAGGTAATTTAATGCAGAGTGCAATGAAACAAACTGCACGGGAATATCTGCATTCTGTCAAAAGTTATAGCCAATTCACCAGAAAATGAAAACACAACTGTCTTGTGGAACAAAAAGTGGATTTGCTTATCTCCAAACTGACCTATAAGACTGATTGTTCTGATTATGATACAGCATGGAACCAATAACGTTTTATTTATTTACTTAATTAAATTTGACTTTATTATGCGGGGGGGGGCTACAAAATCTTCTTTGACCCCAGGTAGCAGATAGTTGCCTTAGCTATGCCACTGGCTGGGGGGAGGCAGCAGAGCAAGTGGGTGGTGAGCTGCTGGAGGGAGAAGGTGGGTTCCCCCCAATTTTCACTTATTAAAAAACCCGGGCATGATGTCACTTCTGGTGACATGGTGTGTTCACTGAACATGTGATGAGTCCTTTTATAATATATCTAGCAATATTATTATTATACAACAAAACACCCCATTTTTAAAACAAAGGGATTTGTCTGTCTTTGACAGGAGCAACAAAGACATAACCCTGTTTAATTGTTTTCTCAGTGAATCATTGAGGGTGCAATCCTAACCAACTTTCTAGCACTGACATAGCTGTGCCAGTGTGACATGCACAGCACCCTGCAGTGGGGAGGCAGTCAAGGGGGCCTCCTCAACGTAAAGGCATGTTTGTTACCTTACCTTGGGGCTGCACTGCGGCTAAGTCAGTGCTCGAAAGTTGGTTAGGATTGCGCCCTGACTCCCTCACCCCCTACTTCTATACATGGCACACTTACACAGACGTAAAAATCAGGGAAAGGAGGAGGAGGCCCCAGATGTAGCAGTTGGGCTAGTTATGATGATAAGCAGAGGAACCACATTCCTGTCAGTAATTTGTGGTTGTTTTAGTGGTGTCAATTGGTGTTACAGGAGCAATTTCACCTTAAGTTTCTCATTTGGGTAGAGATGAAGTCTTTAAATAAGTTTTGTTCCCCTTGAGAATGTCAGTCTTGAATATTCACAATTATTTTCCTCATTTCCTGACAGGAACATTATCTGAAACGTGCTCTGTAAAAGTGCCATCACATCGCTCTTCCCCCACACACCCATTATTCACTTCTGTCTGAATAGTTCTACTCATTTCCTCTCTCCTTTTCATATGTTAAACTTCACCTCCAATTATGAAATCCTCGGGCTGATTTTCCCATGCCAGTGGAACTATTCAAGTGCCTTGTCAGAGGTTAAGCTTGCGTCAGAACATCAAGAATAGAAATATTCAAAACTGCACATACCTAAGGACACTTGAGTGGCTGACAAGTGCGGCTTCGGCTTCGTGATGGAAGAGCTATTGTGCCGCAGAAAGCACAATTGTGAAGAACAAAGCCGCACTTTTAAGGCATTAACTTGGGGCAAGGGAGTCTAGAGATAGATGTTGCAGTCGAGAATATGTCCTGCCTTTGGTAGAGTCGTTAAGAGTCCCACAAAGCAGAAAAAACAAAGTGAGAGGATGAAGTGAAGCAACGGGTGCTTAGCTGAGAAGTCAGTTCTTTCACACTTTTGTGCTTTTTCACTGTGTATTCTTTTTGAGGCATCATTGATATGGAAGCTGGACTTCTGCAGCTCAACAGGACTCTAGACGCACTGGTTGCATTCTAACAGTCGTTTTGAAGTGGAAAGATGCAAACACCGAAATCTGCTTTCTCAGCCAAAATGGAGCATAACCAGATAACGTATGACAATCTCGGACAGGGGTGTCAAACATAAGGCTCACAGGCCGGATATGGCCCACGGAGGCTCTTCATTCAGCCTTCAGGCTCTCCCAGTATCACCATCAGCTGCTCTCAACTGCTGACCTATGTTGAGGTATCACTGCTGAAAGGGCAGCCTGTGAGATAGCTGGGCTCTCCCGTGTGTTGAAAATATGAAGATTTGCATATTTTCTGTCATTTGCAGCTACAGAGTTTCTAAGTGAGAAAAAGTGCTTATTTCTGTTCATCACCTGCTTAATGGCATCACCTTCAGCCTTCAGGAGGCATCATGAATGCTATTCAGCCCACTGTATGTATTGAGTTTGACACACCTGATGTAGGATACCACTCTCCCTGTGGTACTTCCTTTTATGACACGTTTGTCATTGCAGAAGTATACAGTAGTTATTGCAGTAGTATATTCAGGGTGCAATCTCTGGGTTAGCAAGTTAAATATGACTCTTGCTCCTTTCTTGCACACACATTTGTTACAGGTCACATTCACAGCCAGCAACAAGCTCTTGGCATTGGGTGGGGTTGTGCCAAATCATATTTCCATTAGGTGAGACAGTGTATGTGTGTGATTTTGCCTGAGCACAGAGCACGATCGGCCACCATATTTGAGGCTAACAAGTGAGACTGACAAGTGACCAAGTGGGGTTGGTTTGCCTTCGTCTGCCTTATGAGCCTTGACTGGGTGAAAGTCATGTCAGGGTTGAAAGCGCCATGGGGGTGGTGGGAAGCTCTCTGATTTGGGATTGTCAATCCACTAGTGTGTGCAGGAAGGCTCTGGCCTCCCACTGGACCAGCAACCTGCACCAATGGAACACACTTTCCGCCTGCGTTTCCTTTCAGTAGGATTGGCCCAACAAACAACTAGGAGTCCTTCTGTGGCACTATTGCAGTTTCCAGGATGTAGATTGTTTTATGTAGAAGATTTATATGGACCTCCCCCACCCCTGGCAGCTTACAATGAATTGAGGTATCAATAATTAAGCAAAAAACACCTCAGCCATATTTTCAAGGCATCTTGGGATCAATTTTTTTAATGTATAGAAAAACATATAGCTACAGAAGTATATAGCAAAATGCACTCCAGAGGGTTTTTTTCCACCACAAACCCATTTCAGAGGCACATCTGCTCATTCTAAGTGGTGCCTGGTGGTATGGATTACCAACCAGTCAAGCCAGGTACTGCATGTGGAGGCAAAAAAAAACAAAAACCACCAACTCTTACTGACTGATGGGTATGTCTGTTTTGGGCAGCCAAAAGGATAGATTTTGGGTCCATTCAAACTCTGATTTTGTGCAAACTGTTATGTCATATGAGGAAGCAGCCCAGTCCTAAGCTTCCTGGCGCCAGCAGGAGCAGTGGTACTGGAGCAGTGTCGCCCAATCAGCTACCACTGTATCCAGCAGGTGCTAGAAATCTGCTGGGGGGGTCTCCTTGGGGGAAGGAGACTTTCATACCCCAGGGAAAGCCCCAAGCCCTGCAGTGGGGCTTCTCACTTCTGTGCTAGCTATTTTGTCGGCGCGGACTTGAGTGACTCTGTGTCAGGCCTTCTAGCATTCAGAATCCAGCGGAGCAGAGTTCCACTAGTCCCACCCTCCTTTTGCCCCATTTCCTTCCCCGTCTGTTTTGCCCACTCCCCACCTCCCGCCGCCTTGAATTACTTACCGCTGGCTGGCGCTTCTGGAGCACTGGATGGCCCTCCTCATGGTGCTGAATATCAGTGCCAACTGGTGCTGACCCAACACCAGCGGCCCCTCCTCTCCAGGTGCCTTGGGTGTGGCTTATGGCACGTTTGCAACACCTGGTACTGGGGCTCAACAGCAGTGCTGTGGGAGTTCGGGATTGGGCCTTGCGTTTGTTGATATTAAACAGAAAAGGGTTTGAATTAATGCTCTTGGAGTATTGGGGGGAGAAGAAAGCCGTAAACCTTAAATGGGCATTACCCTGCCCCTATATTTTCAAGAATTGGGGTGGGGTACAGAGACCAATTGGGTACATAGCCACCATTTTACCCATAGCGTTTTGCACTTTTCTCCAGTGTGTATGTTTGAGAGCGTGTGTGCTCGCATGTATGTGTGTAACAGACATGCATGTTAAGAACATAAGAACAGCCCCACTGGATCGGACCATAGGCCCATCTAGTGCAGCTTCCTGTATCTCGCAGCAGCCCATGTTCTTCACATTTCATTTTAATACAAACTTATGAGGTAAACTACTTGTTACTCTGCAGTTCCAATGTGCACCAAAGAAGGAATGGGATGAAAGGGAAGTCCCTAAAATGTAATGTCTATGGGCTGCTGGCAAAGTTAGTTGGGAGAAGTGAGGGGAAAAAAGCTGAAAGATGAATACGAAGTGCTCTCTTCCATTTTTCTCAGGCACAAATGGATCCTTCTTGAGAGTGCTTTGCAAGGGAAATGGGGCTGATCAGCTTTGTTTGCATGGGCCTGCAGTGTAACATGTTGCCGGCTCCTCAGCATGCTTGGTTTTTGTGTTCTGTCAGCAAGAATCTTAAATATCCCTCTCCCAGCCGCTGATTTCAAATCTCTCAAGGTGTCCAGTTGTAAAAGAAATGAAGAAGATAGAGAATAATTAAAAAATAATAATAAAGTGCCTGATCTGCAGCAGAGAACTGTCCCAGGGAATCTGCTGTTTAAATGTCATCCAGTTCTATTTATTTATAAAAAATTGTTGCAATCATAAAGGCAATTATTAGCCATTATGGTGAGGAATGGTCAGTAGTTAGAAACCTCTGTGGCCACTTTCAAACCTGCTTGCAGAGCAGAAATTGATTCAACCTGCAGGATTTTTTTTTTTTTTTTAATGATTTGAGTTCATTATTCTCAATAGAAATCCAGGAACTGATGAAGACTCAGAGCCCAAAGGAGTCTCATGGACTTTTCTAGTGTTGAGTGAGTAAAAACATCTTTACGTAGCACAAGGAAGGATTGTTTTGCAGTGGAAACACCTTTTTATTCTTTGATGTGTACTTCTTGTCATGCTTCTTTCCTGCACCTCTTCTGTATCCAGTGTTTGGAATGATACAGTATGTATTTATGGGCAGTGCAGCAGGGCTGATGGTAAGGGGAAGTGGAGATAGCCAGCAGAAATGAACCCTTAAATCGACTGATTTACGATGGCTTTATTTCTCATCTTTTTTTTCTGAAACAAACAGATTTGAGGTGTTTGATTGTAACAACAGTGTCACGCACAATCCTTAATTCTATGTTCTTCTGGGAAGAACTTAGAGAAGAGAACTTATCACCTGGACTGTAATAGAAATGCTAACTACCACATAACCTGGTTGCCAGATTGTGTCTATAGACCCAATTCATGTTCCTGGAAGGAAGATGGAAAGTCCAAACAGGATGGCCTGAACTCCTTGCCGCCGGTGATTCTCCATCTTTTTAGGACAGGTTTGTATCATGCACTTTGGGAGGGGCATTTTTGGATTCCTCTCCATGGCAACTGTAGTGTATGTCCAGGCCTCAGTACAGCAATACCTTGCGCTTTTGTCTGGTTAAGGTCCAAAATGGATGAATGTCGAAGCATAGCCTTATTTAGCTGGCAAATTTATTTTTGGCCAGCAAAAAATGTAAATTAACTATATAACACATGCAAACGCGTATGAAACCTAGACAAACAAAAGTAAAAGAAAAATAAGCATAAGGACGTCGACGAATGTCGTGCAAGGTTGAATGAAATCAGATGAAAGAGGACAGAATGTGGACAAAAATGGAAGTGTGTTTATAATTTAAAATGGCTGAAAAGAGCAAAGCGATGAAAGTTGAATGGATGAAAACTAAGGTAGCGGTTCTCAATCGCCTTCCCCTCTGCTCCGTAATCAGCCCTCCCTGTTGCCCGCTGTCCCCGCTTGTTTCACCACAGGCAGGATTCTTTTAAGAGTCCAGTCCTATGCGTTTCTACTCAGAAGTAAGCCCCATTGTAGTCAATGGGCCTTACTCCCAGGAAAGTGTGGATTGGATTGTAGCCTGTGGTCCCATGCCTATGCATGTCTACTCAGAAGTAAGTCCCATTGTAGTCAATCAGGTTTACAATCAGGAAAGTGTGGATCGGATTGTAGCCTGTGATTCCGCTCCTATGCATGTCTACTTAGAAGTCCTATTCTAGTCAATGGGTCTTACTCCCAGGAAAGTGTAGAGAAGATTGCAGCCTCAGAGCCCACTCCGATGCCTGTCTACTCAGAAGTAAGTCCCATTCTAGTCAATGGGGCTTACTCCCAGGAAAGTGTGGATCGGATTGTAGCTTAAATCTCATGCTTTGGATTGCTGGGAAGATTTACTTGCTGGACTTTTTTGTTTGTGTAGACTGCACCATCTCATTCTGAAGGAGGGGGGAATTTGGCAAACACTCCTCATGCACACTTCACCTTGCTGCATAGATTTTTCCCTTGGCTTCCCCTCTTCAGCCTTTTTGCTGGCTCAGGGGCTACAGGAGTCTATTCCTTCACAAGGCACACATGGAAGAGGTTCCTTCAGGAGTCTCTTCCATGGCTCCAGGGCTATTTCTGTGCCTGTTCGAAGTGCAGCCTTTTTTCATTGTTTTGGGCTGCCTTGAAATGGAGAGAGACACCATCTCAGGGCAAAGGTGTGTGTGACTTTGAGTTCCCCCCCCCCCATTTGAGATAAATCTGCAGATAAAAAAATCAGCTATAAAAAAGTTGCACCTGTATTACTATATTTCTTTGGTATGGAGTTGCCAGTGTATTTTCTGCATGGTGTTTACTGGCTTATAAAAACACACACAGTGGTGTACTTGCAGTCTTGTGCAAAGATGGTAATTTGTAGTCTCTGGCAGTATAGTGGAGCAAATTTTTGACTACATTCTTGTTAGTCTATGGCAGTGTTCTTCAACCTGTGACCAGGACCCCAGTGGGGTCATGAAGACTCACTGTGGGGTCCATGACAAACTTTCAAAGCCTGTGCAAGAGAGGGCTTGGATCCAGTCCAATAATGGGACTGCCTGATCAAAACTGAGTTATTGATATAATCCTGCACAGCCTCTTCTTGCCCTGCAGCTCCTAAAGCCAAGCCCTGCTTAGGCTGCAGCCTATGGGGTTGTTGTGAAGACATGAGAGGTAGGGAGAAATGGGGCCATTTGGGGGTAGGGGGTGGGTAGTCATGGGGGCAGATCAGGTCCCAGAGGGGTGAGATTGATGGTGGGTCCCCAGTCTTATACTTTTATTTATTTATTTATTTATTTATTTATTTATTTATTTATTTATTTATTGGGGTCGTGGCAGGAAAAAGACCACTGGTCTGTGGTCTTGAAGACCACTGCTCTGTGAATAAGATTCCACCATTGTGATGAGCTGGGGAATGGGTATGGTTGTGAGCTACTTCAGAAAGTTATGAACCCACCCTGCAATTCACATCTGAACCTTAAATTAACAGTTGCACCAACCTTATCTCCTCTGCCTTGATCAAGGTGCTTCTTTCTTGAGACAGATTGAGTCTGGTCTCCTTCTTGCCGCTTTCACTTTCCAGTTCTGAATACAAATTGGCATGCAATTATTCCTGCAATCTGAGCCTTGGAATCTTCCACATGCCAATCTACCTGCTTTGCTGTTGGAACTGCTATATCTACGCCCTTCAGCACTTTCTGGGGAGCCAGCAGTGTCAGAGCCAAGCTTTGATGCTTTTTGCGTTTGATGGGAGTGGGGTGAAATGGCTTATTGGACTGTAAGGTGAGGCTCCTTAGGGTGTGTGCAACAGGCCTGTCATGGATCCCACAACGGTGCTAGTCCAAGGGCATTTTGCTTCTTCAATATCATTATTTTTTTTTTTGCTAGCCAAGCTTCAATAAAGTCTCTTTGCTCATTTCTTATTAAAATCTAATATATTTCTAGGATGGATGGAGGTCATTTTTAAAAGAGGGCAGAGGAGCCATAAAGCCCTGTTGTGGATAGATTATTGAGAAGTTCTGTTGGGGAATGGAAGAAAGGAAAGATTAAAATGCAACACTTCCACATTGCAAATCCCATAAGCAATGCTGGTCAGTGATATCTCCTGTTCAAAAATGTGTGGAGTTCTATTTTGAGTGGTGGAAGGACGGAGGGAAGGAAGGACACCTCACCAGCCCTGTGAACTTGCCATTTCTGTTTATCCTTTCATCCTGTTGTTTCATGCTCGCTATACTGGCCTCATCATCATCCTGTTTGCCAGAAGAGCTGAAAAAACAGTCTTATGAAGAACTATACATATGTCAAGTGGGGCACATTTTATCAGGCATTGTAAATAATTGCCAAAAAGAGGCAATCTGCAAACCACGCATGGCTCCAGGTTGCATGATACAGTCATTCTGTGTCCGAAAGCTAGGCTTACTGAAGCTAAGTAGGTCTAAGTTTGGTCAGTGCCCAGATGGGTGGTTGCCTACATATTCTGTTTGCATTGCCTTAAGCTCTGTTATGGATACAGGACATGATATAAATGAGGTGTGCTCTAAGATGAGTAAGTTACAGCAGAATGGACCCAATTAAGTGAGGAGGACCATACTAACATAGTCACTCAGTTCTATAACTTTCCAGGAACCTTCTATTTGCAAACCTACCTTTCTTCTCTTGTTGGAAGTGGAACATGGTGCCACAGCAGCAGCAACACCCTCCTCCTCCTAGCTGGATGGCAGCTTTTAGGAACCCACTGCCCTCCCCCATATCCAACTATGGGGTTCCTGTAAATAAAGCATTTCCTTTCTTTATAATCACATGCCTTGAAGTCATCTTCTTAACAGACATCTCTCAAGCCCCCCCCCCCCCCGTGTAAATCAACTGTGCTGACATAAATATGATTGGCTAATTGCTGTTGTTGAGTAAGAAGAAGACATGGCTAAATGAAAGAGCTTCTTTCCAATGAATCAGGAATACAAGGTGTCATATCAGTAGACGAGCTTTGTATTAGAAAAATCCTTTCAGGACACCACCACAATCAATGAGGCCTCTGTGCCTAGCTAGGGAAGAGGTCTTCTGCAAGATGTCTGTTGCACTGGTGATGAGAGCTTTGTAAACGATGCCAATAAATTTGCTTTATTCATTTGGCTTAAGTTTCACTCTTCCTTATACTGGTGATACAGAGAACCAACCATATACCTTTTTACTTAGCTCAGAACATGGAAATGGGAAGCTGTGTGCCCAGGGACTGGTTAGCCTGGGGCAATTTCCTCAAAAGAAACCAGGGATGGCTTGTGAGTCTTCTCTGCCAGTGCTTCGCCTCCTATGGTAGCACTTCAGGGAACAGTTCCCATTATAATAGACTGGAGTTCAATGATTTTATATTCATTTTACTCCAGGATTTGAAAACATTGATCCGGTCTGTCTGCATTTTATGAGTATGGTATACATTTCTCCAAGAACTTTGGAATGGGAGCATCTTAAATAAGCACAAAAGTAATAAATATGCAACCCTTTTTTAGCTACAGGTAATGCTCTCATTTACTTCAATCGATAAACATTGATTTACGGCTGATGTTTTAGTCTTTAGATAGTACATTGCCTTGGAGCAGCCTTTCAGCTTTCATACTTAAATTTACTCATCCTGCTTTGGGAAAAAAATAGCTTCTTTTTACATATGTGCTGCAGGCAACAAAATTGCTGATCGAAACGCACAGCATTGGCTGCTCTTCGCATTCAATATTTTAACACCATGTCTGTGTTTTAGATAAATGAGGGGTTTTTGTCAGCAAAACACACATGTGCCAAGAAATCATCTTACAGAGTAGGACTCCACTTGAAGGCTTTTTGTTGTCTTTCTATTCAGAGCCCTGGATAAATGTAGGTCAGATTGTAAAGGGCAGTTGGAGTTTTGTGCTGGTTTCTTTGCTACTTTGGTGAGGCCTGGTAGCCCAGGTTTTTAAAGATCATATAGTAATGCTTAGCACGAAAAGTGTCAATATTAAGTGTTCGGAGAACTTTAACTACATTACTCCAGTAATCCTTACAATCTTATTGGGGTGCTGTTGTAGGTTCCTGACTCAGCCATCCTAGCCAGGCATTCTTTCTATGTGGGTTTTTTTCTGGTTATTGCTGCCACCAACTCCTGGCTACTACACTGCTCAGACTCCTAGAGCTGGAAGGATGGATGCCTGGATGCCTACACTCAAGATCACTTAATGCCAATTAGTTATCACTTAATACACATTGCATTCATTTTTGTATTCCCAATCAACATGTTAAAAGGAAAGTAAGAATGCAGATTTATTTCAAGCTATCAATATATGCCTATGGGTGGAGCAGGGATTCTAAACTGCTATATGTGATGACAGAACTAAGAAATTGTAGTTCTCCTGATTCATTCTCTTGATTCATAGGTCTCCAAACTGGACTGCTGCTTTCTGAAAAAGCCACCCCTGCATGGGGCATGCTTTCTGTTCTGCATCATGGCCTCTTATTTTTCAAGCTGATCTTCTCAGAAACCCATACTGGGCAGCCACTTCCCCTGGCTGTCATCCCATCAGGCCCTGCACCCTGATTTCCAGGCAGAAGGGGCTGCCCGGAGGGAATTTCTGAAATTGGCTTGAAATATAAGAGGCTGCGGCGTGGAATGGAAAATGTTGCATGGGAACAGCTTTTTCAGAACCCTAGATCCAACCTATGGACCCGGGTTTGGAGCCTGCTAATCTAAAGTGAAAGGGTATCATACTACATGTCTGAAGTATGATTTCATTTTTTACGGCATCTAAGCATCCTTATCACAACGCTTAGTGTCCAGGAGAGGCTAGAAGCTAGGGTTTTTGAATGTTTACATTATAAACCCAGGTCTAGATCTCTACTCAGCCCTACTCAGCCTGCATGGTCTTGGGCCACTATGTTTTTGGTCTGGCAGCCCACTCTTATCATGGGCTTATGCTGACGAATCATGTGATCCATCAGCATAAGCTGCATTCTGACAGCGCAAAAGCTGTGCTGCTGTCGTGCACTTCAGATCCACTGGCACAAATGGCTGGACACTCCATGTGCACACACCAATGGCTCACTGGAGCAGGTAAGGTGGCAGGGGGAGTTTGTGGGAGGATCAGGGAAGGAGCAGGGTGGAAGCGGGTCAGGAAGTGAGTGTTTCAAGGGTGGGAGGGGGTTGATCTTGGTGGCAGCAGCACATGCCAAGATCTTATCCCACTTTTCCTGTCCTGACCTGCTTTCTGAGTGTTCTCAGACATATGCCAGCTGAATGACTGGTGTAGATCCAAGAAGATCCATTGGAGTCCAGGTTGCCAGAAGGCCAGGTCCGACTTTAACTTGCATGTTCTGGGCCATTTGGTCACCCTCTCCACCACAGCATGCAGTTTGGCCGTGCTGCATGCTCTGGGTTGGTGGGGGATAGGATTGGGCCATAATTTACCTCACTGGGTTGTTGCGAGGTTCTTGGAAACCACAATTTGGAGTAGGGTTGCTCCAGTGGCAGCAACAGATTCTTCTTGGAACTCACTCCATGGAAAGTGACACGCGTAGGGAGATTGAACCGTTGGGCTTCTCTGTTGTGGAATGTTGTTGAAAAGTCTCAAATCACCTTTTGGCATCTGAACTTGGAGCCTGGGACTTTACAGGCATTGATTCAACGATCAAAAGCAAATGTATGCACACATTCCCAGGGATGCAGTCTCTTCTTTAGAAACAATCAGCGGCCTGTAATGACAGCCTGGCTCCTTGAGCCGTCTTAATCTGCCACGTTCCTTCCCAGAGCAAAAGCTGCCCTTGGCTCCTGGGAAAGAGGGAGGAAAGGAAAAAAAAATCCCCAGCAATAACTTCCACTAACTTGACTCTAATTGAACTGTCATGTGTGTAGCCGTTCCAGAGAAATGGTGATTTCTGTGATCTGTAGAGAGAGAAGAGGCTGGGGGAGGAAGTAAGCCACCGACACAGATAAGGAGATTTTATTCAGCTTTATTTGACAAGTTTTATTACACTGAGGAAAGCGTAACGTATCTAATCTCATTGCAGTTGATGCAGCCCTTCAGCCTTTATTTCTACAATCCCATTAGGTATAAAATTGTTTCCATTTGTCAGTGGTTTGATATCTTTGTATATTATTCTTATTAACATTATTATTATCGTCGCCATCATCATCACCATCATTGGGCAGCTCTGTGAGTTAGGAATCTGACTGTACTTTCTGATCGATATTCTTATCAAAGGTAAGGACTTCCCCGCAATTGGGTCTGGTTCGGTAAAGGTTTTTCCCTACTCAGGCTCAGAAACTCATTTTGGGGACTTGAAAAAGACTTTCCAAATAAGGGATGAACTTCCAAAACTCTGTAGAAGAGGATGCCCTTTCCTGCCAACCATCCAAGCCTTTTTATTTACTTCAGCAGTGTGTGAGAAGGAGTGTTCCCTCCTGGTTACAGCAGAAGACCCATAAGGCTGAGCAGTCCCTAGGTGTGCTACCCATCACCCATACTTCCAATGCAGGGGTCTGCTCAGCTTGCCAAATACCCCATCAAGAGCAGGGACACCATGATGGGTCCAGTGCAGCTTTTCGCCACTAGGCACCCAGTGCCCTGGTACAAACAGTGCAAGCACAACACGTATTGGGGCAAAGCACAGAGTGCAAGGAAGCTTTTTTGTCCTCTTCCCTTACTTGTGCTGCAGTCTGACATGTTTGGTCCTCAGCGTGTCAAGATCGGCAAAGTGGCTGATGGGACTGGTAGTGTTTGCAAGGGGGCATTGCCATGGCATGATGGTGCAAACAGGAGCACAGCATACAGCAGTGTTCCCCATGCAGATTTGCTTTTGGGGAATAAACCTCAGGTGCCTGCTTAGTTTTTGTGGGATTCAGGGTTGTGCGCAGCACCCAACCTTTCCCCTGCAATTCACACACACACACACACACACACACACACACACACACACACACACACACACACTGTCATTAAAGAATCCCTTACCTTTGACTTTGACAGAAATACACAAGAGACGTGATATATACTAGAATCCCTATACCTTTAAGCTACAGCAGTGAACATGCTTGCGTGATGTGTGCATGTGTTTGTGTGTTTTAATTAATTACGCCTACAACTGATATAATGGCCCCAGGGCTTCCCAGATTTGCTTGTCTCCTGTTCCCTGCTTCTCACTCATCAATAATAGCTGAACGTTCACAAGAGGATTAAGAGACGGTGACAAACATCTGCCACGTGTGGTTAATTCTTTCCGTCGACTTCTCTCCAGGGAAGATTGTGTGGCTAACTCAAATTTGATAGTGATTTGTTTGCCAAACAGGGTTGTTTGGGGCATTTGATGGCTTTATTGTTGATTCTCTGCATACATGAGGCATGAGTAACAGTAACCTAAGGCATGCTCAGTAAAATCTGTCCCACACTCACAGCATAAAGTGGTGACACTTTCCGGTGTTCCTTTCCTATGAAAGGCTGTGTTACAGCCTTGGCAAGATAACCCACAAGGAAGTCAAACTATGGGCTGTGATCTAGAGACCTGCACCTGCACACAGCTCCCCTTGCAAATGATGGCCAATGGAATTCCAGAAAGCCCCATCTGTGCATGTGGAGCTGCACTGCATCCCTGTACTGTGGCTACAGTACAGGGGGGCCCCCCATATCCATGGATCCCATATCTGTGAATTTACTTATCCACAGATGCAAGAGGTCCCCCCCATGCCCCACCTCCACCCTCCAACGGTGCAAAGAGATGCCTCGCTTCCAGAGGGTATTTTGAGCCCCACAGAGGCCATACGTATCTGCCTGCACCCTCTGCAGACCTCAGAATAAGTGTTTTAACTTTAAAGCAAAACAAAAACAACTTCCAGTTTTTTGTCAAACCCAAAAGTAATGTTTTTAATGCCTTATAAGGGATAGCTCCCTAAGGCCTGGAGAAGCCTTTGTTTCTGTTTAGTTGTGGTTTAATATTAAGGCCTTGGATTATGGATTAAAGAACTGCTAACTGGTGTGGGATGGTCACTCTGTACATTCCCAGAAGGATTATTATTATGAGATTTTTTGTTACCCTGCAAATGCCTGGTCTTGAAAGCTAAGCAGGGTCAGGCCTGGTTAGTACTTGGATGGGAGACCGCTTGGGAATACCGGGAGCTGTAGGCTTATACCATAGTCTTTCGAGACTGAAGATTGCCAACCAGCCAGGTTGACTACTTTGTTTTATCCAGACATCGAGTCCTTCCCAAGGACCTGGGATGCCTGGTTTTTATCCTATAAATACCATCACAAAATGTAAGCTGTTCCCAGTAATGCTGCTTTTTGCAGCTGATTGATGGTAATTTTTGTGGCCCCTATGCTGTTCAGGTGCTCTTCAAGATGTTTTGGAATAGCACCGAGGGTGCCAATCACTACTGGGATCACTTTGTCTTCTTCTGCCACAGCCTTTCAATTTCTACTTGTAAATCTTTGTATTTTATTATTTTTCCCAGCTTTTTTTCTTCCACTCTGCTATCCCCTGGTATTGTTGTATCAATGATTTTAACTTGTTTTTTCTTTCCTCATGACTACAGTTATGTCTGGTGTATTGTGCAATAGATGTTTGTCTGTCTGTTGTCGGAAATCCCATATTTTGGCATCCTCATTTTCAAGGACTTTTTCAATTTTGTGGTCCCACCAGTTTCTGGCTGCAGGTAGTTTGTATTATTTACAGATGTTCCAGTGTATCATTGTTGCTACCTTGTCACGCCTTTGTGCAGTCTGCTTGCGTGCTTCAGTGAGGCGGGGGCTAAGCTGGACAGGGCCACCCAAACCAGGCCTCTGCTGAGATATCAGACTATAAATGGGTCCCAAACCCATCCCTAGTATGGTGCAAAAAATGAATAGAAAATCTATACCAGCTCGGTTGTCGCCCAGGTCAACAAGGACTGCAACAGGTGCTGGAGTTGGACACCTGGTGATAAGTGAGCTATGGGACTCAGGATCTTTAGTTGAGTAACCAGGACTGGAGACTGTAAGGCTACTGGAAGAAATGTCACTTAAGCGAAAAAAATTCACAAAAAGCACCAACAAAGTGATCTTGAGCTGCTACTACAAGTCTAGCCCAGCCAGAAGAGGTTATGAGAAAAGAATTATATAATAATAATAATAATAATAATAATAATAATAATAATAATAATAATGTAACTCAGGGCTGACTCCAAGAAGGGAAGTAGAAAGTTCCAGCTGACTCTTGATTAGCTTCTGTCCTTTTTTTTTTTATCCAGTCATATTCCACACTAAGAGCCGGATCCCAACACCAATTAGAAATGAAGTATGATGCTAGCTGAGCCATTTGCTGGGCCTTTATAGCTAATTGCGTTAACTTAGTGCATGTACTTACGCCAGTGTGTTACAGTTCCTCAGGCATGGTGGTCACCCAAATATATTATTCAGCAAGTTTATTTCACTTGCCTTCCGAGATCTCTCCCTGCAGTCCCCAGGCATAGTACTAATTAGTAGGGTGGGGCAGAGTCATTGTTGTCGTCTTCCTTTTATCAAAATATGATGGATCAATAATCTGCAGGTTGCAGGATGGATTTTCAGTGGCACAATTGACTATGAAAAGGCGTTATGTACTTATGGCCTTGCCGTAAACAATTTGAATAATGGTCATGATTCAGGAAATGCATTTTAAAATGATTTTCCCTTCTACGGAGGATGTGACGGGGGATATGTGGTTGAAAATGATACTTTCATCATGCACACACTCAAAATATAACCTAATCCACTTGACCTGCAGCTCAGAGCAAAGGCCTATCCTGTCTGTTAAAGGAACAGGAAGAGAGCCAGTTGGCCAACCATCAATCAGGATAAAGAGACAAAAGTGCAGAAGAGAATGGCGGAGTGTCACTTGTGCAACATCTGATCAGGATGCGACTGGATCAGAGATGGAGACAGCGGTTCAGACCAAGTCCTGAGCAATTTTGCTGGCACACATCCGAGGAGAGAAAGGAGGCTGCTGCCAGAGAGTATAGGATTCTGTTAAGGGATCATCCCCGGACCTGCACGTAATTTGCAGGCTGGATAGTATCAGGCCCTGAAGCCTTGGCCTGACTGCGCACAGCATCATGGGAAGAGATGATGCAACATCTGGTGATGCATACCAGGTGACTGTCACCAGGTATGTCACCCCATGTGCCATCAGAGTGACTAAGCACTTTCTAGTACACTCTGATTGGCTGTGGCAAGTATATACTCGAGCCAGGGCAAGCTGGGTTGTGGGAGATGCAGAGTGGAGTTTGTACCGAAGGCTACATCAGTGTGATCCATGAATTGTGTGCTATCTGGACTGTTGCTGTATATATTGTACATAGTAAAGAGACGTTTGATGGAGGACTTTTGCCTTGTGTCGTCTTTGTTCCCGGGAGTGCCTGCACTTTGGCCTTGAGAGATAGGTGAAGAGTGCAGCCGGACGGCTGCTTGCTGCGGAAACTATACCCGCATCGTAACAGATTCTGCATATTCTATTGCTACCAGATCTGCGCAGAGCCTTCCCACCCCTGTTTCTCCCCCATTCCTGCCCTGTTTTGCCCTCCTGCCTTCCCTGCTGGCTCTTTTTGCATCATCTAGTGCAAGAATTCATTGTGTCACCCCCATGATGAACCTGCTCCCTTACCCGACCATACAGAATAAATCACAATACCAGAGGCGCAGCCTAAGTGCAGTGGCATCATTGGGATTGGCAGAACTCCCAGTAACTTTATTTATTTATTTTTAATATACAACAGTACAGGTCGCCCAACAAACCAGTAACCAACAAAAACCCAGTGGCCAACTTGATGACCTTCACACAACTGAACAAAAATTCTAGTTGTAGCTCTGATGCATGGAAATGAGAGCTGACTCACACCTTATTGGTCCCTTGATGTGTCATAATAACACCTCAGTACAATCAGTCTCATTGATCAGTTTTGAGTTAAGAAAATTCACTTTTTATTACATAAGGTTGTTGTGTTTTCCTTTTCTTGTTATTTGGCTATACCTTTTGATAGAATACAGATATTGCAACAGTCTATTATATTCTGCATGAAATTACGAATTGAATGATATAAAACATGATGATATTGTTTGAAAATACCAAGGTTTTCATAATTTTGGCCCCCTAGTGGTGTCACCCCTGTGAGTGCGTCACCCCGTGTAGTCTGTACTCCCTAGCAACACCACTAATGGAGGGTTGTTCCAGAGAAAAATGCCAGAAGGACTCTCAAATCCTTATTCCTGGGAGTCTGGTAATATGTCTACATGTGGACCTTACCATAAAAATGTATGTTTCATTTAATTAATTGATGTTAACTGGGTTGCTGCCTTGAGAATTTGGAGTTGAAAGGCAGGATAAAAATTGGCTAATAAAGTAAAATAAATACATTCAAGACAGTTAATGAACTATCCAGTGCAAGCCACTGATGCTGCATTACTTGAATGCAAATTAATGTAGCCCCATTTTGCACAGTTCTCATAAATCTAGATATCATCGCTTCATTGATTCATAGATGGCAGCGGAACCAAAATAGTAAGAATTTTCTACAAATAACATAAGCTTGATATAGAAACTGTTATGTATGCCATAAGGAATCATAGAAGTGATTTTCAACCTTTTACATCTCATGGCACACTGACAAGGCACTAAAATGGTCACAACACACCACCAGGTTTTTGACAATAGACAAGGCACCATACTGCCACTGGGGGCTCACATCTCCCACTGGCCCTATTAATAAATGACCTCCCCCCAAATTCCTGTGGCACACCTGTGGACCACTCATGGCACACTAGTTGAAAATGGCTGAATCATAGGAAGCCTTCAATCCTATGCATATCTACTCAAAAGTAAGTCCCACTGTGGTCAGTGGAGCTTTCTTTCAGGTAAGCATGCAAAGGGTTGCAATCTTAATAAGCCAGCTCAGTTGGATTTCAATCCAAATTCAGTCCAAAATCTGACAGTTTTTCTGCAGGGCAATTCTGGCTCATTTTATGAGCCCAATTCTAACATGTCTACTCAGAAGAAAGTCTCATGGATCTGGTGGAGTATCGCTCCACTGGTCCTCCCTTCTTCCCTTCCCCCTTCTTCCCCCTGACACGCCTCCCCCTGCCCTCTCTGGAATGCCAACTCCCTGCCCCCCCACCCCCACTTTCCTCTCTGCTGCTCGGCAGTTCATACAACTGCCAAGCAGCAGAGGCTGGGCACCTGCCTGGCGCTAGCCCAGCGCCACCCAGTGCTGGGCTAGAACGGGCGCTCACCCAGCATTAGAGCCCGCAACACTTATGGCACGTTTGTGATAGCACGCGCTGGCAATAAGCTGGCGAGCTGAGCTCAGGACTGAGCTCTCAGTGTACTAGTAGTATGTACATTTTCTCAGGAAAACATCCTCCTTTATCAGGAAATCCATGATTTCTGGCAAGTGACTTTCCTCCTTGGCCAGCTCAGAGCCTCAGCCGCAACAACAACAACAAATTCCATGAGGCCTTGCCAACACAGTCTTTGATGCTGGGAATCGTTCTGAAAGGCAATTGTATTTTGCTACTTTAACGTAATATAATGTGGCAAATGCTACTCACAAAACATGCTGCTGCTCAATAAATTGTCTTTAAAAAACACACTCACAGTGGAAAGTTTTAAAAAAAATCACTTAATGCTGTCAAAATCTATTAGGGAAAGCAAAATAATACAAGATACTGACTCTCAGACAGAAATGGTTCAAAAAGAGAGGCCTATGGACCAATGGAGTGAGTGCCTTTCCAGGTGCTGGAAGCGGGGAGGCATTTTGTTCCTTTTAAAAACTCTTTCAAACATTCTAGCATTGCATGGGACTCTGCAGTTGCAGGAGACCATTGCTGGTTTGGAGTAAAATGTGCCACACTTACAAATCTATAACAATTGACCAATCTGCAATGGCAAAGGGAACTATCTACACAAACCCTCCACCCTTAAGTGTGGGCACCTGCCCTGGAGGTAGGTGTCCCTGGTACCCTGTCCTGGCCCTACTGAGTGACACTACCCTGTCTTTAGGTGACCCCAGCTTTTCTACACCAACCCTTAGAAAGGAGGTCAGGAAAGCTGAATTGTTCCACCTATCTCAAACCAGACAATCTTTCAGATAGACACCACAATTGAAGCCCAGGGGATCAGCCTGCATCCCCAAGCCAGACATCCTCTTGAGACTAGTTCTTGTTCTCCTTATGACTCCCATTTTACAGAAGGGTAGACACCAAATCCCTACTCCTGCTTTCTTTCCTGAGCTACACCTGCCCATCATGATCACCCTGTCTAAACACTGCACCTTAAAGATGGTCTTCAGTAGGCAACATCCCCCCCCCCAAAGACTCCACATCATCAGCCAATCAGATGTAAAGAAACCAGGTTTACTAAACCGACTGGCTCCTAACAGCCAGAGGAGATGTCCAGGACCCTCCCCCCCCCCAGATGCAGTGCAAGCCACAGAATGTACACAAGTAACTGCATCAGCAGGGTAAAGCATAGAATTGGGCTATTATTCTTGCAATTTAAAATGAGTTTGATAGTTCCAAGTTTTCTGCCTTACATTTTTGGGAGGGTGCAAATAGTTAGCCTTGCCTAGGGTGCAAAATCGCCTGGCACCAGCTCTGGGTGCAGGAGAGAGGAAAATGAGGTTAGTGGGAAATAAGGGGAAAAGTTGCTTTGGGTTCAGGTCACAGAAAAATGTCATGGGCAAGGAGCAGCTTTCTGTAGTCTGAATTGAGGGCTACAAGCAAGTGGTGAGCCTACAGACAGGCCATGAAAGCACTTCACCCTCTTGTGGTGGGAGAGCTAGTCTTTCCCACCAAATAAATACTCATAACTTATAACCCAAGTCTCCAGAGGGGAAGACCTTGTTTATAGGAGTTTCCCCACTGGTGGAGCTCCTGGAGGATCAGTTACAGGGATTGGTTTGGGATGGAGAGTTGAGGTTGATTTTGGGTCTTCAATATAAAGGTACAAAAATTGCAAATGGCTCCAGGTATAGCCCACTCAGTACTCATGACCAGAAAAGAGAAAGTGTGTATAGTAAGCATATTATCAACATGATTAAACACAAGACAAAGCCAAGTAAAAGCAGTGAGTTGGGAGGGGGGTCTTTGGTGAGGCTGCTCCATGGACTAAGGCTTTGAAAACTTGTTCTGTGGATAGTTGTTAACTTGCCCCCACAATAAATGGTGGTTTATTGTGCCTTCTACCCTTGCCTTCATTCCTTGCCAAACAATGGAGCGATGCCATTGTCTACCGCACAGGTTCCCAGTACGCAAAATAGACCCCCCTCCCCAGTGTGCACATGATACCAAGTGTTTAAATGACACCCAGTAACAGCTTGGATGGGTGATCATCTGGGAACTTCATGCATACCATCTTCAGTTCCTTGATGAGAGAAAGGCAGTGTATAAATGTAATAAATACAATAAATATTATTATTAAGAATATTTACATACCTCTTTTCAACAGAAGTCATTGTTGTGCCAAACTGCTGTTCCAAACTTCACCTATAGAACTTATGTCCTCTTTAAGCTAATCAGTTCCCCTTCTTTCGCCAACAGTGGCCCAAGTTCTGCACTGCTGGACCCCACCACTAGGGTAGCTCACCTGTTCAACCTTCAGAGGTTCTCCTTTCATCCCTCTCCTGCCAGCAGCTTCTCTGGCCACTGCAGTAGCACCTTGGTTCTCAGCAGCTCTTGGCTGCAGCAGCCACACACCAATCTCCAACAGAGTCTAGCAGCCTCCATCCGTCCATCTGGTCAGTCGGTCAGCTAGCCAGTCATTAGTCAGTGAGCCCATTCTCTTTCCTCCAAGCTCCTTCTAGCTGCTCTCTCAGTCTCTCAAACCTCCTTTCTTCTACACCCGCACTCTTTCCTTTCTCTAGATCAGGGGTCTCCAAACCCTGGCCCAGGAGCCAGATGAGGCTAGCAGAGAGCCTCTATTTGGCCCGCGGCCAGCCTCTGATCCCCCGAGAGCTTCTGGTCCAGTTGACCAAACACAACCAGAGTTGTGCTTGTAGAGTGGGGGAATGGGGGTCCATTTAAGTGTGTGCTTTATTTCTTGGGCTATGTTAGTGCTTAGAGAAATCCTGGACATTTGAGCCCATTCATTTCAGTCATTCATCTAAGTTCCATCTCTAATGTATTTATTTAAATTTTATATCTAATTTTTTTCCTGGCCCTCGACACTGTATCAGGTATTTGATGCGGCCCTTCAGCCAAAAAGTTTAGAGACCCCTGCTCTAGATGCTACTTTTATCCCTGAGGGCCTTGTTGCCTCCAAGTGGCTGAAGCTGTGCAGCACACTCACTGCATTCTCACTCCCTGGTGTTAACCCCATGCTTCCCAGACCTCTCAGAGCAAGGGACCACTGTTGACACCACAACCTGTGTTCTCGAGGGATCCTGTGCATTTTCTTTACAGTAATTCACAAAGCAGTGTACATAAATAATAACAAAAATTAATAAAAATAACTGAGCAATTGAATGGGGGTGTTAAATATTTTTCAGTACATTTTAATCACCAGACTATTGAAAGAATCAGGCAAATATTGCAGGTATTTTTTTTGCAGTGTTCTCTGATTGACGATAGCTGCTCATAATTGATCCAACACAGCTCTGAATGTAATATGATTTCTAAAATCTTCCTCTGTGGAAATCCTGGGCGCAAATTTGCGGAAAGGAGACTCTGTTGCCTCCAGATTATAAAACTGGCTGACGGGTCAACAGAAGAGTGCAAGGAGGCAAAAAAAGTTGCCTCTCTAACTGCTCCGCAGCTGTTCATTCAATGCGCACTGCATACAAATGTTTTCCCCTTAGCGGCAAGTGACAGCCATAGCATCCCCATCTCCCACTGTGATAATTAATGTTCTGTCAAGACCAGGGATCTCATTGCTAGAGAAGGTTTCATGTGTGGCCAGAGGTGTTCAAATCTTGCTGTTGAGTTTCAGCAGAAGCAAGAAGTCAATGCATGCTTAAATAAGTTAAATCAAGTTATTATTCTTGGGTTTTTGTGATGTGCATGAGATGTCGTTTAGGCAATGTTCAGCCGCTGTTTGAAGCCCAAGTTTGCACAGCTTCAGACTCACGAAAAGTCATGTCTCTCTGTTTTCAATCCTTTACCAAAGGGGTTTTAAAAAAAAATATATGAGAGGATTAGTAAAGGGGAAGCTGTAAGGGAAAGTCAAGAAGGTTAAACATCTCCACAGTGCCTGGATATTATTTAAAAATGAAAGCTCAACTGGAATATATACCAATAGGAAAGACACAACCAAATCTGGGAGGATGCCAGCATGGCTCATGAATGAAGGAAATTCTAAGAAGCAGAAAATGGAAGTTTTTTTCTCAAATAAGAAGGACAAAAAACACACACAAAGTTCTATTTCTTTAAAACCACATACTTTGCTCAACTACTTGCATGTTTATGTTAGAAAAAAAAGATGATGGAATATGTTTATAGCAGCAAGGATTATGAATGCTCTGTTGGGAAAACAATAATTTTTATCTACAGTAGAACTTTGGTTTAGATAAGTGTGAAACAGTATTTTAATGAATAAGGTTAGGATGTGTATAAATAATTGGGGATGCTAGTTTACAACTCGGAATCTGATTTTCTTTAATGTGGACCTCTATTTAGTACTGGAATTGATTCATGCCTGTTTCAGTTCAACAAGATATCCTGGTATTAGTGGACTGTGTAACTGGATAGGACAGTTAGCGCTTTCAGCGCTAATGGCGATTACCACGCCCCCACCCTGTGCTGACAGGCTGGGGGCTTGCTTCTATTGGCCCGCCTGTTGTGCAGGGCAGGACCAAGAGGCTGGAGTCAGGCGGCTGCCCAACCCAGCCTTCAGTCCGGGAGCAAGCAGTGACCCTGCCCTCCCGCCTGTTCGTCAGTCTGACATTAGCTGGCCGCCTTGTGGGGCCGGGTAGGAATTTTTTGCTGACATCCTGATTGGCGTTTGGCTATCAGTTTTTTCGCCTACCCAGGACTGTCGTGGCTAGGGTTCCATGGTTAGAAGTAGTTGGTCGCTTTGCGTGGTGCGTGCGGGGTCAGGGTAGGTAGACACACCCCGGTGTCCGTCTAAGACAGCAAGGTCAAGGGGTAAGCCAGTTCCGCTCACATGATGCTTTCCTGGCTCAAAGAAGCTGGCTGGCAAGCCCCTTTGACTGGACTGGCACGCCTGGCAGGCTTGACCTGCGGGCCTCCAGTCCTGCTGTTTTATCCATTTGGGCGACGTTGACAGGCTGTCCTAGGCCGTAGGTCTGGTGACAGCCTCAAGTTGGACGGTTTCGCCCTTTAACCTTGGGGGAGGTAGACGATTAGGTTCGTTTCCCCCTATTAGCGACCCCGCATGACTTGGGACTGGGTGTCTTTAGTCAACTACCCCAGTCACCCTGCTGTAATGTTAAAGATCAATAAAGTGGCCCAGTTTAAACCCAAGCCGCAGTCTGGTGCATTGATTTGGGGGGTGCGTCGGTAATGTAATTTTCAGTGAATCTTCTGAGACAGATTGATTACATTTCATGGAAAGGATATACACATATGTGTACTTTTGGAATATTGTGCACAAAGTATTTGAAACACAGTCTAAAAACTGTGTGATCGGCTTTTCCCCTTCTTCATTTTAATATTCTGTTATTTATTACTTTTCATTTTAAATTTAGATCAATGTGTTTATGTGGAATCACGCAATAAAAGCTGCTTTCAAAAAGGAACACAAACTGGCAAAAGAAATATATGTTGACAATAAGGAATGCAAAAAAAAAAGGACATAAGGAGCATATGGCTAAAAACATCAAGGTAAGCAATGACAATGTTCATAAATACATAAAGAAACAAGCCGGAGAGGTGTCTAGGCCATTAGATAACAAGGAAACAAAAGAGGAGGTTGAAGAAGATTGTGGAAAAGCTGAAGGTATTTTTTGCATCTATTTTCAGTATAGAAAATGCAGGGCAGACCTCCATGCTGGAATGGACCTTCTCAGGGAGGGAATCCGAAGAACAGAGTAAAACAGGAGTGATAATGAGATTCTGGAGTGTATAGTCATGCCTCAGCATCTGCTGGGGTTCCATTTCCAGAACCCCTGAGGATGCCAAAACTCATGGATAATGAAATCCGTGAGTCAGCAACCCTGTAATCCTCTGAAGGCAACTGGAGCTATGCTCCAGTTACATCTGGAAGACCTTCTGAGGGCCAAGGAAGCCACACGCAGCCTCACCGAACCTGAAAAGGCCAGGGATCTCATTGCTTTAGAAAGTTTCATGTGTGGCCAGAGGTGTTCAAATCTTGCTGTTGAGTTTTGGCAGAAACAAGAAGTCAATGCATGCTTAAATAAGTTAAATCGTTATTATTTTTGGGTTTTCGAGACATGCACGAGATGTCGTTTAGGCAATGTTCAGCCGCTGTTTGAAGCCTCAGGAAGGCAGAAACTTCCCTGGTCTTCAGAAGACACTCCAAACGTGACTGGCGCTGTGCTGAGTATTCCTGAGTATTCCTGAGTATTCCAATTCCTGAGTATATTTGGGGTGCCGATTCCAAAAACAGCATCCATTTTGCCCTATCACATCTAGTTTTGGAGATATAGCATAGCCTCATTAGTGAATGGTTCAAGCAGCTTCCTCATGAGGAAGCCATGGTGCAGGCTTCCTCATGAGGAAGCTGCTTGAACCATTCACTAAAGAGGCTATGCTGTGTCTCCAAAACTAGACATGATAGGGCAAAATGGATGCTGTTTTTGGAATCGGCACCCCAAATATACTCAGGAATTGGTATGTTTAAGGAGGCAAAATGTGTGTTGACCTGTGTAATTGGTCTGGACCAATAGAAAAGGAACATGTCATTGGGTCCCAATGGCAATCATTTGAGAATTCTTAAGGAATTCAGAAGTGAAATTGCTGATCTTCTAACAAAAATATCTAACCTGTCCTTGAAATCAGCCTTTGTGCCAGAGGACTGGAGTGTGGCCAATGTAGCGCTGACATTTTAAAAGTGGATTCAGGAAATTATATACTGGGCAGCTTCATGTCTGTTCCGGGTGAAATGGTGGAAAGCATAATTAAAGATAGCATTGTTGTGCATGTAGTAGAATGAATGCAAGCTCAAGGAGAATCAGGGTGGTTTCTGCCATACTTTGCTAACCTTCTAGAGGTTTTTGAGAGTAAACAGACATGGAGATAGAGGCAACCCAGTTGACTTTCAAAAAACTTCTGATGAACAACCCAATTTTATAATTGGGCTGCACTGCCCGAACTAGTGTTTTGACAGCACAGCCGAACTTATGGCATTGCAAAGCATGACTCTATATAGCACATGAGTGGACCACTGCCTGAAAAGGGGGGAGATGCCAGTAGCATGGCAGCAGCCTGCCTGGAGTCTCTGGTGCCAATAAGTCAGCAGCAGCAGTGGGTTGGGGGCAAGGAGGGGAAGGATTGGGAGGACTGGGGGCATAACTGGTCAGAGAGGGAGAGGAAATAGGTGGAAAGGAGGTGGGAGAGGTGGATCCAGCAGCAGTGGTGCACAACAGATCTTTTTTGTTATGTTTTAAACCTCCCCACTGCTTTTCTGCCCTCAGGCATATGCCACCAAAACAGGCATATGCCTTTTTCTCCTGCTTGTCAGCTTCCCAGAGATATCTGGGGAGACATCTTGGGAGACATCTTGTCAGCATCCCAGAGACAAACACAGATGCATTTCAGTGTCAATAAGTGTAAAGTCATGCACATTGGGGCAAAAAATCAAAACTTCACATATAGGCTGATGGGTTCTGAGCTGTCTGTGACAGATCAGGAGAGAGATCTTGGGGTGGTGGTGGACAGGTCTATGAAAGTGTCGACCCAATGTGCGGCGGCAGTGAAGAAGGCCAATTCTATGCTTGGGATCATTAGGAAGGGTATTGAGAACAAAACGGCTAGTATTATAATGCCGTTGTACAAATCGATGGTAAGGCCACACCTGGAGTATTGTGTCCAGTTCTGGTCGCCACATCTGAAAAAGGACATAGTGGAAATGGAAAAGGTGCAAAAGAGAGCGACTAAGTTGATTACGGGGTTGGGGCACCTTCCTTACAAGGAAAGGCTATGGCGTTTGGGCCTCTTCAGCCTAGAAAAGAGACGCCTGAGGGGGGACATGATTGATACATACAAAATTATGCAGGGGATGGACAGAGTGGATAGGGAGATGCTCTTTACACTCTCACATAACACCAGAACCAGGGGACATCTGCTAAAATTGAGAGTTGGGAGAGTTAGAACAGATAAAAGAAAATATTTCTTTACTCAGCGTGTGATTGGTCTGTGGAACTCCTTGCCACAGGATGCGGTGACGGCATCTGGCCTGGACGCCTTTAAAAGGGGATTGGACAAGTTTCTGGAGGAAAAATCCATTATGGGCTACAAGCCATGGTGCATATGTGCAACCTCCTGGTTTTAGAAATGGGCTATGTTAGATGCAAGGGAGGGCACCAGGTTATCAGGTGTGCTCCCTGGGCCATTTGGTGGGCCACTGTGAGATGGCTGGACTAGAAAGCTGTCCAGGAAGCTGGACTAGATGGGCCTATGGCCTGATCCAGTGCGACTGTTCTTATGTTCTTATCTGGTGGATCACTGTGGAACCAGAATGCAGGACTGAGCCCTTGGCTGGCTCCAACAAGACTTTCTCTTTACATTCTTATGCACCTTTACATTCAAGGGCTAACAAAAGTTAGAGCCATTGTGATGAATTGGGTAATACCTTAAGGGACATCTTAGGCTCAAACTACACAGTACAGAGAATTCCAAAATTCTTTTCTCCACAGTTTGTTTTCAAAATCCAGATCAGCCTGAGACAAATTGCAGATGAGCAGAATGACTGACAAGAAAAGACTACTAGCAGTGCAATCCAAGGCATGTCACCTCAGAATTAAGACCCAGTATGTTCATTGGGACTTACTCCCAGGTAAATATGTACAGGATTTCAGTGTTAATCTTTGACCCCTTTCAACTCAAAATCACCCTCCTCGAGCTGCTTTTTCACTTCTAACAGGGAGCTATGAGGTCACCTTAGGTTCTTCTTATCTTTCAGGAGAAATCTGCAGCACACAACATGATACAAGAGATGAATACTAAGCATATTAAAACGTGTTGTGACCTCTCCCCCAACTGCTTGTATTTCGCTCCTATCAAACATGGAAAAGATCCCACATAGCTTTAATGTTTCTTGCTTGGCATTTTATTGCCTTTGTTCCCTCAACAAATGCTTGCATGGTTGCTATACAACTACACTTTTCCAATTCCCAGAATCCTAGGGTCAGTTTTTAATTTAAGTTTAATACTGAATAATGTCACAGCATTTACAATTGCACTCATGTAGTCCCTTTCCAATAAATCTAGTGTGTAAAAAAAATAAATAAAAGGCTGGATGTGCTTGTGGAGCCTCAGGAATGAAGCCCTGATAGAAAAGGTTGTAAATTTGTTTCTCGCTTGTATCACTTCACTTCAGGCTGGTGGAAGGTGCCATGTGATTTAGTGTTCCTCTATACAAATATTCTTTGCACGTAGAAAACTAGATGTCATGGGAAAGATGTATAACCTTCCCTTCTTCCTGACATGCCCGTTTTCTATGTGGAGGGAATCGTTTTGTATGGAGAAGTATTCTCTCTTCCCCCTCCATGTGCCATATGAAATAGAACAGTCTATGAGCAAGTGTACTGCCTCATCTGTGAGAACCAGGCCAGGAATCATGATGAAATCTACATTTGGGATTACTAAGTAGTGAGGTTTCATTCTGCTAAAAGAAATGATCAGATGGCATTTATCTGGTGTAAATACATTCATTCATTCATTTAAAGGTGTTGGGTTTTGATAATGACAAAAGAGTAGTGCAACATTGGTCCACAAGAGAGTAGGTAGAAGATTTTCATTCAGACCATTAGTGCAACAGATCTCATAAATGAAGTGTACAGATTTTGAGTAAAAACAAACCAGGAATGGAGCACAGATTCCAGTGTGCAGTGTGAACTCTGCTCCCTCTTCATGCAAATATCCTAATTAGCAACAGACTGAGCAAAAAACAGCCAAACTGCACATTTGCTTAGAATGACTCGGATTCTGTTTACAATAAGAGCTGACCTGGATGTTACCATTAACACATGGCTGCCATTAGCAACTGTAACAGCAACACTAGTTATTAATTATATGTATTTATCTTGGTCTTTGACCAAAGAGGTCAAGAAGGAATAGTTCCCCCTTTATCTTCAGCAATTCTGTGGATTGGGTAGAGAGATAGTGATTTGTCCATGTCAGCATTTGTCCAAGTTCCACACAGTGGAACTCAAGTCTTCCCAGTTTAAATCCAATGTTCCAACCCATTGATTTTCAACCTTTTTCATCTCATGGCACACTGACAGGGTACTAAAATGGTCAAGGCACACCACCAGGTTTTTGACAATTGACAAGGCACACCATGCTGCCAGTGGGGGCTCACATCTCCCCCACAGGTTTGGCACAGTGAGAGGATGCAGGGACAAAGGAGCGAATAAGCAGCCCATCCTGGGGCATTCCATGTACAAATGCTTTTACGCGAATGCCCGAAGTTTCCGAGCAAAGATGGGAGAACTGGAATGTCTGGTGACTAGGGAAAACATTGATATAGTGGGCATAACGGAAACCTGGTGGAATGCGGAGAATCAGTGGGATACTGCAATCCCAGGCTATAAACTCTACAGGAGGGACAGGCAGGGGCATGTTAGAGGTGGGGTGGCCGTTTATGTTAAGGAAGGGATAGAATCCAGCAAAGTAGAGATTGAAGGTGGGTCCAACTCCACCGTAGAATCTCTGTGGGTTAAATTACCAGGCCTGTGGAGCTATGTAATACTGGGGGCATACTATTGTCCTCCAGACCAGAAATTGGAAGGGAACCTTGAAATGAGGAAACAGATCAGGGAGGTGACAAGGAGGGACAGGGTTGTAATCATGGGGGACTTCAATTATCCTCATATTGACTGGGTCAATTTGTGTTCCGGTCACGAAAAGGAGACTGGATTCCTTGACATGCTAAATGACTGTGCCTTAGAGCAGCTAGTCATGGAGCCCACCAGAGGACAGGTGACTCTGGATTTAATATTGTGCAGTACACAGGACATAGTTAGAGATGTCAATGTTACGGAGCCGTTGGGAAACAGTGATCATGCTGCGATCTGTTTCAACATGCACATCGGGGGAAGAATACCGGGCAAATCTCTCACAAAAACCCTTGACTTCCGACGGGCAGATTTCCCTCAAATGAGGAGGCTGGTTAGAAGGAGGTTGAAAGGGAAGGTAAAAAGAGTCCAATCTCTCCAGAGTGCATGGAGGCTGCTTAAAACAACAGTAATAGAGGCCCAGCAGAGGTGTATACCACAAAGAAAGAAGGGCTCCACTAAATCCAGGAGGGTGTCCGCATGGCTAACCAGCCAAGTTAGAGAGGCTGTGAAGGGCAAGGAAGCTTCCTTCTGTAAATGGAAGTCTTGCTCTAATGAGGAGAATAAAAAGGAACATAAACTGTGGCGAAAGAAATGTAAGAAGGTGATACGGGAGGCCAAGAGAGACTATGAGGAACTCATGGCCAGCAACATTAAGGGGAATAATAAAAACTTCTTCAAATATGTTAGAAGCAGGAAACCCGCCAGAGAAGTGGTTGGCCCTCTGGATGTTGAGGGAGGGAAAGGGGAGATAAAAGGAGACTTAGAGATGGCAGAGAAATTAAATGAGTTCTTTGCATCTGTTTTCACGGCAGAAGACCTCAGGCAGATACTGCTGCCCAAACGGCCCCTCCTGACTGAGGAATTAAGTCAGATAGAGGTTAAAAGAGAAGATGTTTCAGACCTCACTGATAAATTAAAGATCAATAAGTCACCGGGCCCTGATGGCATCCACCCAAGAGTTATTAAGGAATTGAAGAATGAAGTTGCTGATCTCTTGACTAAGATATGCAACTTGTCCCTCAAAATGGCCACGGTGCCAGAAGATTGGAGGATAGCAAATGTCACGCCTATTTTTAAAAAGGGAAAGAGGGGGCACCCAGGAAACTATAGGCCGGTCAGCCTAACATCTATACCAGGTAAGATGGTGGAATGCCTCATCAAAGATAGAATCTCAAAACACATAGATGAACAGGCCTTGCTGAGGGAGAATCAGCATGGCTTCTGTAAGTGTAAGTCTTGCCTCACGAACCTTATAGAATTCTTTGAAAAGGTCAACAGGCATGTGGATGCGGGAGAACCCATGGACATTATATAACTGGACTTTCAGAAGGCGTTTGACACGGTCCCTCACCAAAGGCTACTTAAAAAAGCTCCACAGTAAGGGAATTAGATGGCAGGTCCTCTCATGGATTGAGAACTGGTTGAAGGCCAGGAAACAGAGAGTGGGTGTCAATGGGCAATTTTCACAATGGAGAGAGGTGAAAAGCGGTGTGCCCCAAGGATCTGTCCTGGGACCGGTGCTTTTCAACCTCTTCATAAATGACCTGGAGACAGGGTTGAGCAGTGAAGTGGCTAAGCTTGCAGACGACACCAAACTTTTCCGAGTGGTAAAGACCAGAAGTGATTGTGAGGAGCTCCAGAAGGATCTCTCCAGACTGGCAGAATGGGCAGCAAAATGGCAGATGCGCTTCAATGTCAGTAAGTGTAAAGTCATGCACATTGGGGCAAAAAATCAAAACTTTAGATATAGGCTGATGGGTTCTGAGCTGTCTGTGACAGATCAGGAGAGAGATCTTGGGGTGGTGGTGGACAGGTTGATGAAAGTGTCGACTCAATGTGCAGCAGCTGTAAAGAAGGCCAATTTGATGCTTGGGATCATTAGAAAAGGTATTGAGAACAAAATGGCTAAAATTATAATGCCGTTGTACAAATTGATGGTAAGGCCACACCTGGAGTATTGTTTTCCATTCTGGTCGCCGCATCTCAAAAAAGACATAGTGGAAATGGAAAAGGTGCAAAAGAGAGCGACTAAGATGATTACGGGGCTGGGGAACCTTCCTTATGAGGAAAGGCTATGGCATTTGGGCCTCTTCAGCCTAGAAAAGAGGCGCCTGAGGAGGGGTATGATTGATACATACAAAATTATGCAGGGGATGGACAGAGTGGATAGAGAGGTGCTCTTTACACTCTCACATAACACCAGAACCAGGGGACATCCACTCAAATTGAGTGTAGGGAGAGTTAAAACAGACAAAAGAAAATATTTCTTTACTCAGTGTGTGGTTGGTCTGTGGAACTCCTTGCCACAGGATGTGGTGATGGCATCTGGCCTGGATGCCTTTAAAAGGGGATTGGACTAGTTTCTGGAGGAAAAATCCATTATGGGTTACAAGCCATGATGTGCATGTACAACCTCCTGATTTTAGAAATGGGCTGTGTCAGAATACCAGATGCAGGGGAGGGCACCAGGATGAGGTCTCTTGTTATGTGGTGTGCTCCCTGGGGCATTTGGTGGGCCGCTCTGAGATACAGGAAGCTGGTCTAGATGGGCCTATGGCCTGATCCAGTGGGGCTGTTCTTATGTTCTTATGTTCCCATTGGCCCTAATAATAAATGACCTTCCCCCAAATTCCTGTGGCCCACCTGTGGACCACCTGCGGCACACCAATGTGCCATGGCACAGTGGTTGAAAATGGCTGTTCTAACTGCTGCACCACATTTTTTTTTTTATTATACAGATATTTATACAGGTATTTATATACCGCCTTTCTTGGTCTTTATTCAAGGCGGTTTACATAGGCAGGCTATTTAAATCCCTGTAGGGATTTTTACAATTGAAAGGAGGTTCTATCTGTTGTAATTAGTGCAGGGGCACTGGGCTTAGCTTTAGTATGTGGCAACACGACAGCGGGCACGCCTGCGTCTGTGCAAGAGCACATTCTGCCAGCTTTGAAATATGCTGAGTCTGAGCCCAGTTCTGTGAATAACAGGATGTTAAGCGGTCATTATCTAGGAATGTGTTTTGTGGTTAGCTAGAGCCCCAGCTAGTTGTAACTAGTAGCTTATCAGTATTGCTTCATGTGTTTTGAGAGTCAATAAAGGCTTGAGAAGGCTGGCCGGAGGGCGGACTCTCTCTCGATCTCACTCCGTTCCACTTCCGGCTTCTTCCCCGGCATCTACACTTTGAATCCATGACTGCCGTCTGATTCATTTGCTCTGACTCCTTGCTACTTCAGTTCCTTCTCCCAATGTCCCTTCAGTGTGCCCGCTTTCTGCACTCCCTCAAGCAACAAGGCCTAAGCATTGGGTGCTTCTCAAAGCAGCATTGCACTGCTACACTATCTTCTAAGAACCACAACATTCAGATGTTTCTTTCTGATCTGGTTTCACATTCTGGCCTCCATCCTCCCATGCTCAGAGCAGATGGAATAACTCAGCTCAGCTTGTCAGCTGCTTCAAGGTTGCACGGTGCCGGTGGCCTTGATCTGGCGACCTTGTGGATGTTATCTTCAGGCAAATGCAGGCTCTACCCTCTAGACCAGACCTCCTGCTCATTGCATTACTCCAATTACCTTTGTGTTGTGACATCATGATGTAACATTTTGTCCAGTCAGCTGTGGTCAGTAACATGAAGCTGGGTCAGGCAAAAGTGTACATCATGGAATATAAACATATGTTAAAGTTGAGAAGGAGGATTCAGATACACAGCTGCCATTTTGGGGGGCAGTCACACATTGAGTGTATTCAATACAGTACAGATGTGCTCCCTTATCTGTGGGGGTTCTGTTTATGAACCTCCCATGGATATGGGTGAATGCCTGTCCCTGTAATCCAGGGAGCCACCCACCCATGGAGGTGAGGAGAGCTCTGCTCCCCTCACCTTGGAGGGGAGTTTGAGCTTAGAAGAGACTGGGGATGTCTGCCCCCAGCTTCTGCTGAGCTCAGACCGAGCTCGACAATCGAAAAAATGCAACTTCCGATTTCATGGAGGAAACTGGAAGTGATGTTTTTAATACCTTGTAAGGCATTGGGAGGCCTGGGGAAGCCTCCGAGGCTTCCATCCATCCAAGGAACGTCCATCCTCTGGTGAACTCAGACTTCCCTCCAGAGGCGAGGGGAGCAGAGCTTCCCTCTCCTCTGGAGCAGGCACTCGCGGGGGTGTGCACGTACAGGGGGGCCAGGACCAGATCTGAGATAACTGAATCTGCAGATACACGAACCACGGACGTGGGGCCCTCCCCTGTATTTCAAACTTGGTGGGTGAAGTATAATGTCCCTCAGGACCTTGCCACTGGTTATTAACAAGCCAAAAGATTTAAATGTGTGTAAGTCTGATCATAAGAGGGGAAAAATGACTCCACGTGTGCAATCACACACCCCTCCTGGCACTTGGAAATAGCAATGCGAATAGTAAATGGTTTAAAGAAAGCAAAGGGGGAAAAGAACCCATCAAATATACACAGAAATATTAATAGGCAGTTAACTCCGCCACCAAACCTTTTTAAAAGGTCATTAATGTGTGCACTTATCCATAGTGCAAGTAGTTCACATTAGCACTCTTTTTTTTCCCCTGCAAGAACCGTTGATTCTGCAGGATGAAAATTCTCTATCAACTTTCTGCCTGACTTCTTAGTGCTGAGAGCTCACAAGGTTGCACAACGTGGCCCTTGCAACGGTATTATAATGCCGTTGTACAAATCGATGGTAAGGCCACACCTGGAGTATTGTGTCCAGTTCTGGTCGCCGCATCTCAAAAAAGACATAGTGGAAATGGAAAAGGTGCAAAAGAGAGCGACTAAGATGATTACTGGGCTGGGGCACCTTCCTTATGAAGAAAGGCTACGGCGTTTGGGCCTCTTCAGCCTAGAAAAGAGACGCTTGAGGGGGGACATGATTGAGACATACAAAATTATGCAGGGGATGGACAGAGTGGATAGGGAGATGCTCTTTACACTCTCACATAATACCAGAACCAGGGGACATCCACTAAAATTGAGTGTTGGGCGGGTTAGGACAGACAAAAGAAAATATTTCTTTACTCAGCGCGTGGTCGGTCTGTGGAACTCCTTGCCACGGGATGTGGTGCTGGCGTCTAGCCTAGACGCCTTTAAAAGGGGATTGGACGAGTTTCTGGAGGAAAAATCCATTATGGGGTACAAGCCATGATGTGTATGCGCAACCTCCTGATTTTAGAAATGGGTTAAGTCAGAATGCCAGATGTAGGGGAGAGCACCAGGATGAGGTCTCTTGTTATCTGGTGTGCTCCCTGGGGCATTTGGTGGGCCGCTGTGAGATACAGGAAGCTGGACTAGATGGGCCTATGGCCTGATCCAGTGGGGCTGTTCTTATGTTCTTATGTTCTTATGTTCTTAATTCTTTTCCTTTGCCTTGAATAACATGGAGAAAAGGTGCCAGTCCTGGTATAAATAACTCCTTTGAGGCATTTACATATTTGACAGCTTCTCCAACAATGGCTCAGGTGGATCAAGAAAAGCTCTGTCTCTACTCCAGGATTTCAAATGTTGTGACCCATAACACAGAATGTAGCCCAGCAGCCAAGAATGGCAGCCCATTGGGCTCAATCAGCCACTGGTGCCTGTTTGGGACTGCAAATACAGGAGATAATTGAGTATCTGGAAGGCCATTATATAAGGTTGGCCACTGGATAAGTTTGGTGGTAAGTTCTTCTAAGGGTCTAATGCTTAAGGCTGAACCAGCACTGGTGCAGCTGCAATGTAGCCCCCAAGGTAAGAGAACAAATGTTCCCATACCTTAAGGAGGCCTCTATGACTGCCTCCCCACCACAAGATGCAGTACATGCCCCATTGGCATAGCTGTACTGGCACTGGAATATTGGATAGGATTGGGCCCTCAGTGGGCCACAGATTGTGCAAACATGGTACATTCCAATTTTTAAACTGTTTTGCTGAGTGATTTAGTAGGTGAACAATTGCAACATGTGCTTGTCTGTTATTTTGCATTTGTCAGTCGCTCTGAGGATCCCTTAAGTGAGCCTGAAAGGCGGGCTATACAAAAATAAACTAAATACGGAAGGCTGTGCCTTGGGGGGTTGGGCAGAAGAGTTCCCAGAGGACCATTAAACAGAGTCCTGCCTGAATGGAACACAGATTCCAGTGTGCAGTATGAACCATGTTCCTGTTGTATGACTCAATAAAAACATGCTTTTCATTGGCAAGCTTTCTCCCAGTGTCAGACATATGCGTGCATGGACTGTGCATTGTATCTCAATGGTGTTACCTGCAGAACATCCATTTGGATCACAAGTAGAACTCCAATGTGAACACCACTTTCTTCTGTCAGCCCTGAAGGGCTGCAGATAAATGGCCACCGGAGAGGTTTCTGCAGGTTTCCTGCTGCAGCCACGTTGGGTTCCATTTCACAGTAATTACCCATGGAGAGCACCTGCTAATCAACCATGGGCTAATTTACAAGGAAAATTTCCAATCTAACTTGACGATGTTTTTCTCAATGAGAGGATATGACAAGATTTAATTAACATCTTAATTAGATGTCATCATTCATGGTGCTATTCCATTAACTAAGCACAGTACTGTGTCTTTTTTTTTCTTTTTAATCGTCATGTATTTCATGACTTCTAAGGATGTTCTCACACAGGCAGCTTAAGGCGCTCCTGTCATCATCCTGTTTGTAATGTGTATGTAAAATCAGCTTTGGCCAGAATGCTCTTTTGCACTTCAAATGCCTTCTTTTCTCTTGTTCTTTTGCATTCACAGTGATCAGAAATTCCACATGACGCGAATCCTAGTGAGACGCCACTGAATGGAGTGTGATTCGCTAGAGGCCGATGCCTCCCAAAGATTCCTGTCCTGGTCAATAGGGGCAGTTGAAGCAGGTGAAAATGAAACTGAATTTCACTCAGGTGTCAAATCCAAGTGTCAGGCTGTTCATCCTATTGCCTCACTTCAGGCACACTGTGATTTGTGTTCCATGCAGCCATCATTTAAATCTTCCATTGTTTGATTCTTGATTTCCAATACTGCTTCTTTTATCCACGAGTCAGGTTGCCAGCCTGTGATTGTAAAAAATACTGGGCCAAGGAAAGATAGCCAGTCAGGGAAGGTTTTGCATGGATAACAGGCTGGCCTTGGCTGTTTTAGTACCATGTGGTGGTTATTTTCCCCTAGGGGCTGGGGATAAGAATAGGCCCTCAGTTTGGCTGTACTTGTTGTGACTAAACAGCCACTGGGTAGATGGGACTCGTCAGCCTGGGAAGGCAGCTCATCTGAGAGAAGGAAAACACTGATCCCAAACCTCCACTGCCTTGTGGCTACATCCAGTTATGGAAAAGGCTTCAGGAGTCAACCTCGAGGCAAAATCCGGAGCCAGAGTCCCTGAGGCAGTTCATGGCTGAACACAGTCATGTTCTGGCAACTCCTGCGACGCCACTGGAACCAACCGTATTGGCCTCTGCCTTTCCATTGGACCGTTTCAGTGACGTGGAGAGGGGGGATTTGCTGCATGGGTAACAGTCTATCCTCCTTATCTACTTTACCCAGGCTTTGCGCACTGGAGAGGACACTCTGTTCCAGAACCACCATTCAGAGCGCGATACCATAGTCTTCCGAGACTGAAGGATGCCAACAAAGGTGGTTATTCATGAGTTTAGGGCCAGAACCTGGCAGATCATGGGAAGTCACCTTATACAGAATCGGACCATCTAGGTCAATTTTGCTAACTCATGCCAACAGCAGCTTTCCAGGGTTTCAGGCAGGAATTGTTCTGCCCTACCTGGTGATGCCAGGGATTGAACTCAGGATCTTCCACATGCAAAGCATGTGCCCTGGAATGAGCTGCAGCCCTTCCTTGTAAACAGGAGTCAATGAGGCAGAACAAATCAATTAAATTGGTTCCACATGCCTGGCTTTCTCAAGAAACCTTTGATTCTCACCTTGAGGCAAAGATCCCAGATGGCCAGGTAGTGTCTGTGATAGATGGCTGCCTCAATGATGATCACTGGTGGGATTCTTTGACTTGAAATAGTGGCTTTTCCAAATGCAGTTGCTTCTCAGGCGGCAGCTAGTGCCTGACTTTGCAGAAGTACAAATTGTAGACTGAAGAACTTGCATTAAAGGCTCATTAGAGGCAGGAGCCCAGGAGGTTTAATCTGCCTGTTCAGCGTGAAGCCACCCACCCCCCTCACCGCTCATGCCGATGCAAAAATAATAAGCAATGAAAGAAAGCATTGATTTGGTTCACGTCAGCCTTTGAGAGCCATCAACCAATACTGCGAGGCTGACATCCAAGTGGGAACAGGAGAGGCTCTGAAGTTTCCAAGCCTCCTTGCCCTGCTGCTTGTCGCTCTTCCAGCTTTGTTCACACAAATAGGGCTGCCAGTCACAACACAGGCAGCAAATCCTCTGCTGAATTAAGCCAGTCAGCGTTAGTTTTTCTGACCTCGCTGCAAGGAAACAGCATATTCCCTCTGGGAAGTACGTGTAAGCTGGTATTTGGCTTCCTTCCAGGAGCTTAATGTTCCCGAATGAAGAGCTTTTAAAGCATTTGGGAACAGGCTGGATAATTATAAACTGTAATATTTCTAAGATGGTGTCAAAAGAAAAAAAAAATATCGCTAAGCATCTACAAACCGTTGCCTTTGTTTCCACTGACTGGAAACTAAGCCAGCATTTAGTACATCTGAGGTGAATAAAATGCAAAGTTTGGGGATGGGGCATAACGAGCAAGCTCACACTCTCGGCAAAGGATGCCACTTTGTGTGAATGGAACATGAAGATGGGGGAGGTGGCAGCAGTGCTACAAACCAGTGGCGGTCCTAGGGGGGGATCAGGGAGGGCAAAAACCCCAAGCGCCACGCTTGTGGGCCCTGTGGGGGTGGCACCGTTGTGCCCGCTGTGCCGCCGCTGCCGACAACACCCACCTTCCAGAGTCATTCTGCGGGCAGGCAAAGCCCTACACTGTGTTCCTGGGCACTCCAGAAGCTTTCTGAGGCCTCCGGAGTGCCCTTAAATAGAGCCCTTCAAGGGCTCTCCGGAGGCATCAGAAGGCTTTTGGAGTGCTTGGGAATGTCGTGTGAGGCTCTGTATGACTGGGTAAGTAACTGGAGGGGGGTGGATTGTGGGGCATGTTGAATGTTGAATTTTTCAATTCGTGTATTATCAGATATGGATCAGTGGCTGAAAAACGGCTTTTAAATCCCATTATTGGGCCATCTATTTACAGTTACAGCATATAAATTTGAAACAGCAACTATATTAACTACAAGCATTTTGCTAATATGAGGGGTACAATTTATGGCAATAGGCTGCCAAGTGGCACACAAGTGAAAAAGGGTTGGGAACCTCTGTTCTATATGCAAAGGATGCAGCCTGCCATATATCAATGGCTTCTCAAGCAGACAAGTATTCAAAGCCATCCATTGAGCACTTGGAGGCACTTTCTTGGGCCATCATGAATCCAATCCCTCTCATCTCCTTGTAGGGTGAAAGGCCTCAACCTGGCATGAAAAGAGCTCCAACAAGGTTCTCTGTGCTTTTGGGGAGACCCGTTTCTGTGCCTCGCTGTGAGTATGAACCAGTCTTTTTTACCTTCTTCTTGAGCCCCGGAAGCCATTCCCACAACAACTTAAATCTGAAGGATCGAATATTTGCCCTTAGAAAATATAACATGTTCTCTGCTTCCCTCTCTCTTTCAGCTCACCTTCTTTCTGTTCTGCTCTGCAAGATGCTTCTGTGAAACTCTTTTATTGTTCCTCCGAATGTTGGCAGAGCCTCCACTTGCATCATTAAGCAACTTCTGAGGATATTGTGGTCTTTTATCTTCTGGAGAAAGGATAACAGGAATCAAACTACAATCTCTGAAGATGTGCCTAAGGATTTCTTACCACAGTTACTTTAGTGGCAGCAGCCTGACAGAGCATAAGCAACTCCCTCATCGCCAAGATTCTTATCTCTTCCAAAAAGACAGCAAGGTTTAACGGATGAGAGCAGGAAACAGTGGCCTTATTCTGCAGTTTTCACTCTCGAACAAGGCAGTCTCATTTAAGCAGTACTTTTGATTATGGATGTCATGAGAGTTCAACAGTTAGCAATTTGAAGAAAAACCAAAGAATTTGTAGGGTGTCATTTCCCTTCCTCCAATAAATTTGCAGCTACCTGATGTTATAATTGGGTTATATTTTGTCAAGCTGCCCCTCTAGTTTACATTTTCTTGCATCGCCACTGAATCGGAACATCCTGAAGTCAGACAGCTTATAAGTGGCACCACCCAGAAGCATAAGGGGAGCTTTCTGCTTTCTCCATCTTGCAGGGGCAGGTTTGGGGGCATCAGAATGGAGGTGGTCAGGTTAGTCCATCATATCATATCAAGTGCCAGAATAGGATAACACATGCATCTCTACCATTCTGTACACTGGATGGCTGCCAGCTGAATATGTGGGTAGGAAGTGTGGTCTGGAGGTTGAGCTGTTGCCTTACCTGAAAAAGCTAAGCAGGATCAACAGCCTTGGATGGGAGACAGAAAGCTGAAGACTGAACCGCTGATGGACTCCGGCGGAGGTGTATGAAGGAATGCAGAGGAATTAGCTGGCAAGGTAACACATGAGGCTTGATTTGCAGCTGCCCGTGAAAGCTTGAAGTGTGAAGGGCTGGCAGAGCCAAGATGATGGTTGCATGATGAAGGGAATCATCTGGAGAAGGGAACGGTTCTATGAGTCTTTCTCATGGAACAATACTTGTAATAAACCCTATTGAAATGGGATTTATGACTAGCCTTTTGGTATATAAATATGAACAGAATTCTATTTGCAAGTGTCATCTCTGACATGACTGTTGCTTCTGTGATCTTGGATCTGTGGCAACTCATTCACCCAACTACATTACTAGAATTGATCTGAAGCCATTGTATCTCTCCGTTACACCCATATAGGTCCTCAAAGCAGCTCACAGGCAATAATTATAACAGTAACATCAATTAGCTCCCTCTTACTGAAGGCTTCTCAAAATAGCACTACTTCTCTCAACTGGTATTCTCCACACCCTCCAGCGGCTCCTCTTGCAAAATGGCTACCAGAAATAAACATGGCATCCAATGACAGTTCTGGGAGAGTGAGGGCCCAGTCCGACACAATTTTCCAGTGCTGGTGCAGTCGTGTGCTGCATCCCGTGGTGGAGATTCAGTCACTGGGGCCTTCTGAAGGTATGGGAACTCCCTTACCATGGGGGCTACATTGTGGCTACACCACAGCTGGAAAGTTGGATAGGATTGGGCCCTGAGTCTTCTTCTTTAGCAGGCTGAGCACTACCACAGTCACCTTGTCTCTGCAGTGCTTTCAAGTGGCAGAAAAGGCTGTGAGATTGACAGCCCAGATGTTCTGACTGCTGCTATCGCTGCTTCTTAAAGCTGTCGCAGTCATTGTATGATGAACACATCTTCATTGCAATTCCATTTACAAAAAGTATTCTGCGGTGTCTCAGATGTATTCCACCTTGTTCTACTGTTATGCATGCCATGGGGTACTGTGGTTCAAGCTACTTCTTTTCGGCTCCTGTAGCTCTCTTGCTGCAGGAGCAGACTGGTGTATTCCAGACAAGTTATGAAGCAATATTACAATGCACTTCCGGGCTTTCTTGTACTCTCAAGTAAGAGCTGTGCTACTGTCAAAAGAGGGCAAAGACTTCTTCCCAAAATAAACACCCCAACTGTAAGTATTCATAGGTACAGTATTACTTCCTTGTCAGTTACATGTGCTTGTTCCTTTCTTCCAAAACCCAGGAGTGAAAAATATGTTCTTTTCCTATAAACGGTATAGATTTTCATTCTGAAAATCTACAGATTTGAGACCCAATATAAGAATAGATCCTCTAGGTGCCGGAAAATATTATGTTTTGATTTCAGATTTTTAAACATCTCCAATAAGCTGAGCAGAACCAGACATGAGACTGGGGGAGCTGCTCTTTATAACAACTGACTGAGGATAATAAACAGAAGCATTCTAAGCATGTAAAATGTGTCTCCTTCAAGTAAACACAGGGGTCCAGCAATGGGGGCAGGGCAAGCTACTTCTCTAATGAGGCCAACTGAAACAGTCACCTTGGGCAAAAGACTGTGGGGCAGCCACCTGCCTTTGTCTCCCCCATTTACCTCTACCGCAGGGGTGACCAAACATTTTGGCAGGGGGGCCACATCCTCTCTCTAACACTGTGTCAGGGGCCAGGAAAGAAAGAATTAATTTACAATTTAAAATTTGAATAAATTTACACAAATGAATATATTGGAGATGGAACTTATATGAATGAATGAAGGTCTTGGAATAACTCAAGGCCTATAAAAGGCCTTGCACAAAGCAAGGTCAGCCTTTCCTTCGCTGCCACTGCTGCATCACAGACGTGAAACAGCAAGTAGTGGAGGGAGCCCTCGTCCCACAGCTCAGATGAGAGGTCGAACAGTTGTCCTCATGCTGAGGGCAGTTGTGTTGGTCCAGCACGGGCTCCAGCAAATCTCTGGAGGGCCAGAGGCTCATTGGAGACTGGGGGCTCCCCGAGGGCCTGATTGGGAGCCTCCAAGGGCTGCAAGTGGCCCCCGGGCCGGGGTTTGGGCACCCCTGCTCTACTGGGAGGAGCAGAAGCTGGTGCATCAAACAGTAAAGGCAGGGACATCTTGGCACACTGTTCAGGTGCCAGGATGTCTTGGCTCAGTCTTGCATGCTCCCCCCCCCCATTTTCCTCTGGCATCACCAGTGGATTTAAATACAATCTCCTCTGGAATCTGCTGTCCTGATTTTGTCAGTCTCTGACTATGAAACTCTAAAGTGTAAACTCATCGTCCTTAAGAACATAAGAACAGCCCCACTGGATCAGGCCATAGGCCCATCTAGTCCAGCTTCCTGTATCTCACAGCGGCCCACCAAATGCCCCAGGGAGCACACAAGATAACAAGAGACCTCATCCTGGTGCCCTCCCCTACATCTGGCATTCTGAATTAACCCATTCCTAAAATCAGGAGGTTGCGCATACATATCATGACTTGTACCCCATAATGGATTTTTCCTCCAGAAACTTGTCCAATCCCCTTTTAAAGGTGTCTAGGCTAGACGCCAGCACCACATCCTGTGGCAAGGAGTTCCACAGACCGACCACACGCTGAGTAAAGAAATATTTTCTTTTGTCTGTCCTAACCCGCCCAACACTCAATTTGAGTGGATGTCCCCTGGTTCTGGTATTATGTGAGAGTGTAAAGAGCATCTCCCTATCCACTCTGTCCATTCCCTGCATAATTTTGTATGTCTCAATCATGTCCCCCCTCATGTCCTTATGTAACATACTTGTTTTAACCTGAACAAACAACGCAGAAAATACGTTTAAAAGTTTATCTGAGAAACAATAAACAAACTTTGTTTCAAGCATCAGGTAATTTCGAATTGGCAGACTACCATTATCCTTTACATTACCCTGACATTCAGAAATGACAAGGAGACACCACTCATATAACATCCTCATAGCTCACACTTCAATGAGTCAATAAAATCACAACAATTTAAACCTTTAGAATCAAGACATCGGTGCCAACAATTGTCATAGTATCTGACACATTTTCCTTTGAGATCCAAACATTACATTTATCCTCACTCCTGAGGTATCTTGGGGGAAAAAAAGCCACTTTATTTTTGCTTCAAGCACTCTTGTCTTCTTTGCATAAACTTCTGTAACTTGTTGAGGTTGGCAAATTGAGTATTACTCAAGACGTAGACAACAGAGCAGCCACCAAGGTACGGCATGAAAGCGTTTTTGATGACCTAATTTTGTTGTGCTCCCTTCCTGGATATATTTGATAAATATATTCCTTCCTGGACACCATTTCTGCTTGTTGTGAAGAGGACGTGGACAGCCCAATCCTATGCAGGACTGGACAGTACTATGGAGGATTTTGTGACAGAGGAAGACACTCCTCTCTTGCAAAACGGCTGCCGAAGAAGCGCAGAGCGCTCTATCAGTAGGCATTTTGGCAGTACTGCCATGTGAGGTGTCAAAAACTATGGTGTCTTTGCTGAAAACCATACAGACTACTAAAAATGCAGACATACTGACCCACAAGGCTAGATTCATAGCTGGAGGCTTCTGTCAGGTAACACAAGAAAGTAAAACCATACACATTTTGGCACATTCCTGTGTAAGTAATGACATAACTACCGAATACATTCAAATGTACGTATTACACTAAACCCACCATGGTAAGTAATGTGGTATCTCCACTTTTTCCCAGATCTGTGGTCTAATCCTATACAAAGTTACTCAGAAGTCTCACAAAGCTCACTGGAATTATGTCTAGTACATGTGCTGGCTGCATTGTCACCTCCAAATACGAACTCAAATGTTTTTGACAGGTTCAAAAGCGCCCACGATATCACTGTGAAATACAGAAGAAGCACGTACTCTGGCTTTAGTCATGGATATGACATTTGTTTAGTCTCTGGTGAATGAGGCTTCTCAATATGAGAAGCACATGCTTCAGCTAGACCAGACACAGGATCTGTGACATATCCTTATTGCATCTCAAGTTTGTAAATTCCATTTATACCTTTCCACTGATAGTAATAGAGAAGAGGCAACTATGGCTCCTCTTTATGTATTACACTTATATGCCCCCCTTTCTTCCATCATGGAACTCAACATGATGTACATGGGGCTCTCAGACAGACCTGCTTAACATAACTTACAGCTCACCCCTATGCTCCCCTCCACATGGGGCAGTGTCCAAATGGCTTGCACTAGATCCTGCAGGTGAAGGGCAGTCTCAGGAGTCTCCTCTGGGTAAGGGAACATTCGCTAGTGGGTAAGCCTCTGAGGCGCAGAGGGGTCTACTCATACTGCCAGTGAAATCACCCCCTTTCCAGACCCAATCTTCATGCTCAGAGACCAGACGTTGAAAGAAGTTTGCAACAAATTTTGCTGGATGGATATTATGAGACGGTTCCTGAATTGCTTAGATAACCTGAAAACAACCCTTCAGGCTTTCCATGAATATATGTTTTCCCCATAATTTTCATTATTTATGTGAAATAAATAATTTATATTTATTTATATATTTATATCTAAAAATTCATTTATATATATAATAAATGAGAAACTTTGCCACTGAATAAAATGTGAACACACAAGAGGCAAATAAGAAAACAGGTCAATGTGCAGAAGAAAATAAACAGACCACTTCCCCTGTGGTTTAGTCAAATGTGAATGGTAGTGTCTAAATCTATAAATCCAAACAATCAAGCTTTTCACTTATTTGGCTTTATCCATTCATTGCAACTTTGACTTAACTATTGAGCATATACTTAGGAAACAGTGTAGAGTATAGACACACACTTAAATAATTTGATTAATTGCAGCCTGATAATCCAACCATATACTTGGAAGGCCAAGAGTGCACAGTGACACAGCATGTAGTGCATGCTGTGGTCTGGCAGGAGACCAGACAGCTCAGAGGGGAAAGCAAAAAACGTTTTTACTGACCTCTCTGTCTCCAATGAGTCTCTTCAAACTTATGCCAGCTCTTTAGCTGACATATGTCTGAGGATGGGTCTGGGCCAGGAAGGGGAGGATAGGATATTGCATGCACTAGTGCTGCCAAAATCAACCCCCCTCCTGCCCCTGGCCTGGTCTGCTTACTGCCCCAATCCACCCATGAACCTCCCGCTGCCAACTTACTGGCAGAGGAAGAGGACAGTGGAGGTCCTGCAAGATCACGTTGCCTATGTGCAGCCTCCTGGCATTTGTGTTGGTGGCCACTGCCCTGCTGAATGGCCCAGCTTTTATGCTGTTGGCCTGGGACTTAAGGTGATAGAAGATCTGCTACCATAAACCCAGCATAGGATTAGACCATTAATTATATAAGCTCTTGTTTTAGGAAGATGGCTAGAAGCTAGTACCCTAGAGAAATATTGTTCTTGAATCACAGAATGTGAAATACGCCATACCCGTTCACCAGGGTGATGGCAGAATTCTTCCTGCCTCTGACAGTGAGTACACTGAAAGTATTGGAAGTGTTTGCTTTAAGTATTCAAAATGAATATTGAACATTTACATAATTCTTTCACATACTTTTTTTTTCCATGGGGAAAATATTTTCACAGCTTTGAATTGATACCATAAAAATTGTGAAGACTCTGCGTGCTGTGACAAAAAAGGTCATAAAAATGGCATTACATGAGCTACATGCTGTATGCCACTGGAAGGTGATATATTATCCAATATGTGATTCTCTGTAGTATCAGGGCATATCTGATTAGAGAATGATATTAGGATTTTTCCAGCAAATTCTTCTCTCACACAAGCCATGAGCAGCATATTTTACTTCCATTTTTTTTTTTTCCCAATTCAGTTTTTAACTGGGTCTGTTTACTGGCCTAGTTTCACAAAACATGGGTGTCTTCTCTAATGTAACAAAAACGCCGCCAAATGCATGATGGCTGTGATGAGTTTCTGTTTCATGTGCAATATTTCAATGTGTGCGCATTTTTCCTATTTGTGTTAGTGTACTCAAAAGACTATTCCTCTGCACATGACATAAAGATCATGCTCACTCAGAACTGACACCACTGCCTCTGTTATTAGATTGTATCAGATTGTGTTATTAGATTACCTCAGAATGCCAGATGCTGGAGAGGGCACCAGGATGCAGGTCTCTCATTGTCTTGTGTGCTCCCTGAGGCATTTGGTGGGCCACTGTGAGATACAGGAAGCTGGTTCAGATGGGCCTGTGGCCTGATCCAGATGGGTCTCATGTTCTTATGTATATTTCTTCATGTCCCCCCACCACCTTGCTCATGGAAAGCCAGTACTATGTGGTCTTACAAAGGTACAGTTGAATACTGGGCAATATGGTCACAAGAATAACTTTTCCAAGCACTTCTAAGCAGGGAGCTGTTGTGGGGGGGGGGGGGGATGACCAGACTTTCTGTTTCCCAGTTTTATTTCTTTAGAGCTTGTAGCCTGGATGCACAACCCAGCCAGAGACTGCCTGCCGGCGAGTGATCCTTGAGTTCACACAATGTGTGAGATCAAACCCACCCACCTGATCTCACAAGAAGATGGGCTGGGCAAGATGGTGACCACCAGGAGGAAGAGGGAGAAGATCAGTCGGTGGGGAGGGAATAAAAGTAGTGGGAAGTAGATCATTGGTAGTAGGTTGGAGGAAAGCAGTGGCAACAGACTCCAGGAAAGGCCTGCTGAATCTACCATTCCCTCAGACCCCTCACAGTCTGCAGCAGACGCAACCTGAATCAGGTGGCCGCATGGATGAACCAGCAGTGGTTGTGGCAAACACAAGACACTAGGAGTGGTATCTGGCTATGCTCTTCTCTTTTCTTGGACAAAGCGACATCTCATTTCCTTGTCAGCCTTTATCTCCAATTTGCTCCCTCGTCTCTGTCTGACTGTTAACTCCTTTCCCAATTTGAAACATCTTTTTCCTTCCTTCTCAAGCTAAGCAAGAGTGTTAGTCTTCTTCCTTCTCTCTTTTAATCCCCCCAGAAGTAAGTTGTAGGTTAGACTCACCCCTTTCTTTCCACCCCCTTACTTTGATAGCAAATGGAGGCTTCCCCAAGAAGCCCCAAACTGAATGTCCTCAAAAGAAATCTCCCCTGGGCTCAGGGTAAAAAACATGATCTGCATCACCTTCAGCTTTCCTTCTTTGGGCATGGGTATTAAGCTCTATTGCTGCTGCTTGAGTTTTATTGTTTTTCCCTGCCACTAATATAGTCATTAAAATCCCTCAATAAAACTCATCTCAATTACTCCAGATTCCTGTTGTTTTCTTCTTTTAAATCCTTAGAGTGTTCCTATGTAGCTTCGGTGTGCCACTGCAATGATCAAGATCCTGCATGTACCTGCTGCAGAAGCAGGTCCACATTAATACCTGTGTGACTTGGATCACTTGGAGTAACAGTTAGCCACTTGGAGCTAGGTTGGGGTCAACTGGGGGGAATGAGGGGAAATATTCAACAGCAGAGCCAAGATGTCTCCTCCAAAGTGGTGGAATATTAGCCAGGATGGGAACTGAGAGCCAGGATGGTGTAGTGGTTTGGGACTTGGCCTTAGGTTCAAATTCCTGCTCAGCCATTAAGCTTCCTGGGTGACTTTGGGCCGGTCACTCCCTCTCTTAGGTTCACCTACCTCACAGGGTTGTTGTAAGGACAAAAGGAGAGAAGGAACCACGTACACCACCCTGAGTTCCTTGGAGGAAAGGCGATATATGAATGAAAAAATGAATGAATATTAGGATAGTGAGGGTCTCATTTCCAAGTGTGTTGAAAGTCAACAAGGTAGTGGCCTGTTTGTAATCCTTTCCAAAAAGAAGCCCTGCCTGACATCTTATGGGCATCAGCAACAGGATGTCTGTACCCTGCTTTCTCTTTTACTGATCATTCACAATCTGCCGTGGAGTGAATTGGCTGCCTGCCTGACCATGCAGCTGATGGTGGATGGAACACTGGATACAGTGCCACCATAGTTGACTTCTCTTTCCTGGTACAGAGATTCCCTGGGAGACTGTTTCTGGATATTTGTGGTCACAAAGCTGTGAGAAAGAAGATTTTCTAAAGCACCCTTACCAATGAGAACTGCAAAGTCTCTGCAGTGGCAGTGGGGCATGTTGCCTCTCAACCTTCTTAAAATGTGTTCATTATTCATCCATATCTTGCCTTTTCTTTCTGCGGTTCTACTGACCGCAGGCAGCCTACCATGAAAGCTCCGACAAGGCCCTTTGGGCCTCCGACAAGGCCCAAAGTTGCTTCACTCCAGCAAGGTTGTAGTATCCTGTGCTTCCTTCTGACCCTACCCTGAGACCACAGCCGAGTCTTCTCATTAATTTCTGTCCATGGAACTTGCCTTAAGGCTCCTGAATTAAGCTGACAGTAGCCCAGAGAGAAGTGTCACCTGCGTGCTGACTGTGAAAACCTATTTGTATTCAATATCTGATAACCTTGTAACAAATCACGATCAGGGGGAATTGGCTCTCTCTCTCTCTCTCTCTCTCTCTCTCTCTCTCTCTCTCTCTCTCTCAGGAGAGCAGTTTTCTCCCTGATTTGTATAGGAAACATGAATGTAGCATAATGGAAACAGACTGCCTTAAGACAGGCTCAGGCTTATATTGCTTCTTACTCCTTGCTGGTTTTCTTTACGATACAATGGTGAATTACGGCCTGCCTCTCTCTCTCTCTCTCTCTCTATCTCTCTCTCTCTTCCTTCCAATTGTAATTAGAAGCAAGAACAGATGGTGATGGCTTTTTTCAGAATGCCTCCGTTGAAATAACTCTTCAGCAAGCTGCCAAATGGCCGTGCCCTCCAACTAAGGATTTGTCCTAGCGATGGCGGAACTTCACAAGGGTTTTTCAGTCTTTTTTTGGACATGTCAGATGCGCATCCAGACCTTTTCAATCCTTTGAGGTCAACAAATTAGATTGAATGAGAGTCTCCAGAACTTGATGTTTAAGAGCTTTCAACTGGCAGCTGAACAGGCTAATATAATCTCTTGGAGAATTGATCAGAAAAGGACTGATTAGATTACAAGTTTTAGACCTCAGAACAGTCCCCAGTGTCTGTGCGCGCACACACACACACACACACACACAGGCAGAAAATTAACTCTTTTTGATTGAATTTGCATTGTATTGGAATACTTTATGTACTGTTACTGTGACCCTCTCACCCTACATTAGCTCTCAGACTGGCAATCATCCTTTAATTCAGCACTACCTAAACTTTTTAGCACCAGGACCCACTTTTTAAAACGACAATCTATTATGACCCTATCTAGATGACACCCTATCTAGATGACAAAATAAAGACGAAATATTTTTATTTATTAATCATAATAAATTATTAATAATTGGGGTCCCTATGCTCCAAAGGCTGCTGGAGGCCTTTCATGTAGTATGTGTGTATAGACATTTGCAAGACTCTCCCTAGAAATGAAGTTCAAGGACTGTTCCCCCAAACCTTTACGGCAGTGGTCTCTGGGAGAGTTTGAGAGCCACTAAGTTCTTGGGTGGGTGGGAGGGGGGAGGCAGTAGGGGCGGGGGGAGGCAGTGGCACGACCCCCAGGATCGCGCCACTCAGGGGTTGCGGGTAGCCCGGTGCGACCTGCAGCAGGGCTCCCCGCAGCAGTGAAAGTAGATGCAGAGTGATCGCACCCCACCTCTGCTAAAGTGGAAGTGGAGAGCGATCGCTACACATCTACTTTAACTGCTGCGGGGAGCCCTGCTGCAGGTCGTGCCGGGCTACCTGCACCCCTGGGAGGCTGCAGGGGCTTGGGTACGTGTACCCAAGCCCCTGCAGCCCCCCTGAGCGGCGTGATCCTGGGGATTGCACAGCTGCCTCCTCCCTGCCTCCAGGCTGCCCCCACCCCTTAAGGGGGCAGGGGCCAGGTCCCGCAGGCTGGGGTGTCGCAACGCCCCAGTTTGAAAAGCCCTGCTTTACAGTCATTTCAGGTACCCAGAAGGCTGAACTGGAGAGCAAGACATGCAGTTAGGAACTTCCAGGCCAGAAAAAAGGCTGAAACTGGGCTCATATGTGATCTGCGGGTTTGCCAACTACTAGAGAAAATTGGAAAATGCGACATTTTAATTTTGGGCTATAAAGATTATCTCATACCACAGGTTAGCATTTCCGCTAACAATTTTCTTCTTGAAACCAGGCAAGGGTACTTACCAAGTTTTTTTTTAATGTTTCAAAAACAAATTTTGCAACCCCTAAAAAAATCAGCTCACAACCCACTGGTGAGTCTCAACCCACAGTTTGGGAAACACGGCCTTAATTCCATTTCATCTAGTCCTAGTTAGGCTTTATCTCAGTCCCAATGTAAGAGGGTGTTACCTGGGTCTGGCCCTGACAACTCGAATATCCTCGGTTGCAAGGGGCTCCTCAAGAGTAGGGGCTCCTCGGGAGTAGGGGATCAACACAAGTATTGCTGGAATCCAGGCCCGCCGCTGGGGGTTTCCAGTTGGCCAAAATGGGTGGAGACAGCAGGGCTGGAACCCAGCAGCCAGAGGGAGAGGCACAGGGCACCAGCAACCCCGCCTGGGCAGAAGTACCTACCCGAGGCAATACTCTTGTTGACTTCCGGACTTTGAGCCAGGCCCCTTGTGGTGCAAAAAGGGGTTTGATGAATGTGAAGTCACTTACCCAAATAAACTTTCTGTCTCAAGCAAGTAAATGGTCTTTGTGGTCCATCCCTAGGAGGGGTAAGTCATCTGCCACCCTCCCTGTTAGTCCACCCTCCCTGTAAGAGCCAGACCCCCAGGGGAGAAGGTGGGGTCGCATCATGGACATCACAAAGGGGCATATATAATAAAAAATAAAGAAAAAAGAGATAAGAAATTGTAGAAAAATGAAGAATATATGTGGGTTGAGAGGGAAAAAAGGAAAGAGTGAAAGGGCAGTCTAGTGAAGGAACAGAGGGCAGTCTAGTGAATTAACTTTTAAAGCACCTACAGCTTCCACTACTTTCAGTGGGGAAGCAGAGTTTTAGGTTTGTAATTCCCTCAACACTTGCTTGGGCAAAAGCCCTCTTGAACTCAGGACCAAACCATACTTTCACAATTTTTTTCCAGTAGGGTGCCAACATCTAGAAGAACCTCTTCTTTTACTAGAGAAAATTGGGTGGGACCATGGGTGGAAGGGTAGCAAGGCCAAGATCCAGCAGTTATGTTGAATCCTAGCCCAGTTCCGGGGTGGCGCAGAGTAGCTTCAGGCTGCTCTATTCTGTTTGGATCTGTGCCACTTCTTTTCCCCCTTGTTCCAGGCCAAGCTTCAGCCAGCCTCAGACTTCTGCTGGATACACAAGTTAGAACTGCACTACCTGGGAGTCCATTTTGGCAGAAAATGCCTCCAGATAAAGGGGTCATTCTGGGTTCAATCAGGATCTCTCTCTCTCTCTCTCTCTCTCTCTCTCTCTCTCTCTCTCTCTCTCTCTCTCTGTGTGTGTGTGGGTGTGGGTGTGGGTGTGGGTGTGGGTGTGGGTATGAGAGAGAGAGAGAGAGAGATGCACGAGAAAGTTCTAAATTTAAGCATGCCTCTGGTCAACACACTTAAGCAAATATGTCGTTTAGCTCACAATGGGTCTTACTTCCAAGTAAACACGCATAAAATTGCTCTACAAATAGCTATTTTAATCCTCTGTGTTGTATGTCAAAGCACATAAGGGAAGCCAAAATAAACTTTTATTGGACCAAGGCTCGCTTAAAGTACTGGAGCTAAGCTTTCAGTTTATGTAGAATTTTTCCGAAGGCCTGGGAAAATGAAAGAAAGAAATCATTAGCATGATGATATCTAGCCATGTAAGCTTACAGAAAAAGAAAGAAGAAGGCATACGCTGATTCTAGCAATGATGTCACAAGTGCTGGGCTTTGCTGATAGAGTTTAGATTACAAAATGTTTACATGTTCTATTGCAGTAATCTTCAATGTTTTTTTTTTTGCACCACCACCTTCAAATAAATAAATAAATAAATAAATAAATAAATAAATAGTAGGTTTGAGACTAGGAACCCCACCATTGATCCTGCCCCCTCCCAGGGCCCTATCCGCCCACCTCGATCCCCATCACCACCCACTCCCCACCCCTGTAATGCCCTCCCTGCACTGTTCACTGTAACCAGCTATTCTTATTAGATGGAGCAGAAAAATTTACCATGAAGCCTAGCACTAGTGCAAGCTAATTTTAGCCCAATTGCTAAGAACCTGAGCAGGATTGGGACACAATCTTCTGGTACCTGAAGGGATACACCAAATGCCTCCCCCTTTATCTGGTGGTGCTCTAGTCCAGTGGTCATTCTTGTAGATGGCTGTGACCCACAACTGGGGCTTGATAGCCTCACTGGGGTCCCAACCCCAAGGTTGAAGAACACTGCTGTTGTCAAAAGGAAAGCATAAAATAAGGACGAAAACTATCGGTAACACCAGCCAAACATATCGCACACATTTGACCATAGAATGCCCTGGTACATTTGATGTGATATTGTTCAGAAGTGCAGATTTGTATCATTTTTGTCATAGAATAGCACAAGCAGAATCCTAGCAGGAGCAGAGCACAATGACACTGATGTATGTATCTGCACACACTGGTGGAAACTGGTGTTTCCCTCATTTCAGGCCCAGACTTCAGATAGACTTCATTTCAGGCACAAGCTTTACAGGGATGCTAAGGAGTTTTATATGAAGTGACAAATCAATCCCATGAGTTTGGTGTTGTGTTTTGTTGATAAACTTATAGCTTATGTGATTATCATATGTAATTTGTTTTTTATTGCAGAGCATGCTTATTATTGCACCATTTCATTTTTTTTGGAAGAAGCCGCAAATTAAAATATGAATGATGAGTACCAATGGAGGGATACACAAAGCACCCTGGATAAATGCATAATAACCAGAGCTCTGAATGGCTTTTGGTGCACATGCATCCGTCTATTGATATGAAATGACTTATCTCCAGAATACTGGGACTTTAAACGACTGTAATGTAATCTCCTCCAAATGATATGTATTTCCTTTTTAAAAAGATGTCTGTGGTATCAAAGACTAACATGGCTATGACAAAAGGACTTACAGCCCTATTCTGAGCTGCCTGTTGTACCAGGACTGCACGAGGTCTGTAGTACGGGCAGGAGGTCAGGTCTAGAGGGTAGAGCCTCCGTTAGCCCGAAGATAACAGAAGGTCGCCAGTTCGAGGACACTGGCAGCTCCCTGAACGGCTGAGAATGGCGAGACCTTGAAGCAGCTGACAAGCCCAGCTGAGTGATTCCACCTGCTCTTGGTGTGAGCAAGAAGCGTCTTGGCTGCCTCCATGTGTGCCAGAAGTGAGACCAAACCAGGAAGATCCATTCTGAAAAGTTGTTGGTTCTTGAAAGAGAGAACCTCTATGATTGTAAAAATCCCCTTGAAGGATTTAGAAATGCCTGCTTGTGTAAACCGCCTTGAATAAAGTCAGAGGAGTAATCCGATGACCAGAAAGGCGGTATATAAATACCTAGTTGTTGTTGTTGTTGTTGTTACACACAACAGGGCAGCTGCCACTAGCACCTCAGGGGAAGGGAACTTTTGCCCCCTTTCCCCAGGTAAGACAAGTAGCCTTGGGCTGCTGTAGAATCAAGAGCCTCTATGTTAGGCCCATGACTCTGAATGTGGAGGAGTGGAGCTCCTGCAGTTCCGCCTTCCTCCCAACCTACTCCCTCCCCCTGGCATGCCTCCTCCCACCCTCTCCCACCTCCTCTTGCCCTGCAACACCTCCTCCCAACCTCCCCCCATGCCCCCAACTACCTCTTCATTGCTCCATGGTTTGGGCAACCAGCAGTCATAGGAACATAATATCAGCCCCACTGGATCAGGCCGTACACCAGCCATTTTCAACCACTGTGCCATGGCACACTGGTGTGCCACGAATGGTCTGTAGGTGTGCCGTGGGAGTTTGGGGGAGGGTCACTTATGAGTACAGCCATTGGGGGATGTAAGCCCCCCACCAACAGCTTGGTATGCCTTGTCAATTATCCAAAAACTAATGGACAATTAGTTCATTGACAATTTTTTGTACCTTGTCAGTGTGCCAAGAGAGAAAAAAGATTGAAAATCCCAGTCATAGACCCATCTAGTCCCACTTCTTGTATCTCACATGCCCCACCAAATGCCTCAGGGAGCACACAAGACAACAAGAGACCTGCATCCTGGCGTCCTCCCTGCATCTGGCATTCTGACATAGCCCATTTCTAAAATCAGGAGGTTGCACATACACATCATGGCTTGTAACCTGTGATGGACTTTTCCTCCAGAAATTTGTCCAATCCCCTTTTAAAGTCTATGCCTATTCAAGACTGTCTGGTCTCCCCATAGAACAATAGCCTTTAACAAAACCTTCTCGGGTTTAATTCACCCCTGGTCATTGATCCAGACTACTCACTTGACTTGAGAGTGGGGAATTTGATCATTCATTAATTCCAAACCAGCCTATAAAAGTGTAGAAGGTGACAAGCTCCCCAAAATGGGATTAAAGAGATATATGTTGTGTTGTTTGTTGGAAGAGTCCAGTCAAGCCATGGTAGAATCTGTGATGCTGTCCATCCAGGTCAGGGTTAATATAGAAACTATTTGATCATATTTGATTCGTATGTGCGAATCAACGAAGTATGCAGCGGTGCAAACTTATTCCTTTGGGAATAATCTGAAGGCACAAAACATGCTCCTATGTTTTGGGGCCCAATCCATCCAACTTTCCAGCACCAATGTACCCCCAAGGTAAGGAAACAAACATTCCCTTACCTTGAGGAGGCCTCTGTGACTGCCCCACAGGATGCAGTACATGCCCCATTAGCACGGCTGCATCAACCGTGAAAGTTGGATAGGATTGGGCCCGTAGGAAGTGGAGTGTCAAAGACTTTTTGGGAACGTCATTTTATATCATCCCTTAAACTGAGTAATTGCTAAGTTTGTATGGCCTTCCACGCGGGCTGCTTCACCAGCTCCAAAGCTGAAAACCGGTCCTAGCGAGTGTGTAAGGATGCAAGATTTCTTTTGCTTCAGGGTAGCTTTGGGAATGGTGACCCTCCACCTTTTGAGGAAACATGCATAAGATAGGGCTGCATGTATACTTATCACTATATATCCATATGGATACTTCCTCAAAAGTACATTCCGTTGAATTCCTGGGACAAACTCTGAAATGAGCATGCTTCAGGTTTCCAAGTTAAGAAAAGAGAAACTGAGGGCTTGGATGCCTAGCTATTTCTGCTACAGCAGCTTGATCGATGTTATATTATGAGTCAAGCTACTCCAAATATGTCTACCTGACAGGTGAGAGTCACAGCAAAGAATGCACGGATTTTCCAGAAAGTGAAGGAAGCCTCAAAGTTTGCCCATACTGAATCTCTCATCCCAATGTTCTCATGAACAGTTTCATGCAGGAAGCCAATCAGCAAGTCATTCCCAGGCAGACTGGTTGGCAGCTCATGATTCTGCTCGGGTGGGTGAGCATAGAACAAGACTGAGTGAGACATCAACCTGTACCAAGCTGAAACAGAGGCGGGTTTTTGCACTGTCTTCGTTTATTCCCAGCAGGCCTCTGTGAAATGTCATCTTGCGCTGCTAGAGAGATTTCAGGCAATCAATACCTCCATCACCATTTGTCATTGGAAAATAATCCATCTTCCAAAAAATTGTTCAGCTGGGCTGTGCTGCAAAGAGGACGAGTAGGTAGAGATAAATAACTGATTACCATGCTCATAAATAAGCTTCTTAAAACATGAAACAAGGTCTGCTGGTGCTGTTGCATCGATTAAGAGGCTCCTCTCCTCTTTTAAAGTGTTTGGCTTTCCTCTTTAGCATAATGGGAATATTCCCAGCTTTTAAAAACTCCGAGCTTATATATTGGGGCTGAGACTCCTGCTGCAGCCTGAAAGTCCATAGCATTTACTTACAATTACTTTGTGATTGATTGGAACACACAAGTGAATGTACGCTGATTGTAACCACACCCATAAAACTCTTGTTTTTCCCCCAATGTTTTTTTGTGGGAATGCTTGTAGATTGTTCTAAACCAGGGGTATCCAAACTTTTTGGCAGGAGGGCCATATCATCTCTCCGACACTGTGTTGGGGGCGGGGAAAAATTAATTTACTTTTCAAATTTGAATAAATTTACATAAATGAATATATTCGAGATGGAGCTTATATGAATGAATGGAGGTCTTGCAGTAGCTTGCACAAAGCAAGGCCGGCCTTTCCTTAGCTGCTGCTGCTACTGCATCACAGATGTGAAGCAGCAAGTAGTGGAGGGAGCCCTCGTCCCACAGCTCACGCGAGAGGATGAACAGTCGCCCTCACGCTGAGAGCGGTTGCGTCAGGCCAGCACAGACTCCAGCAAGTCTCCAGAGGGCCAGAGGCTCATTGGAGACTGGGGGTTCCCTAAGGGCCAGATTGGGAGTCCCTGAGGGCTGCAAGTGGCCCCCGGGCTGGGGTTTGGGCACCCCTGTTCTAAACAATAGGGGGGCAGGTGCCACTGTTGAGAGGTGCTCCTGTATTTCAAGCTAGAGGTGTGGCACAATCCTATCTCCCCTATTATGCTGGTGGAGCATGCAGTCTGCCAGCACAGACTGTAGCAAACGTGCTGGAAAGCATGTTGCGACGATGCAAGTGCAGACAGGAAGCCCAAAGTGTCCTGCCAGCACAGGAAGCAATGCACACCAGAGCAGGTAAGTTCCTGCTGGGAAGCAGGGAGGTGGAAGAGGGCAGGGAGGGAGCAGAATGGGGCAAGGGGTGAGTGGATTGGGCCCAGGCAGAAGGTGGGATTGGCAGCAGAAGCGCACGCCATCTCCTATCCACTTTTCAGGGTCTGATCTGCCAGTACAAGATAATATGGATTTGTGCCAGAGATATCACTGGTGCAGGCCTGATTTGCCCCATACCCCAAGGAGAAGTTGAGAATTTTCAGGCTTGGCTTTGAGCATGGGCAGAATTGCTTGTCAGCTGCCAGTCCTGTGCATCTGATGTACTTAGTGGACAAGGCTGGTTGGTTTGCTGCTGCTATGTACAGACACAGCCCCACTGCTGTTCTTGCCTTGCTGATGGATTGACATTAGTGTGTTTGTGCTGCTGCCCTCCAGACGGCACATTACCTGCTGCTCCTATCAGTTTCTCCCAAAACACACACACGGTAAAGAGGCTGGGAGGTGCACCTTCTGCTTGTGTGAATGTGTGTAAAAATCTCATTAAAAATAATGGATTTATGTTCAGTCTGCCTCTCATTTTGAGTCTACTGAGAAAGGTGGTATATAAAATGCTACAATAAATAATAACCCAATCCTAGCCTGCACTGGAACAGTCAGGCTGACTTGTATCCAGCGCAGGTTACGAGGTGGCTGCTCGAGCCAGGGACAGGAGTTAGGATGCAGCGCGGGCTGCTGTGGCCAGTCCAACCCTCCTCCTCAGCATGATCTGCCTCCTGGACCACCCTTCCCAGCCCCCAAATGCTCCCTCTCTGCCTCTGTGACACCCGCCACCCTCTCCCACCTCCTGTGCAGGCCTGCCCGGGAGGCCAGCACAAGCGTACACCCTTCTGCCAGTGCAGAGGCTGGACCTGGCCTCCAAGTCCCTTCTGCACCAACCTAGCCGACTCCCGACTTGGCATGAACTTGTTTTATGGCACATTTGTGACAATCAGGAGCTAGTGCAAGGGGCCTGCACCGGCCTATCCCGCCCTCAGGATTACACTCTAAATCTGCAATTCCAGAGGAATTTAGAGCTAGAAAGTTGCGTATCCATTTTGGAGGTGAGAAAATCGTATTAAGCTGTAAACACGTTTTGACCCAGTCTGGAGCACTGAATTCCAGACTTTAATTCAAGAAGCTGAAAGGGTTGATTACATGGTTCAAGATCAGAAATGTGGCCTTCCAGGCCTTTTCATCCAAAGTATGGCCTTCCTGATCAGAAGTTCTGTGACCTCATGGCAACAGTCTTTCTAAGAATCATGGTGCCGACCTGGACTTTTACTCTCCAGGCAGGCTCTCAGCAGCAAGTACTGGGGTATAAATGCATGTCTCCTGCATGCCTTAAATCAAACAGAACTAAGCAGGAATTAAATATTGACCATGTGACAGATGCCACAGTTTGCTATCAGACCTAGCATAGCTCTTTGGCATTTACCTCCAGACACCCAGAGTACCTGAAATATCAAAATTACTTCCAAGGGCCCACTCCTACAAGTTGTTCAGCTTCTCTTCCACATTCCTAGTGGTTCTGAGAAAATCCATAGAACTTCAAAAGAAGGCCCTAAGAAGCTGGGATTGTAGAATAACTTCCTGATAAACCCTGGATGTTGATGCCAGCCATCTGTTCTCCGTTACTGAGATCTCTATTTCGTGGTGTCTGTATTTATCACAAATCCTTCCATCGTGATAGTTTCAGAGGGAATTTCAGAGGGAATTTGCACTGACATCTGTGTGTTTCTAAGAACTCTAAGGACATAGAAGAAGTGGACTGAAGGAAATGTCAGTCTTTGGTGAACTCTGAGATAAATCAGATCCTTTAGCAACTAGACTGCTGAGAAGAAAGATTATAGGCTTTAGATATCAACCTAAAAGAGTGTGATGTTGAAGTCTGGTCAGGGACCAGCAATAACTTCTAAGAAAATTCCAGAAGAAACATCACAAGAAAGTTCGAGCTAGATGTGAAGAATAATTGTTGTTTTGTTGCTTTCTTCTTAACTTAGATTTTCAAATCTGTTGTCTTATCTCCTCCTGTATCAAAGTCCTTATGGGCAATATATTTGCTTCATCTGTTCCTCTCCATAACCATAAAGTGAAACTACAAAGGTTAGCAAATAAAAAGTAGCAGACAGGCATCCTGTGAACGTCAACACATGATCTACATGCTTCAAGCTTCAGCTCCTTGGCCACCTCAAGCGAATGTATAAAGTTGCTGTTAATTTGTTGCCTGGGAAGCAAGATTTAAGAGTGCTGAGTCTGTAATAAGTAAAGGCAGTGAGTTGTGACTGTGATGAACACTGCTGAATGATGTGAAAAAAATATTGCTTGCAAATATATCACAAACTAGTTGGGCTTGAGCTTCTTTGGTAACATACTGTTTCTGATCCATACAACCCTGTAATAAAGGATGCTGTATAACAGCTTACGCTCCCTCACCCCGTGTAGCAACCAGGCAGCCCCAATGGGTCTCCTTGGATCTGTGTGCGCTGTTGAGTGGGGGCAATTCGAAGAGACCTGTGTCTAGTCTCCTGGACTGGGACAGGGGATAGGATACGATGGCAGGGCCCACCCTATCTCTGCCCATCCTGCCCCGCTCCCTCTCCCAACCATGCCTTCCCCCTACCCTCCACCCCCCAGGAACACCTCCCTCCCGGCCGCGACTTACCTCTCTACCACCCGGTGCTCACCGGGAGCGCCAGGCGGCATCCAACCAGCCTCCAACTGGCACTGGCTCAGCATGGGCTCGGCTGAGCCAGCTCCAGCATCAGACCAGTGCGCTCCAGCCGGCAGGAGAAACAATGGCAGAATACTACCACTACTGCTACTGCTGCTACTACTCCTGCTACTGCTACTACTACTGTTAAGAAATATGCACAAGCTAGGTGTCTTTGGAGAAATACTTCTATCCCACCAATTTTTTTTAAACCTGAAGTTCAGAAATCATCCCTTCCCTATCTGTCTTACACTTAACACTGACTATACTTTTTAATCTCTGGTCATTGCCTATGGCTCCAAATCGTTCATCAGTTCTTGACACTGTTACAACTAATGAGGACTTTATCTATTGCAATCCCTTTGGGCTTTTTGAGGGATGGTCATCATCTACCATCTCCAACTTACACCCTGAAATAGGTTTTTAAGTAGGTGTCAGTCTGCATGCCTGGTGCCCAAATTCCCAGCATGCAGATGGCCACAGTTCACTGCTCTGAAGCAATCTGCGAATCAATCAACAGTGTGAACCAGTACCGCACACTTCCATTATTTACCTATTCCTGATCAGTTGTATGCCAAATGTAAAGTTTGCTACTCACTGAATGACTTGACATGCTTATGTTTTAATACAATTTCTATTATATGCTAATATCAAAGGTGGACATTGTTACTCAGTTCTTCCTGTGGATAGAAGCACTGAGCATGTCTCCCAGATAAAGGTAAGTGCCAGAGAGGCAAGAAGCTCATTGATCAAAGTTGGTGCCCAAAGACTCCTGTTCCTACCTGTGCTAGGAGAAGCCTCCATGTTTTTCCACGATGGCCATGTGGACATGATCATTCTATTATAGCCCAATCCTATCCAGGACTTATGCTGCCGAATCTCATGATTCAACAGTGTAAGTCTCAGAACAATGGTGCAAATGTTGTTCCATTGTTCTGCAGTGCACAGTTGCCAGGGCAAATGGCTGGAGGCCACATGCGGGCAACAGCAGCCCTCTGCACTTCCTCCATCCCATGCTGTCACTGGTAAGTCAGTGGAAGGGAATGGGGAAGGATTGTGGGTGGTTTGGGCTGGGGAGCGGGCCAAACCATGGGCTGTTCAGGGGCAGGAGGGGGAGGATCTTGGTGTCAGTAGCACACACCAAGTTCTTATCTCCCTTTTCCCAGCCCAACATGTTCCTCATCTCTCAGATTTATGATAGCTAAATAGCTAGCATAGGTCCAAGGAAACCCATTGGAGGTCAGGCAGCCTATGGGGAGGTAAGTAAAAAATATTTTTATTTGTGTTTCCCTGGTTGCACCCCTCCCCCCACAGTAGCATGCAATTTTCACTTTGTTAATGGCACCGTGTGCTATGGGCTGGCATGGAGATAGAACTGGGCTGTTAATCTGTGAAATGATGGCCTAGGCCTGGTAACCTCTTGATTTGGAAAACAGACGTTTGTGTAGTGAAGTGACCTGGTTCCATTCCTTGATTCTTTCTCACCCTGCTAAGGAAATCCCTCTGCCTCCATCTAAATAAAAAGGGCCATCTCCATTCTGGCCAATTGGGATGGGTGATTCAAACCCATCAAGGACTATCTACCAGCTTCCTTCTCTGCAATGTCTCTGCTTGGATCAGCTCTAGGCCTTTCAATGTACTCCCCACAATCTGTCCCCCAGTGTCACTTTTCCACTCATCAAGACTCCAGTACTAGAATTGAGGAATGCACAGTTGAGAGGAAAGTAGTTGGGGGGAGTGACTAAAAGGAGGTAGAGGGTGGGGGTGGGGAGTTCCTCACATGTCACCTGTGAATTAATTTGGCTTTTTTATCTATCTATCTATCTATCTATCTATCTATCTATCTATCTATCTATCTATCTATGTAGGCAGATCTGGGATTAAATATATAGTATGAATCTGAAACTGTTACCTGTAGTTCGAGCCTTACTAGTACCTTTCAATTTGAAAAACACAATAAAAAATATGTTGCTCTTTCCTTTTTTAAAAGGCAGTCATTCTCCAGAGCTTTTCTTTGCTGAAACCATTCAAAATTATATCCAGTGTTCTGCATTTATTATTCATCAGGGTTTCTCTCCCCGCCCTTGTTCTTGAAAGGCTTTTCTGTACCTCGGTCCATGAATATAATTTATGAGCAAAATGTGTGTATATTCACAAAGAGCTAACAGCTACTTGTGACATGTGCATCTTAAAGCAACAAAAGAATTTAACAATGTGCAAACCACTTAAATACAGCTTCCCTGATTTTTTTCTTTTCTGCCACAATTAGATGAGATGAGATTTGACTGACGGAGTTCTAGCTTACTTTGTTTTTGAGATAACTGTTTTTCATAATTTGGAATGTATTTGCATCGCCAGCATTGTTTCATAATTTGGACTGCCCTCCCACCCCGCTCGCCCCCTTTTTTTTAACAGCCATATGTTAAAGTAACACTTTTTAAGCCTTTTTTAAACCCCAACTGACAGTAATCTTGTAAATTTACTGATGGGAAAAGTAATAGAAGTCAAACGACTGCTCCGGTGTTGTATATTTGGCAAAGACAGGTTACCCTTGCCGGTACAGGAATGTGGTGATCTTTAAGTGACAGATCCACTCGCATGTCCTCACAGTGTGGGTTGTTCACTGATGTGGTGATGAAAGGGTTATTCCTACCAAAACTCTAGGTATCTTGGTTTAGCTATGACATTCACAAAGGTGTAGCACTCCCACCTTCTCTTTGAAGGATGCCAGGAAATAGGCCCATTTTTACTCATTTTCATGCTGAGTAGGTAGCAAGCTGTCAGGGTGAGTTTTCCCTAATTAAGGATGATGCCGATTTTCGGTTTTTAGTTGTTTGTTTTTTTAAGTCTCCAACTGTATTCAGCAGGATCATAGTCTCCACCTGGTTCAAAACCAGTCTCATCTCTAGTGAGTTTTAACCAGAACTTGCTGTGCCAAAGTGGAAGGGAAAAGTTTGGGCTTAGCTATCAATCAAGCCGTGGTTTGGCTCTGAGTGGGAATTGCCTAGCCCACCCCTGTTCTTGGCTGCACATGAAGGAAATGGAAACGCCTCCCCACAGGGCACTGTAGTGGAGTGGTTAGAGTACTGTACTAGGAGTGGGTTCAAATCCTTACTCAGCCATGAACTTCACTGGGTGGTCTATGGGCGTTCACTGTTCTAATTAGAACACATTAAGTTTTCACAGAGAATGTTGTGTTTTAGGTTTGCTGGGAATGATAAACTGATGCAGACAGAAGTCCTGTGTACTAATAATGGCATATCCATTGTGCATCAGAATAGCCAGAAACAAAACAACAGCTCAAGCTTACTAATGGCTTTCTTTGGAGGCTTGCTGAGGCAGAACTTGAAAGTTTTATCTGCTATGAAAACCCCAAAGGCTGGAAATGGGAGTTTGAGAAACCTGAAAAATCGGGTTGGCCACAGATTATAGCAGGACAATGGAAATGTGTGTATAAACCTGGGAATTAAAATCTCTCTCAAACCTCTCTTAGCACACTGAAGGAACACAAACCCTAGTTTTACACCTTTTCCATCATTTTTTATCTATCTGTAGTCTTGAAAATATTCACTGAGAATTCATTTAGGATCATTTAAACTGTGGTATGAATTTCCTGCCATGCTTACACTGACTAATATGAGTGAGGCGCAATCCCTCTGTCAGAAGGAGAATGTCTGCCTCATATAAGAAGCGCATGAAACCCACAGTGTGAACACACCCTGCCTGACTTTTTTAAAGACACATGTTCTTGGACTGTGCACAGCACAAAGGAAAAAGGAATCAGGAAGTGTCCTCGAGAGGTAGATGGGCAGATGGGACTCGATAGCCTGGGAAGGCAGCTCATCTGAGAGAAGGAAAACTCTGATCCCAAACCTCCACTGCCTTGTGGCTACATTCAGTTATGGAAAAGGCTTCAGGAGTCAACCTCAAGGCAAAATCCAGAGCCGGAGTCCCTGAGGCAGTTCATGGCTGAATACAGTCACGTTCTGGCAACTCCTGCGACGCCGCTGGAACCAACCATATTGGCTTCTGCCTTTCCATTGGACCATTTCAGCGATGTGGAAAGGGGGGATTTGCTGCATGGGTACCAGTCTATCCTCCATATCTATTTTACCCAGGCTTCGCACACTGGGAGGACACTCTGTTCCAGAACCACCATTCAGAGCGTGATACCACAGTCTTCCGAGACTGATGGATTCCAACGAGATGAGACCTCGAGAGGTGTTCCCACTTTATGGGTTCTCAGATGGGGAGACCAGTCAAATGTGAGCAGATACGCTCAATTTGTTGATCTGGGAGACCATGTAAGGCAATTAATGATGAGCTAATTACCAGCTAATGCTGTAGCAGGTGGCTGTTCTACTCCAGCTGCTCAGAGCACCTGCTAATAACTTGGCTGTTACCTTTTAACCCTCTGCATCATGAAACTTGACAATTCTGCTTCCAAAAAGACAATGAGGAGACCACCATGCCCTCCAATATTTCACAGAGAAAAGGGACAAGATGGTGTAATTATAGCACCCCTCCTTGGATCCCTGCCTCCCTTTACACACTGCTGAGAGCTCTTCTTCACTTGCTGTGTTCAATTTAGGCTGCAGTCTTGTGCACATTCTCCTGGGAGTAAGCTCCTCTGAACTCAATAGGACTTACTTCTGAGTAGACAAGCATAGGATTGGTTTTCTCTGGCAGCTTGATGAGGCAGAACTTGAACCCACCAGTAGGGATGGGAACTCAAGTCACATGACTGGAGTCCAAGTTGCAAAAAACATGGTGTTTCACTGACTCATGTACACTCGAGTCACCCGTGTCAATGACTCCAGCATTGAAAGGAGTCATGAATGTGAACATCTTGAGTTTGTGAGTCTGGGTGTGCTTGCTTACTTTTCTTGACAAGACCTTGTGGAAAGACCTTGTGGGGCTGTCACTCAGACCAAGCAAGCGGCAAGGAAGTTCCCGCCAGGATGCAGGAAAGGGTTAATGTCTTGGTTCTGCATCAAGCAGGAGTTGGGGATGGGTGGGAGCAGACTGTCTTGTCCATATCTGAAGGAACTGATGATCACTGAATGAAGAATGGGTGGAAGGAGGCGTCCAAGGGAAGGGTGTAGGGTTCTTGCCTTAAGAATGGCTAGAGAAGCCCACAGGGGGGAAAAGGAGGAGGTGGGGAAGCGGAGGGGGGGAGGTGGTTCCTAGCAATCAAAGAGAAACTCATGGTTCTGGTGGGCTCACTCAATGACCAGCCACAATGGGACTACTTCTGAATAGAGCTGCAAAGGATTGGGTTTTATTGTTAAGCCTCCCAGCTGTTGTGCACAATCCTCCTCCTGCTTACCACTTCTGTCACCTGTCTCATGCAGTCAGTCCCTCCTCCTCCCACCTTGCCAAGTTCAGGTGTCTCCCAGTTCCTGTTGCTTAGTGCCCAGTTCCTGTTGCTTGGTGCCCTTCTGAAGGCAGAATCGGGAATCATGATGTGAATGGGGGGGGGAGTGTTTCATCATGGGTTTGTATGCAACTGATCATTTTTCTGCACTCACTGCACTGCTACACCCACTTGAATAACACAACAGCATGGCTTTTGTTTATATAAATGAAATGGTGGTTGACTTTTTTCATTGAGAAATGCCTGACCTGTGACAAAATGACTCGGAAAGTTCTGGGGGTGAGTTGCCATAGGTGCATGCTGTGACTCTTGCACAAGTCGAGTCAAAGGGGGCAGGAGCAGGGTGAGACTCCAGTCTCACCACAGTGACTCTAGCCCATCCCAGCCTTTGAGTGCCCAGGTCCTGCAAACATCTTAGTAAACTGAGCAAAATAATATTTTTATTATTTAGTTTTATTTTTTAAAAAATGTATTACTCCTCAAAGATTTTGACCTTTGAGGCATTTGCATTTTGAAAATAGAGTTTAGAAAGTGTAATCCGATCACATTTCTTATGGAACAGGTGCAGCATATTCAGCAACGTTTGACAGTCAAATATGGCAATATTTGAATATACCCCCCTATGGAGGGGGGTATTTAGAAAAGGCACTCCTCCCAACCCCAGAATAGGGACAGTGATCTATGGGGGACAACAAGGAAAATATTGCATTGTCCCTGGTCAGTAGGTGGAGTTGGGGCATAAGGATCTCAAGGCTGAATGGAATTCAGATGGACTCAACAGTCTACTCCCCTGTACCAGGCTGGAACACATGCAGCCAAAATAATGAATCAACAGGCAACTCAAAGTTGAGTTTTAATCTTACAAACTCAATGCGCAGAGTTCATTAAAAGTTACCCCGCACTGGAAAACAAGCGCCTCTTTTGATGAGCAGGGTATAAACGTAGCTCGAAAAGTCCCCTTGGTTCAGTTTTCAGAGGATGCGGAATTTCATGATTCAGGCGGGACGGGGTGAAGGGAGGTTGTATGGAGACAGGGGAATGGTGAATTAGGTCCAGGAAGGGGGCAGGCTTGGTGGCAGTGATGGCCATCAAACCCTAGCTCCCTTCCTGGACCTGACCCCACAGAGTGGTTCTGCATGTGGACCTATGCCAGTGAATTCACTAGCCCACGCCTGAATAGACCTCCCCCCCCCCCCGCAGCATTATGGAGGCTTACCCCTGAGTAAGGGGACAAATATTATCCAAAGGAGACCTCTGCAACAGCCCCCTGCCCCCTGGCAGTGGTAGCCATTTTGGCATTGCTGCACCCAGGGAGGGAATAGGATTGGACTATAACTGTGGCCCATTTTACTCCAAATATGATCTTTTGGGGGGTACCAGGGAAATAGAGAAGCTATTATACTCACACATGCATGCAAATCTGTGAATTTATCCAGGTGCCTCCACCTAATGCAGTATCTTTACGATTCTCTCTCTTGCTTACCACAAGCATTTATGCATATTTGGTAGCCCTGTGAACTCCTTTGTGACAAAACCTGCTATGTACTTCGCTCTAATTGTGAATCATAATGACTGAGAATGTGCTAATGCTTTGCTTGTGCTTGGAGGCTCCTCTTCTGAAATATACACAAGGGAGATATTAGCATGACTGGGCTGTGTTTACACTTTAGTGTTAAAAGAGTTTTGTTTAACTACCTCTTCACAGCTGCTCAAGAGCTACTGCAGTAAAACTGTTCCTGGTAAACAGATTTTTAAGAATTGCCTTTTCCCATCCTCTTGGCCGACAACTCATAGACCTGTTGGCCTGGTCTTAAAGGGACCAAAAAAAAAAAAAAACCCTCAACAATTTAAAAGGCTTTGTCTAACATAATTCAAATACCACTCCCGAATATATAGAAAACTGACCATTGATGCTTAGAGGTAACAGTGTGAAAAGTGTGGGTCTTGTATTTCAACATGAAAAAGGAAATATCTTAAAAATAAGGTTACCAAATACAAAGAAAGGCAGTGCTCCTGAACTCACTCTTGTATGGTGAGATCCACCTGCCAACATTTCTCTTCCAATGCCACACAACAACTACAGTACATGAGCCCGATTCACCTTAACATCTGACCAGAGTAGGCCCAGTCATGAGGTGAGTCAAAAACCTCACCTCAAGCAGCACATTGTACCCCATGCCCACTCTGTATGGGTGCTCTGTACCCCATGCCCACGCATTACTTCCCCAGATCTGCACCTGCCTGGAGTCTGGTCTCTTCTCATTGCCAGTGTGAGACAGCAGGATGGGGCTACCTCCCTCTGATGAATTCAACGCTGCCAACCTCCCATTCCTTGTGGCTGCTTCCTCTTGAAGCATCTGACCACCATATATTTATTTATTTTTCACCCAAGCTAGATGCCTAAGCAATGGGTGGCTCTCTCTGCCTTCCTGCCCTGTGCTTGAGTTGGCTTACCAGCAGTGGCCACCAGAGATGGACGGTCATTTTCAAAATTCTCGTTGCAACAGGAGAAAAAGCAACTGTGGCTCTTTCTGCCCCTGCTGCAGTCCCAGCCTCCACCCCACCTCCCAACCTGCTAAAAATAGTCTCTGCAGTGACAAATCATCTCCAGCCACTATGGGATCATTGCAGTGGGCAAGGAATCCCTGCTCTCACATGCAGCTGGTGAGAAGAGCTGGTGGGAACAGGTGCAACAGCACTGAGCAAGCATGTGGTTGCAGCACTTGGGCAGCTCTTCTGACATCAGGAACCTAAGTCCATCCTGGGCCATCCCACCACTCAGCGACTGCGTGTTTCACAGTGCTGCTTGAGACTCCTCCCATCAGCTGCATGTCAGGGCAAGGTTTTCCCACCCACTGCAGTCTTTCCACAGCGACAAGATGTGATTTCACTGCATTGGGGATTATTTGTAACAGGTTAGGATTGGCGGTGGACACTATGGCTGGAGCAGGAGAAGCTGCAGTTTTATTTCCATTGCCAGAGGATTCTTTAAGGGTGAAAGCTAATCTCTGGCTGGCACACCTGGTAATCCTCATGTGGAGAGCTATGGTTCAGGATGGGAGGACAAGAAGTGGTCACTCAGTTGCATAGGGAACACAGGAGAGTTTTCCCTTCCCTATCCCCACCACAGTGGGGTCCCTCAAGGAATGGACAACACGAGGTGTAGTCTTTCTTTGCAGTCCCGAAATAGGTCTGTGAAGTTAGCAGTGAAGTTTCAAGAGGGACACGGTAGAGACTCCTGAGCAGGGCGAGCAGATGGCATGGAGGACAGAGTGCCTCTATCTTTAACCATTGCATAGAAGAGGGAATGTTGGCAGGTTCAGCTCAATATGGAAGGGTTTAAAAAGCTGCACCTGCCAAGACTCCCTCTGCTATACAATGGTTAAAGGTATAGCCACTCTGTCCTTCATTCTGTCTGGTCACCCTGCCCCTGAGTGGTGCACTCAGGGTGCATTACAATGAAGATGACAAAAGTGAGCAGCAGCTTGTCAGTCAGAAGACGGCTGTTCTCTGAGAAAACCTATTCCTTGACTTTACTTCTGCATCCACTGAACATTATCTCAGAACAAGGAAAACAGTGTTTCTAGTGATCAAATCCTGACAGAGTTAGCGCATGCGAATCGATACATGGAAAATTTAATCTTACAAACTGTCAAGATCACAAACAGAGAGTGTGAATTTTAATGACAGGGAAGCAAACATATTCATTGCACAAAAGGTTACCACTGAAAGGACTAATCTGACTTCTATAAACCATAGGAAAGAGTTATTGCACGTTGACCTTAAAATATGTCAACAATCTTTCTTTCTTTCTTTCTTTCTTTCTTTCTTTCTTTCTTTCTTTCTTTCTTTCTTTCTTTCTTTCTTTCTTTCTTTCTTTCTTTCTTTCAAAAACATATGAAGCCCTAATACTTCTTGGCAATGAAACACTTCTCAGATTAGACCAGTGGTTCTCAAACTGGTGGGTTGCGACCCACCAGTTTGTGTAATGCTTCCCCATCCCTTTAAGGGGTGGGGGAAGGGGAGGGAGGCAGCGACTCGATCCCTAGGATCGCATCACTAAGGGGGGCGATGGGGGGTGCTTTGCTCTTACATTCAGAAGGCAGGGCTGCAGCAAGCTACAGGAGGTGTGGGCAGACCTGCACAGCACTCCCCGAGGCTTGGAACTTTCACTAAAAGCGGGCGCAAAGCACTTCCATTTTGCAGGAGGTGCTTTGCGCCCGCTGTTAGCAAACATTCCAAGCCTCGGGGAGCGCTGTGCAGGGCTGCTCAGGGCTTCCTGCACCTCCTGTAGCCTGCTGCAGCCCTGCCTTCTGAAAGTAAGTGCAAAGCACCCCCCTTGCCCCCCTTAGCGACGTGATCTTGGGGGTCGCATCACTGCCCTAGCCCCTCCCCCGCAAGAACTTACTGAGGGAGTGAAGCTCCCTCAAAGTTTGAGAACCACTGGATTAGACCATCCAGGGTACAATCCTGATATCAATATGCCCAGCTCACAATATGGAAATATCCCAAGATGCTCAGTTCACCCATAAGGCTCTCCTCTGACCAAAAGCTATCCCTCTCAGAGAGCCAGCTAGCTGTAGGTTTGGGTTCACAAGGGTAAACAGAAAATCATAAATGAGCATAAACAAATAAAAAGGGATACATAGAGTACCAGATCCTTTGTAATGGATACCTCTGTAAACAAATTGCCGATGCGTATCAAATTGCCCTCCAAGATGTTGATCTGATAACAATGCCAAATGTTGTTTGTGGGCCTGTTGGTCTGTTATCCTTCCCATCCTTCCCATGGATGTGTTTTGCTCTCTTTGTGTGCTCCTGTCCCCCCTCCCCTATCTAAAAGACCCTATAAAACCTGGATCATTGTAATCCTTCGGGGTCCTCCACGTGTGTGTGTGGGGGTCCCGTCTGCAAACGAGTAAATGTTTGAAGTCCTCTGAATTCTCCTGTCGCCTGTTTGTTTGCCTCTCCAAAAATCCAAAGAATCGTGTGTGTGTTCATTTGGGATCAATCCTATGCAGGTCTACTCAGAAGTAAGTCCTATTGTGTTCAGTGGGACTTACTCTCAGGAAAATGTGAATAGGATTGCAGCCCCAGTCTGTCATCTCTGCTTCCTTGGCCTTTACACAGAAAACTTCTAAGCCAATGTTCCTCAAACTGTGGGTCGCAACCCAGCATTGGGTCATGAATCAGTCTTTGTATGTCGCAGGCCCGCTGTGACCAGAAGATGCTTCTGGGTTGCATCAGCCAATGATCCACATCATTGGCCCATTGTGCCGCATTGTGCCCCAGAGCACATTGTGGAAGCTGCCTGCAAGGCATTCTTTGGCACAATGTGGCCAGTGACATAGGGGCCAGAATGATCCAGAAGCAGTTTATGTTGCACACCTCATTTTGACTTGGAGCTTCCTGGCCGTGACAGGACTGGTGGGTTACAAAGATAAGAAGTTTGAAAACCACTGTTCTAGGCAAATCACAGGAAACCCTGTCTTTTCTCAGCAGCAATACATAAAAGGCAAGTTTCAGACTATAATGTCTACATTTTTGACCTGGCTTTCCACTTTGCATTTTTTCTGCATGCAGACCTAAGCAGAGTTTATTTTTCATCTTTCCTGGTGGATTTAAAGTTAAATACAAAAAAACAACAGAAAGCAGAAGTAGTCATGAGTAGTGGGACACCATAGACCCATAGCTTGGCTGCCTCTCTGTTTCCCCCCTTGTATTAGCACTGACAGTTTGATCTAAGGTCCTCATGGATTATGCACCAGTCCCACTTGAAGGAAAAACTAAACCAATTCAGAAAATATACAAAGCAAAGGCAGATGAGCAAAGGGAGGGAGAGCAGGAGAAGTCACCAGGAAGATAGATGATTTTTCTTTGTGGACATCTCCAGTTAAATAATAATTATGCAAATCAGCTGCTGCACAGAGAGTCTTGGCTTTATTTGCATGCAGTGTGCAAGATGAAGCACTATGCAGAGTATGTGCACTCCTGGTCTGTTGTAAGCAGCAGTACTTATAAGAGCATATCAGCTTCATTGCCACATGGAAGAGAGAAAGATGTTCACTTCAGTCTTTAAAAGAAGTTATGAAGGTTCAACTGAGATAGCAACACTGGATTCAATTAGCTTCTTCTGCAATTATACAAGGCCTACATGTAAACATGGATTCTGGCAAATAAGTATTATTTCAACATTTCAGAACTCTCCTTTTGGTCTACTTGGAGGTGTGCTTCATCTGTGGTGTGTATTAGGGGGGAATCACTTAAAATCATTACAAACAACTTCCTACTTTTTCTGAATGAAAGTGACATCAATAAATATGGGACCTGTTTACACAATCGGGGATCAGGGGTTATGACAGCAGGATTGTTATTCTCAGATCACAGCTGTTACACACCCACAGTAGCATAGCTAGAGCTGTGCAAAATGGTAAGTATTGCAGGCTCCCCAATGCAACTGTAAGCAGTCCACTCACCATTCAAGCAGCAACAGCAATGCCCAGCTGTTGCTGCCTGAATGATTCCAAGGGTGAGTCTTACACTCACTCACTAAGGGGCTGTTCACACTCACGTTCAGGAGTCTGCAATACTTACCATTTTGCACTGCTCTAGCTACACTACTGCACACCGCTAACCTTCAATTGCTTACCTTCCACCATTTACTGATTGTCTTTCTTTAGGGAAGTATGAACTCCTGTGCAGATGTCAGGTTGCTGTGGGTCCCGTGACAAAACCCAGCACTGGACCTGCCTACTCACATGGCTGCCACTGATTACTAAGGCTAAACGAGTCAGTCAAGCAATCCCTCTGGTCAGTGTAGTCCTTGACTAGTGCTCCCTGGGTAACTTCTGACACCATCCCTCATCAACACTCATAGAGATTACCAGCCCTGCTATTATTTACCTGGCCACAGATCTAAGAGTTTCTGGCTCTTTATTTTAGCTTCAACTAGATTTGTTCCTTGTCATTTTTGTTCTTGCAAAGGGAAAGTTGAAGGGGTACATGATAACATATAAATACAGTATGAGTGTTATGCCTGTTTACTTGCAATCCTGTATACACTTTCCTGGGACTATGCTGCATTCAACATAGTGAAATTTACTTTCAAGGAAATATCATTGGATTGTGCTGTGAGCCAGAAAAATTGTGATGGCAAAGGACCAACTGATTAGCCATTTGGAAGTGTATGAAGTATATTGATGAAATGTAATAACTTATTGGGTTCAACAAGTCTTTGGATTAATTACTGAGCAACTTCTCAGTATCAGTTGCTGACCTTAACCCAAAGAGATCAAACCCTAGTTTCATCTGTTCCACTTGTCAAGCATTAAAAAAAGCAAAAGAACCAGTAGCCACTGGGGGGGGGGGGAATACACTTTTGGACTTTGCCCTTGGGGGAACTGTAGGAATGAATAAAATCTGAAAGTACAATGCCAGTGTACTGAAGTTTGGACACTTCATTGATTGGCAACCTCAACTCTTCCCACATTCATCATTGAGATAATAAATGAGCCTCCCTCTGTGGAGGGAGGCAGCAGTAACAGTGGTGAACCTGGCCCTTGTGTAGCCTGCGTCCAGGCTTGTCTTATCAACACAGATTCATAACATCCTGTCTTCTAGTCTGCTTCAGTGTCTGGCTTGGGAGCTTTCTGACCTTTTCTGCTCCTACAGTGTGGACTCCAGCATTTGCTTCCACATACCTCTCCTCCATGTGTGATATTTTTCTACACTGAGATAAATTCAGTGTAGAAGAAAAATGTATACGCTGTCACTTTTGATTTGCAGCGCAAGTGCTTATTTTGCCACCAATATGTGGTTTGGGAAGTCTTTGCATTCTAATAAACTCACAAACACCGATTCAGAAATGCCAGTGTGTTTTTTACAGCATTGTCATGAATATGTACAGTTTAGGCCTAGTAACATGTAAAGTCTGAACCAAGCTAAAACAGTAACACAGAAGTGGCTTGCAGTTCCTAGCTGCTAGGAATTTACAACTCAATGGAAGGTGATAATGTAGCACCTAGGCAGCCAGAAAGATGCCCATCAAGGATGGAATGCAGCTGTAGATCTCCAGGGGGGAGGGAAGAGCTGAGAGGGCTAGCATCCAGCCCCATTTCCATAGGACAGGGTCTTTGTTCCTTGTCTCATGGTGAGATAGGTGGTGGGTGCACATCCTGCCCTGACAGGACCATGTGGTCTCTTAGGTAACTGGCCTGAGGATCTACAAAAGTAGCTGACCCAGGTGAGAGTCAGAGAATAACAGAGTTAGCCAGTTAGCTTTGTTGTTTTATGCTGATATGTTTCCTAGAAGTTTTTATGCCTCTAGCATTTGCTGCCTTTGTAACTTTTTGTAACCCTATGTACTTAATAAAGTAAGAATCCTTTTACCATGTTGGTTCATTGTCTGTTGGGGACAAAGGTTCAGAATCCTGCCTAGCTGTTCAGCAAGCTACCAAAAATCCTCATTGTGGACTATTAACTTGAGGACTGAGACTTTAAGTAAAGAAAGTGCTCAGTGTCTACAAGGGATATAGTTAAGCCTAGAGGGTCTCAGTATCCCTGGACTGAGACACTGGCTCTTACAGAGTGGTGGCAGTACTACTGAACAGGGATCTCTGAGGGCTCTAGGGTTCAGAATCAACAACTCTGAGCACCCCAAAACCCTGGGAGTGTAGGACAAGTATACAACAAGCATATATAAAGCACTTTTTTTGTTTTGAAGCTGTATGGTTGGGCAAACAAGATGTGATGGGGTCACTAGCCACTTGCCTGCTCTATTCACATATAAAGTGGGTGTTTAACAGATAGTTTAAAAGATAGTTGCACAGGAGAAGACTGGAGCCCCTCCCCATCATATCTCATTGCATTGCTTTGCCTGAAGCAGTTGTCTCCCAGCTAACACCCAATACTGCAGGTGAGTCAGGCTGGGAGAAAATTGCTTAAAGCAACAGAGTATGATGAGGTGAAGTAAGCTGGGTGGTGTGTGTGTGTAGAGAGAGAGAGAGAGAGAGAGAGAGAGAGAGAGAGAAAGACATGGAGTGACTGCTCCATTAAGTCTCATTTGGGACCTTTGTTTCAGTCTGCTGACATAGCCAGTGGACTTTCCTACCAGACAGTCTTACATTATCATCCCAATCCTGTTCAACTTTCCATCACCTGTGCTGCCGTAATACAGCCCCAAGGAAAGGAAACAAACGTTCCCTTATCTTGAGGAGGCCTCTGTGACTTGCCCTCCACCATAGGATGCACTGCACATTTCACTGGCATGGCTACACCAGCACTGGAAAACTGGATAGGATTGGGCCCTAATTTATCACTTGTAGACTTACAGCCCAATCCTGAGCTGTGCGGGGCGCTCAGGCTTAGCAGCACCGAGAAGGGCTCCTGTGCCTCCTGGGCTACCGCAGAAGGCACCTCAGGAGATGGGAATTTTCATCCCCTTCCCCCGAGTAAGATAAGCAGCCCCACAATGGGGCTACTCACTTTACTGCCAACCAAAAAGCTCGGCGGTAAGGTAAAGGCATTCATGTAGGGCTCCGCGCCCTACACGAGTGCCTTGGATCCTGCAGAGCGGAGCTCCGTGGACCCGTCTCTCTCCCTCCCCCTGGCACACCTCCAGCCTGCCCCTGGCATGTCTCCCCCCCATCCTCTCTCCGCCCCCTGCTGGCCTCCCCCCTCCCTGGAATGCCTCCTCCCCACCCACGTCCCCGCCCCCGCTTGCTGTGCTGCTCTTGGCGGTCCAGGAGACCTCCGAGACACAGAAGCTGGATGACCGCCCCGCACTAGCCTAGCACCAGCCGGTACTGGGCTAGCACTGGCAGGAGCCTGGCAGTGAGGCTGGCAAACGTGCCTTACGGCACATTTGCGATAGTGCGGTCAACAGCACAGAGCTGTGCCGCCGAGCACAGGATTGGGCTCTGAAATGTTTCAATTAACTATCTCGCCTGGTTCCAATGTAACCAGAAAATTTGGTATCTTGCTACTTGAATGAGCTACTGCGAGGGCTTCCCCTTCCCTCACATCCTCTCTCAGGAGCATTGAACAGAAAACCTTTACTCTGACTCTGAAGCAAATGACAGTTCTGCTTCTGCATCAGATCCTTTTTTGCAATCCTATGCCCACTTTAGACTAATTAATTCCCCTTGTCCAAGGTATAGCCACAAGTATAGCCCCTTGTCCAAGGTATAGCCATTAATTCCCCTTGTCATAAGAACATAAGAACATAAGAACAGCCCCACTGGATCAGGCCATAGGCCCATCTAGTCCAGCTTCCTGTATCTCACAGCGGCCCACCAAATGCCCCAGGGAGCACACCAGATAACAAGAGACCTCATCCTGGTGCTCTCCCCTACATCTGGCATTCTGACTTAACCCATTCCTAAAATCAGGAGGTTGCGCATACACATCATGGCTTGTACCCCATAATGGATTTTTCCTCCAGAAACTCATCCAATCCCCTTTTAAAGGCGTCTAGGCTAGACGCCAGCACCACATCCTGTGGCAAGGAATTCCACAGACCGACCACGCGCTGAGTAAAGAAATATTTTCTTTTGTCTGTCCTAACCCGCCCAACACTCAATTTTAGTGGATGTCCCCTGGTTCTGGTATTATGTGAGAGTGTAAAGAGCATCTCCCTATCCACTCTGTCCATCCCCTGCATAATTTTGTATGTCTCAATCATGTCCCCCCTCAAGCGTCTCTTTTCTAGGCTGAAGAGGCCCAAACGCCGTAGCCTTTCCTCATAAGGAAGGTGCCCCAGCCCCGTAATCATCTTAGTCGCTCTCTTTTGCACCTTTTCCATTTCCACTATGTCTTTTTTGAGATGCGGCGACCAGAACTGGACACAATACTCCAGGTGTGGCCTTACCATAGATTTGTACAACGGCATTATAATACTAACCGTTTTGTTCTCAATACCCTTCCTAATGATCCCAAGCATAGAATTGGCCTTCTTCACTGCTGCCGCACATTGGGTCGACACTTTCATCGACCTGTCCACCACCACCCCAAGATCTCTCTCCTGATCTGTCACAGACAGCTCAGAACCCATCAGCCTATATCTAAAGTTTTGATTTTTTGCCCCAATGTGCATGACTTTACACTTACTGACATTGAAGCGCATCTGCCATTTTGCTGCCCATTCTGCCAGTCTGGAGAGATCCTTCTGGAGCTCCTCACAATCACTTCTGGTCTTTACCACTCGGAAAAGTTTGGTGTCGTCTGCAAACTTAGCCACTTCACTGCTCAACCCTGTCTCCAGGTCATTTATGAAGAGGTTGAAAAGCACCGGTCCCAGGACAGATCCTTGGGGCACACCGCTTTTCACCTCTCTCCATTGTGAAAATTGCCCATTGACACCCACTCTCTGCTTCCTGGCCTCCAACCAGTTCTCAATCCACGAGAGGACCTGTCCTCTAATTCCCTGACTGTGGAGTTTTTTCAGTAGCCTTTGGTGAGGGACCGTGTCAAACGCCTTCTGAAAGTCCAGATATATAATGTCCACGGGTTCTCCCGCATCCACATGCCTGTTGACCTTTTCAAAGAATTCTATAAGGTTGGTGAGGCAAGACTTACCCTTACAGAAGCCATGCTGACTCTCCCTCAGCAAGGCCTGTTCGTCTATGTGTTTTGAGATCCTATCTTTGATGAGGCATTCCACCATCTTACCCGGTATAGATGTTAGGCTGACGGGCCTATAGTTTCCCGGGTCCCCCCTCTTTCCCTTTTTAAAAATAGGCGTGACATTTGCTATCCTCCAATCTTCTGGTACCATGGCCGTTTTGAGGGACAAGTTGCATACCTTAGTCAAGAGATCTGCAACTTCATTCTTCAATTCCTTAATAACCCTTGGGTGTATGCCATCAGGGCCCGGTGACTTATTGATCTTTAATTTATCAATGAGGTCTGAAACATCTTCTCTTTTAACCTCTATCTGACTTAACTCCTCGGTCAGGAGGGGCCGTTCGGGCAGCGGTATCTGCCCGAGGTCTTCTGCCGTGAAGACAGATGCAAAGAACTCATTTAATTTCTCTGCCATCTCTAAGTCTCCTTTTATCTCCCCTTTCCCTCCCTCACCATCCAGAGGGCCAACCGCTTCTCTGGCGGGTTTCCTGCTTCTAACATATTTGAAGAAGCTTTTATTATTCCCCTTAATGTTGCTGGCCATGCGTTCCTCATAGTCTCGCTTGGCCTCCCCTATCACCTTCTTACATTTCTTTTGCCACAGTTTATGTTCCTTTTTATTCTCTTCATTAGGGCAAGACTTCCATTTACGGAAGGAAGCTTCCTTGCCCTTCACAGCCTCTCTAACTTGGCTGGTTAGCCATGCGGGCACTCTCCTGGATTTAGTGGAACCCTTCTTTCTTTGCGGTATACACCTCTGCTGGGCCTCTATTACTGTTGTTTTAAGCAGCCTCCATGCACACTGGAGAGACTGGACTCTTTTTACCCTCCCTTTCAACCTCCTTCTAACCAGCCTCCTCATTTGAGGGAAGTCCGCCCGTCGGAAGTCAAGGGTTTTTGTTAGAGATTTGCCTGGTATTCTTCCCCCAACGTGCACATCAAAACGGATCGCAGCATGATCACTGTTCCCCAATGGCTCAGTAACATTTACATCTCTAACCAGGTCCTGCGTACCGCACAAAATTAAATCCAGAGTCACCTGTCCTCTGGTGGGCTCCGTGACTAGCTGATCTAAGCCACAGTCATTTAGCACGTCAAGAAATCCGGTTTCCTTATCGTGACCAGAACACAAATTGACCCAGTCAATATGAGGATAATTGAAGTCCCCCATGATTACAACCCTGTCCTTCCTTGTCACCTCCCTGATCTGTTTCCTCATTTCAAGGTCCCCATCAGATTTCTGGTCTGGAGGACGATAGCACACCCCCAGTATTACATCGCTGCACAAGCCTGGTAATTTAACCCACAGAGATTCTACGGTGGAGTCGGACCCACCTTCAATCTCTACTTTGCTGGATTCTATCCCTTCCTTAACATAAAGGGCCACCCCACCTCCAACACGCCCCTGCCTGTCCCTCCTGTAGAGTTTATAGCCCGGGATTGCGGTATCCCACTGATTCTCCGCATTCCACCAGGTTTCCGTTATGCCCACTATGTCAATATTTTCCCTTGTCACCAGACATTCCAGTTCTCCCACCTTTGCTCGTAGACTTCGGGCATTCGCATAAAAGCATTTATACATGGAATGCCCCAGGATGGGCTGCTTATTCGCTCCTTTGTCCCTGCATCCTCTCATTGTGCCAAACCGTCTATCACATCCCATCTCCCTACCTTTCCCAATTTCTTCTCCTACCCTGCCTTTGTCTTGTTGTTCTCTAACCTCCCCATCCTCATCCCATAGGGATGAGGAGTCCCGAACCGGATGCCCCTTGGCTCCTGTCGGCCTTCCCCCAAGGTGTGCGACAAGTCCAAGGTGTGCGACAAGTACTACTGAACCCCACCAGTGGTGCGAAAGCAATCAGCGGATAGCTCGTCTGTTCAGGCTGCAGCGTTCCTCTTTTCCCCTCTGCAGTTATCAGGTCCTCCAGCTACAGCAGAAGCAGAAGCAGCAACTCCCCAGTCCTCAGCAGTCCTGTGGCAGGGCAGCAGCCTCCAATAGTTTCTGCACTGTAGCAGCCAACCCCTACCCTTTTTTTCAAACACCATCTTTATTTCCTAGATCCTCATTATCTCCACTTAGTTCCTATTGTGAACTACACCCATTGCAGTTCAGAGTCCTGATATTAACTCCATACCTCTCTGACCTGTCAAAATAGGGCAACACTGCTGATACCATCCTACCATACTATCTGCTCAAGGGATTTTCTGCCTTTCCATTATACATCACGTTTGAACTCAGGGAAAGCAAACCAGGATTAAACCATGGTTTTCCATGGATCACAGAGGCTCTTTCGTGTAGCAGGAAGCCATGGTTTCCCATTATGCCTGAACCAGGCTTTTATTTATAAATACTTTGTGCAGTGCATGTGTGGTTCCACAGAAAGGGGCAGTCATAATAGCAAGCCAAATCTTATCATCAGATAACAGTGACCTTCCTTTGATAACAGTGGAGTGCCCCAGTCTTTTATGTGGAGTGCCCCAGTCTGAACAAGTAGGGTGTCTCATTATGCAATAATATAGATACGTAGTCACAGATAAAAAGATGAACATTTCTGTACAGGCTGAAAGTGGCGGAAGGTGGTTACTCGGATATCACACTGTGGTTCATTTGTTTCTGCTTTGGTATTTACGAAAAGGGAACAGCGGTGACCAAGAAATGGCTGAACAATGAAAAGCTCCATGCTCACATGAAGAAGTAGATGAGAGTCTAATTTACAAGCTACAATTGCAACATCAAAAACTGTATCTTGTTTTCTTGAGCAGAGAGGCAAGCATCAGAAGAGAGGAGGCAATTTGTGCACTAATGGTCTCCAGGCCACAACAGAACCAGACAAATGTGCCTGTTAAGGAAAATATTAGACTTTATATGGAGAGATGGTTACCATCACTTTTGTTTCTGTTTATTTTGTGACTCAGTGAGAAATTTAAGAAGCAAAAGTTCCAGCTTCAGTGGCTGTTCAAAGAACCATTTGCATAATGATAACAAAGAATCCCCATTCAATTCATTTTTTCAGGTAGGCAAGCAGAAAAACACTCAATGAACAAGACCAAATGATAGTCAAGTTGGATGTGATGTGAGTGTTCCGTGGCTGGAGCTACCAATGACTTTTTCTTTTCTGAAAAGCACCCATGGGGAGGGTAGGTTTTGATTAGACTCTCTATGGGAAGAAGAAGCATTTAAACCTTTTCCCCTTTGCTACTTGCCTGACTAACAGCCCAACCTTGAAGCCGGCAGCTCCGCCGAGTGTAGCAGTGGCAAAACGCTGCATCCAGTGGCACCACCGAGGCTGCTGGAGATCTCCCCAGGAGAAGGGGACTTTGAGGGGGACCTTCGGGAGAAGGGGCCTCAGTGCGTCTCCTCTAGCCTGCACTGGCTATTTTGCGGACGCAGACTGGTGGAGCTCTGCGTTGGGCTTTTCAGCCTGACATGGAGCATAGGATCTGGTGAACCAGGGCTTCATCAGTCCCACCCCCTCCTGCCCCGGTTCCTACCCCCAGAACACCTCCCCTCCCACCAACTAACCGCACACCACCACTTGGCGGTGCGATTTACCATGGACACTCTTCCAGTGTTGGCTTCCTGGTACTGAGCCCAGTGCTGACTGGGGCAGGCTCAGCACTGGCACTCCTTGCTCTCCCAGTGCCATAAGTATGCTTTACAGCACGTTTAAGACACCCAGCACTGGCACTGGAGCTCAGTGCCAGCACTGGAAGGGCATAGGATTGGGCTCTAAAATACCCAGATCTGTGTTAGATTGAAATCCCATGCACACTTTCCTGGGAGTAAGCAGTTTTGAATGCAGTGGAACTTACTTCTGAGCAGACATGCATAGGATCATGCAGTCAGTTACTTATCTAGTCTAACACCTTCAGGGAGGCAGGATCTAGAACTCTAAGCCTACGCGTATCTATTCAGAAGTAGGTCTCATTGAGTTTACTGGAACTTACTCCCAGGGAAACATGTGTATGATTATAGTCTTAAGCAACCTCAAGAAAATTGATAGTTTAGTTGTCCAGTCCTCTAATATTTGCTGGGGCAACATATAAGTGTGTATAATGGGGAATGCCAACAGCTATGCCAAGTCAGGCAGAGAAAATAGAGCACCAAGGTTGCAGTGGGATTATGTCACAATCAGGACTGGGAGATTGTGAATACAGAATCAGCAGAGAACAGAAGAATACAGCTTGTGATTGAAGAGAATTATTACCTGCCACTACTGCAGAATACATCAATGCAAAGTTATATATTTTCCAGCTCGTGGGAGGCATTTGTTGTTCTCTACCAGTGACCTGAGTGACCCATTCATTGGAAGGTCAGAAAACAGTACCCACTTGCTTATTCACAAGTGCAAACACCAGGGACTCCCTGAACAACGTGACTTAAGGTAGAGTCCATCATCTAGCTATATCACATTCAGGGCCCTTTGTTGTTGTTGGGTTTTTTTGTTGTTGTTTTTTTTTGCTTTTTTACTCCATCCAGCATGTAAACTTTCCCATTTAACTCAGCAATGCATTGGGGGAGTCTGTGGGATAGAGTTTGGAGCAGCAACTACAGGGTGTTAATGGTTACTACATCCATTTGATGAAAACGTGTCTGTGTGCTTTCCAACCCAGCTCAGGCAATTTCCATCAGCCTGGTTATACTTCTGCTAGCCCCCTTTCATTTCCCCATTTTGTTTAATTCTCTTTTCTTATGGCTTTTGATAAACTAGTTACATTGTGACCCTTGGTCCATCTGCCTGGTCCATATTCATGAGTAATTCAGCGGACGTCACATTTCCTCGCCATACAGATACTACTACTTGATTTTTAATCCTTAGAGTGCAGTGGTCCCCTGGAAGGGGAATTTTTCCCAGATAGCCTTCCCTCTGGCTCATCTCTGCAACCTATGATGGTGGCAATGGATAGATACTAACAAGATTTTTTTCCCATTCAGCAGCTGATCCAGTAAAGGATTTGCTGACTTAAATATGCAACTTGCCCCTTAAATCGGCCATGGTGCCAGAGGATTATAGGATAGCAATCTGAGTGTTGGGAGAGTTAGGACAGGCAAAAGAAAATATTTCTTTATTCAGCATGTAGTTAGTCTGTGAAAGTCCTTGCCACAGGATATGATAATGGCATCTGGCTTAGATGCCTTTAAAAGAGGACTGGGCAAATTTCTGGAGGAAAAGCTGGTCATGGGTTACAAGATGTGATGTGTATGTGCAACCTCCTGATTTTAGAAATGGGCTACGTCGGAATGCCAGATGCAAGGGAGGGCACCAAGATGCAGTTCTCTGCCTTGTGTACTCCCTGGGGCATTTGATGGGCCACTGTGAGATACAGGAAGCAGGACCTATGGCCTGATCCAGTGGGGCTCTTCTTATGTTCTTAAAGGGAAAGCAGGGAGCAGGAAGAGGTGCATGCTCACTAACCACTAGCCCCTACTCCCCTTAATCAGTCAGCCTTCTCCCTTTCCCTGACAGATGGTTTGTGGCAAGGAATGGGAACAGGATAGCTAGAGTATCCATCCAGCTGAATACTACGCATAACGGAAGGAAGAGGGGAAAAAATTCTCTTGTCCTCTTCAATAATCAGATAGTGCCTGGAGGCATGAAAATGCAGTACCTCCATTTCAGTGGGTAAAGTTATAAATGTTACAAGATGATCATAAAATTATCCAGCACCTTTAAAATGCAGGTATGGTATTTGATACTGTGACCTCCTCTGCAATGTGAATAAATGCTCAGTGAAGAAGTATTTCATTTCATTTGTTTTAAATTTGCCTGCCATTAACTTTGAGTGACCTCTTGTTCGCTAATTAGGGAAAGAGCGTAAAATGCAGGGCTGGCTGGCTGTTTTGCCATGCATTTTCTAGACACTCAGCACTTCAGTTGAGTCACCTCTTCAGAGGCTAAATAATCCTAAATTTTATAAAATGTCAGGAGGTACGTTATTTGTTAGGCATTAACATTAAAGCAGCCATTCAGATCTGTAGTGGCTCACATGCCGAGTGTGAATAATGGATTTGTCTACCTTGTAAAAATGTCCTTCTTTCTCCCCCCCCCCCCCCAACAAAGATAGTTATAACTGGCTGGTAGAAGTTCACTGTGATCATGTAATTCTGATATTTTAAAAGTTATGCCATTAGAAGCCAGGGCTAGTTGTCACACACACACATGGCATTTGAAAAAGTTTCACACAGGACACATCAACACCATTTTTGGAAAATGTTTATTTTGCCACAAACAAAAGGATCTACAGCCCAATCCAGCACAAATCCCCATGCGGTGACGCAGTGGCACTGCTGCGGGCTGCACTGCATCCCATGGAGGATTTTCAGCTGTTGGACGTCTACAAGAGGTAAGGGGACATTTGTCCCCTTGCCCTGGTGTAAGTCCCAAAAGCCACAATAGGTCAACTCAGACTCACGCCAGTTCAATCACTAGTGCAAGTCCACATTGATTCATGCAGGCGGATCAGGTCTGGGAAGGGGATTTGGATACGGCATGTGCTAGCAATTCTGCCCCCTCCCAGGCCCAATCTGCCCACCCCCACTCCCATCACCACCCTGTTCCACTTTCACCTGCCCTGTTCAACTCCCTCCGCACCCTCCTTCTATAGCATATTATGACATTGACAGCACCACAGTCCCCTATGCTTTGCACTTCCAGATAAAATATACTTCCAACTAACGACTAGAATGTATATCTGTGTTCTTCCTTCACCATTCCATGATCAAGGTTCTGGGGTGTTACATTCAAACACTGTCTCTTGAAGTTTTGGGGATCTTGCTCTCAGGAATCCTTCTCCAAAGTTGCCCACCCCCCACTTCCCATCACTGCTTCTTGCATGCTTCTAGCAGGAAGGTTAAGTACCCCTGCTTCTCATTTGACATCAGCATCTCTGCAGAGTTAGGGATACAATAAAATTATGTTGTCCATTTGTATTTCCATCTTAATTTGTGCCATCACTGTCATCACCTCCACACTTGGTTAAATTTCAAACAATTGCAGAAAACATTTAATTGGCTTGATGCCACAGTCCTAAGGATTTAAGTGGTAGAAATGAAATTCAATTCTGTATTCATTTTCTGCATTCATTTTCATTCTGCAGCCAAGTTTCAGGAGAGTTTTAAACTCAGAGAGTAAGTGGTTCTCCTTAAAGGTATGCCCCACTTCATGGGAAGTCACATAGACCCATACAGCTAGGCTGGCACAACCTTTTGGCCAGCTTGCAATGGAAACTTAAGCCTACTGGTCACGGTGTAGTATCAAAACAGCAACAGTCCCCTACCTCATCCTGAACATTTATTTCCTTAGCAGTAGCGTATATGACTGAGGCTGAAAGGATAGATGAAGAACAGCTCTGAGATTCTGTCATTTTCCCCAAGGTAATGATGCTTCTGTTGCACAATATATCCTCTGCAATATACCCAAAATATACCCACAATTTAATTTTATCCTGGCAATCTGGTGGAGTTTACTGAGACGAGCCCTGCACTTAGCTCAATTTCAAAGAGCTTTTCTAGTTTAGATTTGCTTAGCTGCTCCTTTCCATGTTGTCCAATTAGTTCAATACAGAATCTTCTTATAATGGATGGTTTCCCGAGAATAAGATAAATAGGCAGCCTGATTCATACATTTATTACACTGAAATATTTGGATCTCAGCCCAGGTCTTAATTCACACAAGCTTTTGGGTTCATGCTAGCTGCAATTTTCCTCAACCTGGGATAACAAATTTTTTTGCTACCAGAAGTTCAGAAAGCCAGATGAGGCCTAAATGTCACTGCCAAGCACGCAATTACCCCAGCCTGGATTAGTTAACTGCTTTCATCCAGAGCTTTTAGGAATGGTTGCAAATGTCCAAGCTAAGCATTTTGCAAAACCTGCCCAGTAGCGGCAGCCAAAAATTACCTATGAGTTTTTTTGAGTCCATGGCAATGGGATGAAATTGTCAAAAAGTCTGTGTGAATAATGGCCCATACCTATCCTTCCCTCCCCGCTGGTGCAACCTTGCCAAAAAGGTGTGCATTGTATCCAGCTGGGGGGGATGGGAGGCTTTGAAAAGGACTTCCTGCCCAGTTATGCCCCCACCCTGCCCCCATTCCACCCTGTCCCACCCTCCTGCCCCTCCCACTGGCTTAACTGTTCTGATGCACACAGAAAGGCTCAGGCCTTCCCGCCAGTGCTATGGCTGTGCGCACTGCTGGAGCATGCGGGGCAGCGAGGCAGCCCATTAGAATTGAGCTGTAAGTTAGATTCCCTAAAGGCAATTGAATGTGAATCAGCTTGAATTTTCAGCCTCACTGGTTTGTGGGTTACAGTCAACATACGTGTATATTTTAGATCTGCTATGCAAGTGCTATGCAAGATCTGCTAGAGCGCGATACCATAGTCTTTCGAGACTGAAGGTTGCCAATACTAATACAATACTATGCAAGTGGTCAGGTTTTGCATGGTTTTATGTTCAAGCCATCCATACCCAGAGCATAAAATCATGGATTCACAGAGTTGGAAAGGAGCACAAGACCATTGGGTCCAACTCCCTGCCAATGCAAACAAATGTACATAGCCTTATCAATTATAAACACCTAGGACGTATCTATATAATGACTTTATACGTCATTCATCCTTCCTCTGAAGACAGCGAGGGAGTCAGAGAGAGATTGCAGCTCAGTGGTAGATCACATTATTTGCATTCAGAAGATCCTAGTGTCCAACACAAGCAGTAGCATAGCTACAGGGGGGACAGCACTTGGTTTTGCAGGGTGCCTTCATGCTCCGTTGAAGCTGCTCCTCCCCCTCGCTGTTGGAGCCATTCCCAGCAGTGACAGCAAGACCTTGCTCTTGCTACCGGGAGTGGCTCTGATGCTGAGGGGGAGGGGTAGCTTACAGAGCTGCACATTGAGGCTCCCTGCTGTGCTCCCCCTGTAGCTATGCTACTGACCACAGACATTACCAGTTAGAGAAAAATTCCTCTCTGAACCCCCGGAGAGTTGCTTTCAGTCAGTGTTGACACCACTGAACTAGATGGAACAATGGTCTGACCCAATTATAATGCAGCTCTCTATGTTCCTGTCTAACTGAATACAAAGTACCCACATCCAGCTAGAATTCCCAGGATCCTTTTTGGAAACTCATCACAGTTAAACTGGTTTAAAACTAACCTAGGTTTGTACATAGTATGTATACACTCTTAAGGAGTGTAGTACGAATACAATCCTATTCAGTATAGGAGCAGTGGCTCCAAATGGCTACCGCTGCATCCTATGCTGGATGCAAGTAAGCTGGTGGTCTCCTTGGAGGAAGAAGAAATTCATCCCCTTACCCCAAATAAAGCCCCAGTCTGCTCAATGGGGTTTCTCGAGTCTATGCCAGCTATTTAGCTGGAACAGACTTGAGAAGCTCCATACCAGGGTTTCAGGCCTGACATGGGGGATAGGATTCAGAGGAGAAGGCCTCTGCCAGCCTGCCCCTCCCCCCCATTCTGCCCTTTCTCCCTTTCCCTCTGCCCAGGAAAGCCTTCCCCATATCATCCTGCCACCCTCCCCATGCCCCCTCACCGCTGAGTGCTTACCTGCTGTCCTCTGAAGGCCAGATCTGCCAGGGTCCCACTGTGGCATCAATGGGGCGGTACAGGCCTCCCTGCCTTGCTCTCTGGGTGGCTAGTGCCTGACCTGGCCATCCCTTAGCATCAACTCTGGTCATAGGGTGAGGGAAAGAGGGAGGTGTTTCCCTTCTTCTCTTTCCTGGTGCCTAGTGTACTGTGTGACAGCACCCCCAGGACACAGGTAGGTCCCTTGTGTCCCATGGGAATCAAAGACTTCCAAATGGCTGTTTTTGCAATGGGATTTGGAGACTTCAAAGGGCACAATCCTACCCTGCACTGGAACAGGCAAGCCAAGAGACTTGTACTGTATCCAGCACAGGATAGGGGCCCAAAGCAGCTTATGCAGAGGCAAGGTGAAACTTTTCCCCTTACTTCCAGGTAAGGCGCCCTTGCCCCTATAGGTCTCTTCAGACTTGCGCCGCCTCCTGAGGTGGCACAAGTCAGAGGAGAGCGGAGCGGCTTAAAGCCGCTCCAAACTTCCTAGGATCTGCTGGATTCCAGCCCTACCTCCTGCCCCCCACTCACCCACCTCCGGGGCCACCCATTGCCCAGCCTCCCCCCACCCAGGAAGGCCTCCCTCCTGCCTCCACCCACCCCAGAGCCTTGTGTCGGCCCAGCTGGGCCGACGCAAGGCTCATTGCAGAGGCTGCCATGGAGGCAGTGCCAGTGTAGCCATGGAGCCTCCATGTGCCAGTGTAGCTCTGTGCACTGGCACAGCTTACTCCCAAGGAGGCCAAATGTGCTTTACGGCACGTTTGCGACCCTCCTGGGCCGGCACAAGGGACTTGCGTCGGCCCAGATGAAGGGCAGGATTGCGCCCTAATGCTCTTTTGAGGTGAGCATTACCAAGTCCCTGAGGTTTACCAAAATCTCTAACCTTTTTCTACCAAGCTGTAACTCCAAGAAGTCATTTGTGACTCAGCCCCAAAGGGCTAAGCATTTAGTTTTAGACTAATACAGTATTTATCAATGAACAGCATAATGCAGGTTTTCTAAGTAACGTTGAAAGTGTACAACAGTCATATGATAATATTTGTAGGGTAAAACAATTGTTGATTTTTCATGTTCATAAGACTTAAGACTCATGCCAGGACCAAGAGATGTGCTAGAGATACTTGTGTAACTTATGTTACAGAGAGAAAGAGAAAGATGTAGCCCACGGTAGCAAAACATTTTCAAATCACTCCTGAGAAGAGGACATATCAATTTTCAGGCAGCCACCAGCCTCTTAAGTTCAGATATTTCCAGCCTTTTTTTCCCCAGCAAACCCCCCATCATGTCAAAATGAATCAGGGTTTTGCTCATTTTTGTGTGTCATGCTGTCAAGCCACAAATGCGCTAGAAAGGAAGCAGAGCAACTGTTCGAAAATTGCATTCAGCAGAGCGAAATCTGTCTGTTTTTCGTGGAGTACAGCAGGTGGATCATTGTCACGATACTAGCCATGCAGCCTTTAAACAGAGTTGCACTACAAGGGCCTTTACTGTTTCTTATTCAAGGGCTCACATTCTTCTTCTGCTGAATAAATCAGAAACATGCTGTCACAACTTCCTCTACCCAACAGAACCCAGAATGTCACTGGATGAGTTCATCAGGAGCATGTTTTGTTTTGGACTGTGATTCCAATCCTATCCATGTCTTACAGCAATAGATCTTGCAATCTACTGCCATAAGTCCTGGAACAAAAGCAGCTCCAACAGCATGCAGGCTGGGGCTGCCAGTGCAAATGGATGGAGGCTCTGCTCATATTCCATCAGCTGACCTACCCTTCACCAGAGCAAGTAAGGTGGCAGGGGGTGATTCTGGAATCAGGGTAGGGAGTGGGCCGAATCAGGGGTGGTTTCGGGGGGATCTTGGCAGCAGTGGCATATGCTAAGATGCTATCCCCATTTTCCTGGTCTGACATGCCCTCTGACTCTCCTCTGACAAGCCACCTAAATAGCTGGTGTAGGTTTGAGGAGATGCATTGGCTGCCAGATGTCCTATGTGGAGGTGTTGTGTGCTCTGGTCCTGAATTATCTAGTTTGCAAGTGATTCAGTTCCAATGCAACACCTGTAATGGGGGTTGTGAGTGTAAATAAAATGCTAGATGCAGCGAGGTTGCAGCAAGATGCAAATATCTTGTGGTCTTATGTGTGCTCCCTGAGGCATCTGGTGGGCCACTGTGAGATACAGGGCTAGACAGGCCCTTGGCTTGATCCAGCAGTGCTCTTCTTATGCTCTTAATGATAACTTATCCAACTTCAACCCTCCTGATAAATCACACAGGCCACATTTTGCTCTCTCAAAATTAGACCTTTCCTGGGTATATTTGGGGTGCTGATTCCAAAAACGGCATCCGTTTTGCCTGATCATATCTCATTTCATAGATACGACATAGTCTCATTTGTGGAATAGTTCAAGCAGCTTCCCTGTGAGAAAGCCATGGCGTAGGCTTCCTCAAGCAGAAGCTGCTTGACCAATTCACTAACAATGCTACATTGTATCTCTGAAATGGGATGTGACAGCAAAAAACTGATGCCATTAGTGGAATCGGCACCCAACATTCATATGAAACCACCATAAATTTTGAAAAAAGTTTTTCTGATAATCAATTTTGCACACCTGTGTCCGTAGCTATAGAGATACTATCATAGAGGATGGTAGGTGTTCACCATCAGTAAGTACTAACTGATTTGCAGCCAATCCTATTTAGGGCCTATGGCAGTGGATCTCATAAACTGCTACCCATGAATGTCATGTAGGCATTATGTACTTTGGAGCCACTGGTGCAAACAGACAGTGGCTTCACATGTACACCCTGCTGGAGCAGCTAAGGTGACAGCAGGGTCAGAGGCATTTTGAGGGAGGATCGGGGTGGGTACTGAGGGAGGATCGGGGAGGAGACTCATTGGCAGCCAGGAAGCTTACAGGGAGGTAAGTGAGAATGATTTTTATGTACCCCAGGCTGTCTGGGGAGCCCCTCCACTTCTGCATGCAGCATGTGCTCCATCAGGACCACGGCACTGCACAGACTGAAAGGGAATAGGATCAATTGCATACCTACCATTAGGTCCAAAGGAGCAAAAGCCCCACGTGTGAGGCACTAGGACCCTGCAGAAGCCTCTTTGAGCCTCTTTGAGGCACCTGACAGGGGTGGAAACTGTGCTTCCAGTTTAAAGTGTTGGGAAACCTCACAGAGGTTTCTCCAACACATAGTTGGGTCGCACGAGGCTCTGTGAGCCTCAGGTGAAGGGGGCGGTTTTCTGTGGGGGTGGCGGTAGCCCATGGGGGGCGCCATCGCAGACCTTTGCCCCGGGCATGGGGCTGGGGTGGACCACTGCTAGATAGGATTGGGCTGTCTGAGCAGTAGTTATGTAAAAAGCCACAGTTTAAAGATACTGCTTTTATTCAAGGATATTACAATTCCATGGCTAGGGAAGAATGTTCCAGATTCCAGATCAGCTTTGCTCTACAGATTTTCATAATCTCATGCACTTTTGGAAATGCTGGTCTGATGACTGCTGAGAGCAGTAAATCAAGGTATTGAGAACAAAACGGCTAATATTATAATACCGTTGTACAAATCGATGGTAAGGCCACACCTGGAGTATTGTGTTCAGTTCTGGTCGCCGCATCTCAAAAAAGACATAGTGGAAATGGAAAAGGTGCAAAAGAGAGCGACTAAGATGATTACGGGGCTGGGGCACCTTCATTATGAGGAAAGGCTACAGCATTTGGGCCTCTTCAGCCTAGAAAAGAGACGCCTGAGGGGGGACATGATTGAGACATACAAAATTATGCAGGGGATGGACAGAGTGGATAGGGAGATGCTCTTTACACTCTCACATAACACCAGAACCAGGGGACATCCACTAAAATTGAGTGTTGGGAGAGTTAGAACAGACAAAAGAAAATATTTCTTTACTCAGCGTGTGGTTGGTCTGTGGAGCTCCTTGCCACAGGATGTGGTGATGGCGTCTAGCCTGTACACCTTTAAAAGGGGATTGGACAAGTTTCTGGAGGAAAAATCCATTACGGGTTACAAGCCATGATGTGCATGTACAACCCCCTAATTTTAGAAATGGGCTATGTCAGAATGCCAGATGCAAGGGAGGGCACCAGAATGAGGTCTCTTGTTACCTGGTGTGCTCCCTGGGGCATTTGGTGGGCTGCTGTGAGATACAGGAAGCTGGACTAGACGGGCCTATGGCCTATCCAGTGGGGCTGTTCTTATGTTCAAGAACAACAATCAGGAACATAAGAGCATACAAAGAGTGCTATGGACTAAATACCCCAGAAATTCAACATCTTCCCCTCCCCCCAATAGTGACCAACCAGATATCTCCTGAACAGAGGTATTACTAGGATTCGTGCTACCTGGTCCAAGAGCTCATTGTGTCATACCTATGATTGACTTCCTCTTGTACTAGACCATACAGAATAAATTACGATATCATACACACAGCCTAAGTGCAGTAGCATCACAAGGGTTGGTGTAATCCCCATTAACTTTATTTATTTATTTGACTATATAACATTACAGGTCACCCAAGAAATCAGTAACCAGCAAAAAAAACTAGTGGCCAACTTGATGATACTCACACAACTGAATTAGAGTTCTAGTATTAGCTATAATACATGGAAATGATAGCCGACCCATAGTAACACCTTATTGGTTCACTGCTGTGTCCTAACAACACCTCATTGGCTTTTGGAACAATCAGTCTCATTAGTCAGTTTTGAGTCAATGAAATCTACTTTTTGTTACATAAGGCAGTTGTGTTTTTTTCTGGTCAACTGATCATAACTTTTGATAGCATACAGACAATTCCACATGGTTTGCTTCATTACATTATGAATGAAATTGCCTTTCCAATGGTATATAACATGCTGGTACTATTAATAAATACAAATTGTCCAAAAGGTTTCCAAAATTTTGACCACTCGTGGTATCACCCCCCCCAAAGGTGTCACCCAGTGCAGTTTGCACCCCTGCATCCCTCCAGTGATGCCACTACTTCTGGAAGTTCACAAAATAGGGTATGAGGACAATAGTCCTTCCCTGTTCTTGTTTTCACCTCTTACCCTCTGTCAACAACTGCAATACAGGGGGTGTGCTGAAAATGGAGATTCTATTTATCACCTCTCCTCTTCCATGAACTTGCCTAATCCCTTGTCAAGCAATCTTATCTAATAGCCATCAACATACTTGGTGTTGGAGGATTCCACAATGCTTCAGAGCAGAGATCAATGTCTCAGAATTCTGTATAGCCCACACTACAAGCTCCTGATTTTAGAAGTAGGCTACCTCAGAATGCCAGATGCAGGGGAGGCGCTCGGATGCAGGTTGCGTTTTGTTGTCTTGTGTGCTTCCTGAACAATTAGTGGGCCACTGTGAGATTCAGAAAGCTGAACTAGATGGGCCTTTGGTCTGATCCAGCAGTCCTCTTCTTATGTCCTTATACCTTTGCCCTTCATTCTTTCTTCACTCAGAATTGTACATTAACAAAAGACAAAGACAAAGCTTTTAGAAGTCATGTCAAGTTGTTTCCTACTTGTTAATATTCTTGTTGTCTTCCATTTTTAAGCCACTGGATTTGGCTGATGTTTCTAATTTACAAAGAGAAGACATCTTTAATTGATTTTATCCTTTTGTCTTTCTAGCATATCCATTGCCAGTTATTGATTCCCGTTAACATATTCAAACATGAGTCTCCAGCATTAACAAGACCTTGTCAGAATACATTCGTTTCCTGGTTTCATTGTAACTCCTGCCCACGGGTCTCTATTACGATAAGACTTGTGATAAGATGTTTCACCGGGATTGCTGTCTACCCACTGAATTAAACTGCCAAGGCAGGCAGCAAAAATGTCAATTTTTGTATTCTTTCCCTGTAGGATGGGCAACAGGATACAAGATAATTAGTTTAGTGAGAAGGTATTAAATATCAGTAGTGGGGAAACCTACATGTATGGAGAAAATTAAATTTTTTTATTTGCTTATTTTCCTGCAATTCTTCCCCAAGCTGAAAATAACAGCCGCTAGTTCTTGACAACTGCCAGGCAGCAAGTTTCATTAAAGCTCTACCCTGAAGAGTAGCCTATACATTAACAAAAAGAATATAGTACATCCTTTCTGAGTCTGCATCTCATCAGAGATCAGATGGAAGTTCTCATGAATACTCCTCTAAGAAAAGTTCTCCGCATCTTGAAAACTAGCATGTCAGGAAGAAAGCTGAACTGGAATCCTTATTCACATCACTGAAGTGCAGTGAGATTCAGGCCCTGGAAGACAATAATACTCACTCATTCTCCCCCCTCCCCCAAACTCACATACTCCACCCCTCCAGAAATAAAAAAAAACTTGCCTCTTCTTCCCCCACTGGGAACAAGGGAGCACCCCCTGTAGCAGCCAATAAACTGCCTCTTGGGTACTATATGAAGTGGTGATCTTTCTTTCTTTCTTTCTTTCTTTCTTTCTTTCTTTCTTTCTTTCTTTCTTTCTTTCTTTCTTTCTTTCTTTCTTTCTTTCTTTCTTTCTTTAACAGAAGCAACTCTGTGCCTACCCAGAGTTTGCTGATGCAGGTGCCCTGCTATTTTTTAATTGACTAGCCAGGCATCATACTTTTTATTTTTTTTATTTTTTTTTATTTTTTTATTTTTATTTTTTTGGAAGACACCCATGATTACAGCTTAACCTGCTGGAAGCAAGTCTTCCTGCAGCCACCCCAGAGACTGATGACACAAGTGCTATCTTATTATTATTATTATTATTATTATTATTATTATTATTATTATTATTATTATTATTATTATTATTATTATTATTGAGCAAATGGAGGTAGTTCTCCCTGGTGAAAAAGGAATTAATTTACATTTAAAATTGAATACATTTACATAAATTTACATAAATTGATATATTAGAGATGGAACTTATATGAATGAAGGAAGGTCTTGCAATAGCTCAAGGCCTTTAAAAGACCATGCACAAAGCAAGGCCGGTTTTGCTGCTGCTGCATCACAGACTTGAAAAAGCAAGCAGTGGAGGGAGCCTTCAGCTTGCAGCTCATGGAAGAGATTGAACAGTTGCCCTCACCCTGAGAGCAGTTGTGCAGGGCCAACATGGGCTCCAGCAAGTCTCCAGAGGGCCAGAGACTCATTGGAGATGGGGGGCTCCCCGTGGGGCAGATTGGGGATCCCTGAGGGCCACAAATGGCCCTTGGGCCAGGTTTTGGGTATCCCTGCCATAAACTTTCAACACACTCTCATTGTTGCAGTGCATAAATATGGGAGTGGGAATTTACCTGTGGATAGCTCAGTATTAGCTATGCTGTACTGCATTGAATCCAGTCTCCAACAATTATCAGCTTGGCACCTTTCTATGAACATAACAAGACAATTTTGTTGTAACAAACTAAAGTAGAGCTTGTGCTCCTGCTGCCTTGACTTCACAAGAACCACCATCTTCCCAAAGACACCACCATCTCCTTTTAAATAATCTGAAGTTTGTACACACACACGCACTCCCTAGCATGGAAGACTTCAGAGCATTTCAAATTTTAAAGCCTGCTAGTGCTACTTGGTTATTAAATAATGCAGTGCAAGGAAAACCTTTCTGGCATAGCAAGGTAAGACAAGACTTGTGGATCTGAGTTGAAGGAGTCAATTAAGGTAAGAATGTCAGCAGTCCCGTAGGATGGATTTTCAATGTGCAGCAAAGGGATCTCACAGAGAGATTTCACCAGCGAAGAAGGACTGATGGTTATGTGGATACAAAATTACTTCCCCCCCCCATCACTGTCTCTCTTGAGGGAAGGAGCAATAGGGGATAACCCAAGCCAAGGGAGGCTCATTGCTGAGTGAGATGCCTGACACCTTGTTATATCAAATTTTCTTTTTGCCGTGGATTCTTTTATAAGAAAAGAGGGGCAGCAGCACAGGAGGGTCTCCTGTTAGGACAGCTGCTGAACCAGCATGCTACTTTCCAAAGGATGCTGTCACATACACAAGTTCTCTGGGTAGTCATTTGCCAGAAATGGGCCAGAAGAGAAATATGCAGCCTGCATATGTGGGGCCAAAATACAGTGGCACAAAGTTAGGTACAGAAGGTCTCAGGTTCAGACTTCTTCAATTAAAGAAAAGCAGAAAAGATTTCTGTCTGAAGAACAGCAGTGTTGTAGGTTGACCAATGCTCTGGGTATAGGATAGTTGCTTCATATATGCATAAGTCACACAGTTCGAAATACAACCTTTTTGATGGTGAGCGGGTGAGAGGAAAGAATATATTAGTGAAATAACTGAATCATGCAAAAACTCAGGGAAGGGGGATCATTATATATACCTGAGTTCTCTAAATACAAAGACACAATAGGCCTTCTATCAAAAGGTGGGAGATGTTTTGCCTTTCCCTATAAGAGTCTTTTAGTGCTCTAATGCAGTTGTCTTCAACCTGGGCTATATATCCCTCTCCGCCCAGGAGCCATGCCATACTTCAGTAGGGCCCCATGGGGGGAAAAATAACATTAGAGGGCCACAGTAAATTTCTGAGGGGGAACCTCAAACTTAACTGCCAGGCATATGATGAATTTGTCTCAAAGATCACACAGAATAAAGTGTTAATTATCAGAATTTTTTTTATTTTTTTTTTGCTAGCAGACCTGAAGCTGCTAATATACATTTTATGTCTTTAAGAATGTTAACGACATAAACATAGCAACCAACCTACCAAAATAGCATATCAGCATTGCTCTGGGTTCGATTTGTTTGTATAATGTTGAAATGAACTGGGACCATGGAAAACACTGGTCTGCCTGACTGCCTGTCTAATCTAATCTACCTACAATTACAAAAGTGTCCTTCTCCAAATGCTAGGGAAACAATGTCTGAGTCATACAATATATGTGTTATTACAGTAAGTTGCAAGAACCAATAAACATCTTTTGATACACTTTCAATATATGAGAATATGAATCCCTCAACACCAGGCTCAGTGATGGACTTCCTGGATGGCCTTGAGCAGATAACTGCTTCACAGACTTAAATGAAAGTAAAGATGGCTCACCTCACAGCTTTCTCGGGAAGATAAATGAAACAAGCATTTTAAGAAATCATTGCACAAATTAGAAATGAAAGATGCCTATGGACTGTAATCCATGGAGCAGGTTCATTTCCACTCACAAAAGGAAATCTCAAAACAGCTCTTTTGAAGAGGAAAAAAGGATGCTTAGCATCTACCACTATTGCCTTCATATTATATCTTTTTAAAAGGAACATTAGCTTGCATCTCCTCTTGGGCCTTATATTTGGACATAATTGGATTACGGCCAAGAGCAGATGGTGCAGTTGAATGAACACATTTCCCTCAGCCCACAGTGTGCCTGAGAGAAAACAAAATGGCTCTGAATGTGTACTATATCCATAAAATATGTTTCTTAATAGCAACAACGGAGCTAAAATGACAGCGCAATCGTGTTTCACATATTTGCGTTGTTGATGCTTTTAGCGACTTCTCACAGATTTTCAGAGAAAGGCTGGGCACCTTCAGCATTCCCACAACCTCCATTTCTTACCATCCCAATTTTCTGCTTTTGCTTCTCAGCAGAGGAGATTCCAGGGCCAGTCAAGGGGTGGGGTCTTTTTATTTAATTACTTTCTGCCTACTCTGGCTGCAACACTCTGAACTGGAATGACAATATCTGGACAACAAGTGGAGGAGTGAGAGTCCACTTTTATTCCTCTGTCTCACCTTCTACATCTTGTGAGTCCACACAGTGGCAGAATGTTTGAACAAGTCTTACATACACAGACGTCAACCAGTGGCGGACTTCCCCAGCCCCGCAAACCGGGGCAAAGGTCCTCAAATGGACCCGCCCACGGGATGCCACCGTCCCCCTTGCATGCAAATCTGCCCCCCACTCACCTGGAGTGAAACGGAGCCTTGCATGACTCTAGAACACACCAAAGATGTCTTAAACTGTGCTTCCGGCAAACCAGAAGTAAGACTTCCATGTAGTCCTAGAGACGTGCAAGACTCTGCGTCCAGAGTATTTGCCCCTTCACATAATGGCAGGTCTGCTACTGAAGTCAATGTTCATTTTGCACAGCTGGATTTTATCTGCACCATGGACAGTGCTAGGATTTCTAACACTAGCCCTATGTGGAGATGAAAGGGACTGAACCCGGAACTTGCTGCATGCAATGAACATACAGTAGTCTACCACTGACTTATATTTCCCCTCCAGCTCTCCAAGGTTTTAGGCAGCAGTCTTTCCTCACTGTACCTGGAGATATCAGGAACTGAACTTGGGTCCTTCTGCATTCAAAGCAACTAGTCTACCACTGAGCAACATGTACAGACATATAGGAGTGCTACTGAGATGGCTTCTGACTGGCAAGTGTCAGCCCTGATGTTATACAGTCTCATGTCTACACCCTATGCTGCAGTAATGAACACTACCCAAGCTCCTTAGAAATACCAATGAAAATATTCTTCACACTGTGTTCACCGTACTTTAATTTTAAATAGTTACAGGCAAGGCTGAATCAGATTAAAAGTAAATAAATAAAAAAGCACCAAAGAGAAGCAGCAAGCTGAGTGGAAAATTGGTTGGAAATTGGAAATAAAATTGGAATGGGTAATGGTTTATGCAGGCAAATAGTGGGGTTTCTTGCTTTTCTCTCTCTATCAATTACATCGATGAAAGAATAACAAGCTAGGTTTCAGAAATCTGCCCACAATATTAATATGATATGCAAAGGAAATTGGGTTCCAGATGCCAGTGGAGTCTGATGAAACCGGCAAGGCAAGAGCTCTGACACAGGAACCCTATGAATAAAATCGGAGCTCAGATAAGTGGCCGTTGCCTAATGAAAGTTAAATATTAATTGTAACAGCGAACTGAAGAGCAAACAACACAAGCAACAAATACTAAAGGAGTTAATGAACTATAATAGAGCCTTCCTTCAAACTTTCATTGTAAGAGCATCAGGAAAAAAGGCAACTGTAGCATACTTGGTTTCACACAAATCCTGAATAAATGGTTAGGTGATAATGGAATTCTACACCTGCTATGTCATTTGAAGTTAAGCATTTAGAAGGGGGGGGGCTATTTAGGGGTACAAATGGCCCACAAATGAATGTGCTGGTAATAACTGGCCTGTAATAAAAGTTCTTATAAGATTCTTGTAGCCATTCAAAAATCAGCCATGCTTCTGGCAGATTTGAAACACAATCATATGCACATCTACTCAAAAGTAAGCCCCACTGTGTTAAATGGACTTCCTTCCAGGTAAGCGTGCATAGGATTGTAGCCTTGCATGCATAGAACCTGGAGTTGTCATTATTGTCTTAGGGCTGCCTGCTATATAGGTGATTTTTTTTTTTTTTGGATGAGTGTAAGAAAAATAAAAACCATAGTCATACAATGTTTTCTTTCACATGAGTACGTATTCACCCATGTAAAAGAATGCCCTTTTGTTGTTGAGAATTATGTCTTTAACATTTTCTTTCAGCACTAAATGATTGATTGGGGGGAGAGAAATTAGTTTTTAACTTAGAATTTAATGTCAATGATTTTTTTTACCAATCACAGCTGTGCCCCACACTTCATCCAGAACTACAGAGGGTTATTTCACATAAATTTTTCCTCATGAGGAAAATTGTGCTGAGAGATGGGTTGCGCTTTGCAGCACTCATATGCAGCCTCATCCTATCCCCCTTCCGTCTAGCTTTCCTGTTTTCTCCGAGGAGACCCATAGGGAAAGTGGAGGCTTTCCCCAGGGTAAGCAAATGAAAGTTCCCTTACCCTGAGGGGAACTTACCTCTGCAACTGCCCCACCACCACCACAGGGTGCAGCACATCCTTGGCACATGTACCTCAGCAGGGAATTTGGATAGGTTTCAACCTTATGGTACAGATATTGACACAAGGAAAACAGCAGAGGGAAGGAAGACGGGTGGGGGCAGGAATCAACACAGAAACCATACGTCATTGCTTCAGTTATAAGCACACGGCTTAGTTACAGTGGGGGAGAGGGTAAGATATGGTCTCAAAGGCTTTGCAAAAAAGGTGGATGTTAAGGGGTTTGAAGGAAGGAAGGATTCTTCAGGTGTTCTGGGAAGCCATTCCAAACATAAGGGGCAGCAAGGGCAGAAGGACTTTACTTAAGCTAAAAACCTAACAAAAAGTCAGGTCGTTTCGTCATTCCTTTACGTAATAAATGGGAAAATGTGAGCAATCCAGCTCACTTACCATTTTAAGTGGCACAGGAAAATTACAGCCACTTCCTTTTATTCATTAGCATAATGTGAGGAAAACATTATGTGGTGTCTGTTGCCACCACTGTTTGAGGCAGGCTAGCCCTCCTATCTGAAGAGGTGTGGTGCCTGTGGTGAAAAGGGGCTCTTTGTAGCTTGCTAATAGCTTGGTGGCGGGAGGTGCGTCCCACTTGGGTCCTGTCTGGTCACAGAGTTTTGGAACAGGGAAGTGGTTTCTGCACCCAAACTTCTCCTCTGCCCAAGAGGGGGAGGTTTGTTTCTCAGGGAGAGAAACAGTTTCTCTTGCCTACCTCCCTCAACCTCCAGCCTGAACCTGACTTCATCACAGGCTTCAGGTTACCCTTTTGAAGTTTCCAAGAACTGGGGAGCATCACACAGCAGGCCAACAGCGGCGCTGCCTGGGGCCAGAGCCAGGCTGTATTCTGCAGCCTTGTGGAGCTAGAAGGTTGGCCCCACTGAATGAGTGAGTCAGTTGCCGGACAGTGTTATTTATTTATTTTTAAATATTTATATACTGCCTTTCCTCCCATTAAGATAGGACACCCAAGGTGGGTAACACATATAAAAGATTAAAATATAGTAATTGTGATATAATCAATTCCATAATGCAGTACAATGTTACAAGAAATTTCCAGTCATGAAGATTGCCAGACATATACATAATACTTTTTATTTATTCTTCATATTTTTACACAGCCCTTCCTCCAAGGATCTCAGGGCAGTGTACCAGGATCCTTCCCTATTTTTGTCCTTCTGAGGTATGTGAGGTTGAGACATAGTCACCAAGGTTACTCAAAAAGCTCCATGACTGAGCAGAGATTTGAACCTGAGTCTTTCAGGCCTAAGCCCAATTCCTGAACCACTACACCATCCTAGCTTGCTCTCTCTCTATATACATCCAGTTCTAAGACTGCAATACCAATGATGCAGTGCGACTATGAGTAAAAAAATTATGTGTCACAAGCTGCATAGCTATACTGACAAAGAGCAATAAACAAAGGGGGCAGTGCCCACATAACCAGCTTGATTTCTACTCAGCTAGCAGATTGAAGCAATCTTCAAAACTCTATTGCTTGGAAATGGGAATGCAAAATTGGTCCTCGAATTAGTCCTGTGTGTTGCTCACACCTAACTATCCAAAAAGCAGCCTCTTAAATTCCCAGTTGTGGTGGGGATTAACCACGTCGTTAACAGGCTTGTTGTTATTTCCCTCACAGCTATTTATTTATAAGTGTCGAAAGAAAGCATATCATTTCCCCAATTTTTCTTGTAAATTGCTTCTCGATGTGTGTGGTTAGTAGTGAGGAGGGAACTATTGTGTGCCGTTAACAGTACAGAATAAAGGTTATAAAGAAACAATGAATCTAGTGTTTGTGTGCACATACAGACACACCATATATATTCACACAGACATATGCACAAAAATAGAAGTGGTGCTTACGCTAGCTGCTAAGAGGCCTGTGGTATTAGTGTTTGTATTGTGCTCTGACACACCAGAGTCAAGACTGCTAAAATATAGATTTGTGTAGCTCATTCTGCGCCCGGCCTCTGTCTCTTCAGACAGCATTACCAGAGTTCTAGCAGTGCTCTCAATGCAATATTAATGTCGCCATCCATTCCACTCACAATGGTCCATTTTCATTTTTATTAGGGACAGCTCTGTCATCCCTAGGAAACCTATTTTCCTCTTGGCCTATTTATTTCCCTCATCTCCCTGCCTGTGGACCTGTTTGTTATGCCTGGCTATTTTTGGCTCCCTCTTAATGGCCACCCATGAAGCCACCCCTTCAGCTACGATTCGGCGACATATACAAATGGTCGAAGTGGCATTTCATTGCAGAGAGGCCCAGGCAAGAGGTCTGCAAGGCAAATGCAGGGGAGCTTAACGGAACCACGCTGGACATCCTGGTGGAAATGTCGGTGTTCTGTCTGCTCCTGTGGTGCCAGGGGAGCACAATGAGAGCAACTGTGTGCACAGAATACATTCATACCACCTCTTGCACTGGACACCTTGTCTTCTTCAACCCAACTTGCCTTCTTCAACCCACTAGAGGTAGCCCTGCTTTCTTTCATGCCTACATGCAGACCAAAGGGTATCTGATTTAAATAAGTATGAGGTCACAGGCAAAGGGTAGCAAAACTTTATTGGACCAGACAAGTCCCTGCTCTTACCAACAGAGCCATAAATAAGGTGGAGCCTGGGGGCACCTGCCCCAGGCACTTAGGGGGGGCTCATGACTGCCCCTCAGGCTCTGCCCTAGTTACGGAGAAGGCACCAGCAGTTCTGTGCTCTCTGTTCCTTTTTCTGTGGAATCTCAGAGCCTCTATAAAGAAACAGAGGGTGCAAAGCAGCTGCAGCAAGCGTTCCTCCTCTGAGGAGAACCTGGAAGTGATGTCACCTGACGTTGTGATGTCACTGCTCCAGCACCGGGATTGTGTGTTATGGCTCTGCTTTCTAAAATATGCAAGTGTCAACCTAAGGAGGTAATTGCTTTCTATAACAACTGAGGAGAAAAGAAAGCTGTGAGTCTCTACAGAAAGCAGAAAGAGAAGCCAGTAGGTACCTTGTATCATGGCAAGTATCTTTTTTTAAATCTAACCTTTATGTCATAACCCCTGCTAATTGGGTAAGAGGCACTTTTTCAAGTGGGTGCTCCTTTTTTTAGCAGGGGGAGAGTAACTGGCCCACCTCACCCCAGCACTGTCTGTTCTAGTGGCTGTCTGCTGGTGTTCTTTTTGCATCTTTTTAGATTGTGAGCCCTTTTGGGACAGGGAGCCATTTAGTTATTTGATTTTTCTCTGAAAACCGCTTTGTGAACTTTTAGTTGAAAAGCGGTATATAAATACTGTTGTTGTTGTTGTTGTTGTTGTTGTTGTCGTTTTAATTGACAAGACTTGGATGTAATGAACTATATTTTTGATTGCTGCTGTGGTCTGTGCTAACACTGGTGACAACAACCCCATTTATTTAATTTGCCATGCACCCAGCACCACCCATAGGACTTACCGGTCCCCTGATGGTAAGAAATCCAGAGATGTAGGGGCAGAATCTGAGGTGATTCAGATTCTGGCAGAACTGGGAGTGAAGCTTTGTGGGACAGAGTGAATTCTAGTAGTTCCTGATGGGGGCAGGGTATGGCACCTAGGCATTCAGAAGAAGAGCCTGAACATGCCTGGGGCCTCAGGGCTGGAGTCTGACAGATGAGGAAGCACTGAAGAGTGAATAACATTAGTTTTTAATGCAAGCAGAAAATAATCTATACCCTTGAACCTGGCCCTGCATCCCAAGGTTTGTTCCTTTCCTGGAGACCCTGAGAAGGAGGCTAGATCTCCTAAGCTTCAGGTCAAACCTTGAGACCATACAAACCTAATTACAAACAACCTTGAGTGCTATTGAAACACTGTCTTGCCAGCTCCACCTCTCCTCCCTTTGGTTTGCCTCTTCTCTGTCTGCTTTGCTTGACGCTATTGCGCTCTGATGTCACGATGGATGTCTTTTACTTTCATAAATATAGCAGTGCAGTATCAGAGGGTCTATGTCAGGTTGGTCCAACACTGGGCAGCCAGGGGGCCTTGCGTGTCCTCCAGCCATGCTGACCCAAAAATAATTGGCAGTGACGTGATGACATGATTACTTCTGCATTCTGGCCACCAGAGTTATTCAGCAGGCTCAGGACGCAAGTGGCGGAGGCAGCAGAGGAGGCAGTGAAGCTTTTCTATCTCCTTGCTGAACCATTCAGGCTTCTCCTTCTGATGTTAATGGCATAGCAAGAAGACCAAAAAGCCGCTGAAGCAGGAGGAGGAGGAGGTTTGGGGCTCTGCTGGGCTTTCAGGGACTGCCAAGAAGGGCTTCACAGGCTGTGTATTGGCCCACTATGGCCTATGTGTTATACCCTGGTCCGCCTGCTTTTGCTAAGTTGCTTTTACATCAGAGGAGGGCTGAAGCCTTGAACTCAAGCACTAGTTGCTTTGGGGACATAAGGGACCATTTGACTCAGAATTCTGAAGACTGAGGGACACTGAACTAGAACATGTTTACGACATGAACAGATTTTCAAAATAGTGCCTTGTGGATGTAGATTTGTTGAGTGGTCTCCAAACCTGTATCCAGAAAGAGACAACACAAGCTATTTATAAACTAGGAGATGAAATTTATTCACATGGACTGGGTTCTTTTTAAAGCAGCTCCCTTGGGACTTGATTAATTCAGTCTAATGGCAGCCCATTTCATTACAGTACAATTAGCAACATGGGGTAGTCAGTCTAAAATGGAGGATGATGCTTGAGCTGTAGCAATTTTCATTTCTCATGCTGACAAGACAAGGGATTAAGAGCTTCGTAATGTGGATAGCTCACTGTCATGAATGCCGTACCCAGTTCCGTGAAATAATCCTCCTAGGCTGAAAAGTCAAGATGAGGTATCAAATAAGATCTTAATTTAAATTGTTGTGAGTGAAAGTCATACCCGTGTGGATGATCAGAGGTTCTGATATATACCTTGGGACTGGTTTTCTACCCTAATGCATATACAGGGTGACCCAAAAGTAGGTGGACAGTAAATGATAACATTTATTCTACCTACTGTCCACCTACTTTTGGGTCACGCTCTATATTTGAGCCTCAGTTCCAAACAATTACAATAGCAGATGTCTTCTTTGCAGCATCTACTATTAGAACTATTTAGTGATTATACAATAGCCTCCCCAACCCATTTCTTTCTTTTTCCCCCCAACCCATTTCTGTGGGGGATATGGTCCAAGACCTACTACAGATGCCCAAAACATATATTTGGTGGGCCACTGTGAGATACAGGAAGCTGGACTAGCTGAGCCTTTGGCCTGATCCAGCAGGGCTCTTCTTATGTTCTTAAAACTGTGGGTAGTAGTCAAACCTATATTTGGAATACAGTATTTGGAGACTCCAGGTTTAAAGACCCAGAGGCAGCCTGCCTAAGTGACAGGCTGGTTGACTGTTTGCAGGTTGACAGCTGCCAAAGTGTCTCCAGGCTAGAGGGAGCCACTGGGTGAGATGCTGCAAGAGACAAAGAGGGAAGCACTGTCAGATGGTGGGGGGGGAGGGGAGTAAAGCAGGGAAGGAGGAAGATTTTCAATCAGTGAATAAATGAAACCATGGATATAGGACCTGTGGATACGGGGGGAGGGGGAAGGTAACGTATATCACTTTACAAAGTATACAAAGCATTTTACATACAATATGGTCAGCATTATCATCCCAGCAATGCAAGTGCAGGACCAAGAGCAAGAGAAAATGCAGTATGGATGATATCCACTGGCCATTTCATGAGAAGAACGGGCACGCACGTCTTCTCCCAAACCCAGAGCAACATTCCACCCCACTTCTTCACAGGCAGGAGAGAATGTCCAAACTGCCCCAAATAACCTGGTTTAAATATTATTGTTAAAGTAATATTTAAACTGCATGATTAGGTGGGGTTCAGATAGTCCACCATGTATAAGTCATAGCAAATTGAGACTCCATCTTACTTCACTTCGTCTGTCTCTCCTCTGTCACATTTTAGATTGTAACCTCTTTAAGGAAGGACTTGCTCTTTTATACTTTGCATTGTCCCAGTGGCATCACTAGGGTTTTGTGTGACCTGGTGCGGGAGGCCAGTGCATCACCCCCATGATGAACCTCCTCCCATGCAGTGAGCAAGGCAATGCCCTGGGTGGTGGGCATAGTGATGCACCACTTCCCTGCTATAACTCTTCTGGCCATAACTTTTGATATAATGGAGATATTTCAACCTGGTTTGCTTCATTGCATTCTGCATGAAGTTGCACATCAAATGATATACTGTATAATGATGGTATTTTTCAAAAGTTCCAAGATTTTATTATTAACAGTATTTATTATTAACAGTATTTATATACCAGTCTGAGGCTAAGAGGCAAAGAAGGAAGGCCCATAGCCAGGGAGACAGACCAGGGACAGACTGCACTTGCTCCCGGTGTGGAAGGGATTGTCACTCCCGGATTGGCCTTTTCAGCCACACTAGACGCTGTGCCAGAACCACCTTTCAGAGCGCGATACCATAGTCTTTCGAGACTGAAGGTTGCCAATACAATACATATTTATATACCGCTTTTCAACTAAACGTTCACAAAGTGGTTTGAAAATACTGAAAGATTTTTGAAGATTTTGAAAATTTTGGGGTGTCATCTCACCCCATGCACATCACCCAATGCTACCTGCATGTCCTAGTGACACCACTACACTGTCCATACTACTCCTACTCCTAAATAATAATAATAATAATAATAATAATAATAATAATAATAATAATAATAATAATAATGTCGCCATTCCTGGCGACTTGTGAATTTTGGAGAAAGAACAGGATAAAGTATCCAAATACCACAACCTGTACATAGAATTGACACGTATCTGGATGAAGCAGGTAAAAGTGCTGCCGATAGTAATTGGTGCACTAGGACAATATCAACACAATTTAACGAGTACTTTGCACAACTGGATGCCCCGGCAATAACACCAGTCAAATGATGTTGTCTTCCACAACATAGTCACACAATGTAGCTTTCAGTCAGCATAACTGTTGCCGCAATAACTTATCCTAATAGCAAAACTTCTGCCATTCCCCCCCCCCATATGTTGGCTCCTGAACTTTTTTCCATCCTTTGGAAATCTGAGATTTCCATTCAGAGCACCTACCAGAAAGATTATAACTTCAAGTGAAGCCCTTAACCCAGTGACTCCACTTCGCAAACGATGTTTATTCATAAAGAGAATAATGAGCAATGTTTATTTATAAGTATGAGGTGACATGATGAGCTATATTATGCAAATTGCCACCCAGGCAATATAGCTACGTTCTCCGGAAAATGGGAGAGCGCACCAATTTGTGATTTTCCTCTGCAAATGGGCTCTGCCCTCATGCAGCTAGCCACAGAACTGCAGAGAACTCCAGTTTGCTTGCCGTGAAGAATGGACTAAGCAGGCATCCATCTGACGACAGGACCTGGAAATTAAGTGCTGCTACCCTCTCGTGCTCCATTAAGTGGTCAGACTCGCAACCCGACCAAACAACCAATAAAAATATAAAATATTATCTTATAAAATAATAATAAATAACATATAAAATAATAGACAGAATATAAAACTCATCATGTATATCATGTTGTATACACTGGGGATCTTCTTCCTCTGGTGTTAAAGGTAAACATGTCAGACATCTTGAATGAAGTTGTAACATGAAAGCATGGTAGGTACTCATGGGACTGATCACTCAATTTCAGTGGCAATTGTTTGAATATTAGCACCTCTCAGGAGAGTGTGTCGCTGTTGAAGAGCTGCATTCATGAGGGTCCATCCGAATGATGAGCAGTGATTAGTGTGATTATTGGATTCAGTATTTGTCCATGACCCCAATCTTTGCCTGGAGCTCATCTGTGTATCTGGGATATAGATCTGTGTAGCTGGGGATTATGTCACTTCTTCTGTGACAGTCAAAAGCAGGCATTATGCACCACCTCACACAAAATGTTCCTGAAAGGGGAGGCAGGAAACGGAGACTTGAGTCATTCCTGAGCCTGCTTCTGACAAACGTTCCAGCAATCAAGCCCAAATACAACAGGGTTGTATCAGCTAATGCTGATGCTAAATCAGCTAAATCAGCTTAAAAATGCTAAATCAGCATTTTTCAATTTGCTACATTTTCTCTAGACTGGAGATACCTGGGATGCCAGCTGTCTTACATTAGTACCAGATTCAGTGATTTTATTAATCTGCCCTAAATTTTAAAATCCCAAATATTTCAGTGGCTGGAAGGTTTTCTGAGGCACAATGAAAAAGGTATACATTGTACTACATGATCAAAAATATATTTCCAAACTCTCTATAGCCCTTTTGAAACCATAGAATACAAGCCAGGTCTCTGTACTGCTCTCTCCACCCCTATTTTATTTTTATTTTTTTTTTTTTGGGGGGGGGGGGGGAGTTAATGTTCACATCACCTCTACTATTTATAAGAAGAGTAGAACCTAAATGATATATAGATAGGGTCAGTAATGTGACCTGAAGCCCAATTCTACTTAACTCCCTATGCTGAATCCTGCAGAGGAGTTTCAGCCTCAGAAGGCCTCCTTGGGGCAAGGGAACATTTGCTCCCTTGCCCTGGGATAAGCCCCAGCAGCTGCTATAGGTCAACTCGAACCTGCACCAGATATATTGCTGGCATACGTCTGAGTTGATCTGTGCAGATAGAAGGGGGTTAGGATTCAGTGTGTGCTGCCACCTGCACCTGTTCCCTTCTGGGCTCAATCCACCCACCCATCTCCTCCCCATTCTACCCTCCTCCAACCCATTCAAACCTCTCCCAAACCTCCCCACGCAGCGTAGCCTTCTGCACTGGACTTAACCTGCTGTGGCGGGCTTCTGTCACTCCACCAGCACATGTGGGAAGACTTTGGCCTTCTCATTGGCACGCCAACTCTGCATTGCCACCAGCACTTCCTTTCAGCAGGACTGGGCCATGAATTTGCAGGATCCAAACATCATCACACTCATCATTAGATCCTTGCTTGTCTGAGATCTGTATTACCAGGGGAAAGGATGCAGTGTCCCCCGTCCCCTCATCAAAGTAGTTCTAGGCAGTACAGCCAGAAAAAAAGCCTAAGCATAGGCTTAGGCTTCAAAGATACTTTCAAACTTTCCTTACAAGTGGGGAAACACTTCTTTCCCTGCTTCTGCAAGGTTGTCTGAGTGGAATCCATCATGGTGAATCATCTGGCTCTCACACCCTTTATCATAGGCGAGATCTACAAGCTGCCTTTCTGCATTGCATCAGAAGCAGGGAAAGAATAAGGGTGCATGTTTGCATCTAGATAACATGAACCAGTCCTCCGACAATCGCCACTTCCTTCCATGGGAGCCAGCAGCAGCAAATGGCTGATGCTAGCAACAGGCTGCTCTAGATGGAGGCTGTAATTAAAAGTCTGATTATTTCTGCATGCGTACACCAGCAAGAGGCATTAATTACCGATTAACAGGAGTTGAGATGAGCTTGGGCACCATGCGAGACTGCCCTGTCCAGTCCAATACTGTAGCCCATTTTTCAACAAGGAAGCACAAAGTGGTAGGCTGTATTTCTTCAGCTTTCTGCTGGATGGGCCTAAGAGGACATGAATACGACAAAACTCTTTCTAAACCAAGGAATATTTCTTATGAGTGTTTTGTACTTGAGTTCTGATGCCTCAATAGAGCAGATGTGCATATTGTGATGGCTATGAGGGGCCACATGGATAGCCATACTTCCTGCCAAATATATACAAATGGTGATCACAGAAAAAATATATATCAGAACCTTGCTTGCCTGTTTTCTGAAAGGCATATGTGTACATCCTAACTGATACTATAATACGCATGCATTGTTATTGATTAGGAAAATCTGAGTACAACATTACCCAGTAGGAAGTATTTTATTTATTTACTACATTTCTATCCCGCCTTTCTCCCTTAAGGGGCTCTGAAGTGGCCTAATATGTTGCTTTTTTTGTTTTGGAAGATAGCAGCATCAGCCTAAGAATGAAGGATTCATGTCATCATTCCCCCCCCCCTTTTCCCTTGCATTCTTTGAACACTAAAGTTTGTATGACCCATGCTTTGCTTCTAGCATTTAAAATACTAGCTAGGTGATGTTCAACCAGTGTGCCAAGGCACATTGGTGTGCCATGAATGTTGTGCAGGTCTGTCGTGGGAGTTTGGGGGAAGGCTCATTTATTAGTAGGGCCATTGGGGGAGTGTGAGCCTCCCCAAACAGCAGCGCGGTGTGCCTTGTTAATTGTCAAAAAGCTGATGGTGTGCCTGGACAATTCTAGAGCATTGTCAGTGTGCTGTGAGATGAAAAAGGCAGAAGATCTCTGAACTAGCTGGTATGAAGGAAGCTATTGTTCCACTTGCTCAGTTTCTTCTCAGCTGGTACTTGTCACCCCTTAGGAGCAAGCCTGGCCTCTTTCCCTCTTTCCTTAATGCTCTCTGCCTTCTGACCACTACTAGCAACATCACGTCAGTTCTTCGGCCTAGATTTCTCCTTGATTTTTCCCCTTCTACTTGCCTGGGATATCGAGCCTTGTGTTCTACCCTCAGTCTTATGCATGCTCGATCCTTTCCTCAGAGCCTGTCCTGTCATGGTGGTTTCAAGGTGTGCAAAGCACCTTGACTATTTTTTGCTTCCCATTTGCACCAGCCCAGGGATAGGCCAGATTTAGTTTTGACAAGCCTCTGCTTGTTTTTTCAAGTTTTTCAGTGGCACGTCAGAGATTAAATCCTGCATGCAGCACAGATGCACAGAATTGGCTTGCAATGGGTTGAATATGCTGAGAACCAGTATAAGCTGAGCTTTTCTCATATCCACCTTATGCTGAAATGGTTGTGTGAATCAACACCCTCGTCAGCTTAAACCAGGGGTGCCCAAACCCTGGCCCTGGGGCCACTTGTGGCCTTTGAGGCCTCTCAATGCAGCCCTCAGGGAGCCCCAAGTCTTCAATGAGCCTCTGGCTCTCCAGAGATTTGTTGGAGCACAAACTGGCGCAACGCAACTGCTCTCAGTGTGAGGGCGACTGTTTGACCTCTCATGTGAGTTGTGGGATGAAGACTTCCTCCACTGCTTGTTGTTTCACGTCTGTGATGCAGTAGCAGCAGCAAAGGAAAGGCCAGCCTTGCTTTGTGCAAGGCCTTTTATAGGTCTTGAGCTATTGCAAGACCTTCATTCATTCATATAAGTTCAACTTTAATATATTCATTTATGTAAACTTATATAAATTTATTCAAATTTTAAATGTAAATTAATTCCCCCCCCCCTGGCCCCAGACACAGTGTCAGAGAGACGATGTGGCCCTCCTGCCAAAAACTTTGGACACCCCTGATGGGAAAGATACATGTAATTCTGATCTTGCAGAGAATCCTGGCTGTACTAGATCCTTTCCATGCCAGCATGTCTCTGCCATCCTGGATTTCAGTTACAGTCTCATCAACTTGAGAACTCAATGAACAACATGAAAACTTGATAACTCCATTCAGCAAGCTGTCAAACATTAGCAAAATCAATAAGCAGCACATTATAGCTCTGGATTTTCCTTTCACTACCTTCAGAGGTGGCAATGCATTTTTAAAGTGGGGATGGCAGGTGGGCCGTCCAAGAAGGCTCAGAAGGATGGGAGGTACATAGCTGTGTGCTCCCCCTTCCAGATGTTCTCCAGCATGTAGGAAATGTGATGTATGGTTAACAGCTCTAGGCAATACACAGGCTGTCAGAATTTCAGTCCTGTTGGTCTGTGGTGCTCACTTAGAGGAAAAGCCTTGAGGGTAAAGCAACACTACTTGTAAACTAAATTTTGATTTCCTTCTGTGCTTTCTCATACAGAGCTCTGGACTCCATTTTTACAAGCAGAAAATGAAAAAAGCCTCTAAAGTTGAGTAGGTTAACTTTGACAAAGTGACAGAGGGTTGTGTGGGGACATATGGGCAGGCTTTTTCTGTTCCTTAGATACGTCATTTACCAGCATGCAGAATTTGTCTCAATGTTTTTGAGATCAAGAGCTGAGATGCTCGTAGCCGGTGCCTGCACTTTTACAAATCTAAAAGCCATGAAGTTTTCCTGATCAGCAGTAGGCACTCCACTGTTGCAACTACAAACCACATGGGGCCAGATCTTTTTTTGGAATCATGCATATTTGACATAGGCTCAAGTTCCCTTTGGCACTACTGACAGAGTCTGCCATAAGTCTCCAGTCTAAGTCTCCAGAACAGTGACTCCCCACCATCACTTCATCATTAGCCCTGATGTCTTTGAGGGTTATGTTCAGTGCCTCAAAACCCGCCTTGTGCGCCATGGTGCTCTCATCCCAAACAATGAGCTTATAGTCCTGCAGCACTTGGGCCATGTTGCTTTGTTTTGAGATGAATGGATGAGGTTGAGGGGCAGCTTGAAGGCAGCGTGGGGTGTCTTGCCTCCCTGCAACAGCATAGCAGTGATGCCAGAGGATGCAACAGCCAAGGTGATGCCACAATTACTCCTTACCTTTGCCAGGAGGAGCAAGTTGATGAGGAAGGTCTTCCCGGTACCACTAGGAGCATCCAGGAAAAAGACCTGCCCAGTACCTGACTCAAAGCTGCTAAAGACCTGCTGACAGACAACAAGCTACTCATCCATCAGTGAACAGTCATTATTTGACACCACTTGTGCCAAGGTGTTCCTTGGATAGTCCCTGTTCCCCAAGACTCCTCCAGACCTTTCTGGCTGTACTGTGGTAAGCATCCTCAATCAGCACAAGGGATCTGCTGTACACCTCTTCCATCACTTGCTACACACTGCCTTGCAACTCCTGCTCCACCTGCTGCGAGATGTCCTCTGAGAGACTGTCTTTGTACTTCTCCCAAAGACAAAGAAGATCAGACAGTTGACAGAACACCGACATCACAGTAAAGAGCTCCCACAGCTTGAAGGGAGAATCACCCAACGTAGCTTCCTCCAAAGTAGTGTCTCAGTACTTGTCATCCTCCAGCAAACCTACTGCATCTAAACTGGAATGTGGGATGGAGGACACCATTCACAGTCTTCAGCTCTGGAAAGGATGTTGGACTTTGAACCTCATGTATCAGCAGGCGGAGATGATAACACTCAGTGTTGATTGGGTGGCTAGTGTATACCCTTCCCAGCGCATGGTCTTTCTTTACTCCTGGTCAGCCATCAACATCCTTCCCCTGCTTCTTTCTTGTGAATTTGTTGTTCTTCCACACAAAAAAAGAAGGGATTTCAGAGTACAAAAGGGTTTTTGCAAAATCATCAGTTTTGCATAGCTCTAAGAAAGTCAAGAGTGTTGTCTGAGAAGGGTTGCTGAGCTTTTTGGCCAAGTTGTTGGAGGTGAAGTATACATGCTGACCATTCTTGAGGTTAATGGCAGGATGGAAGACAGTGGGGTACCTCTCATGAATGGGGAATGCCAAGATCCTCCAAACCACTTCTGAGCTGCTGATGTATCGCCTGCTCTTGTATAACTTCACTTCATCCCTCTCATTCTTCAAGCCAAAAGCCACCTGGTCACTGCCCTTGTTCATGTACTTGCAAATGTACTTGATGGACTTAACAGAGTTGCATAATTCCACATTGATGTGAGCATCAAAAATACATCACAGGACAGGGTTATAGGGGACCACCCAGCAGTTGTCCAGCTCTATCCCATTGACTTCTACAGTGAAGCCACTGTCAGCTGGAGACCTCCAATATTGTTATGTTAGCGGGTCTTTCCACAAGGACATAAAGGGCACTGTAGTCTTTGATGGCTCAACATCAGACCCCTTTGACATCCGAAGCGGAGTGAAGCAGGGCTGTGTTCTCATGCCAACCTTGTTTGGGATTTTCTTCGCTGTCCTGCTGAAGCAGGCCTTTGAAACTGCAACAGAAGGCATCTATCTCCGGACCAGATCAGACGGAAAGCTCTTCAACCTCTCCAGACTGAGAGCAAAGTCCAGCTGAAATGCCTGCGTGACTTCCTCTTTGCCGACGATGCAGCTGTCACCGCCCACTCTGCCAAAGTTCTCTAGCAGCTCATGATCTGTTTTAGCAAGGCCTGCCAAGACTTTGGACTGACGATCAGCCTGAAGAAAACACAGGTCATGGTTCAGGATGTGGACTCACCTCACTGCATTGCAATCTCTGCGCACGAACTGGAGGTTTCCATGACTTTGTGTACCTTGGCTCAGTGATCTCTGACACTCTTTCTCTCAATACCGAGCTAAACAGATGCATCGGCAAAGCAGCTACCACATTTTCCAGACTCGCAAAGAGAGTCTGGTCCAACAAGAAGCTGACGGAACATATCAAGATCCAGGTCTACAGAGCTTGTGTCTTGAGTACACTTCTGTACTGCGAGTCATGGACTCTTCACACACAACAGGAGAAGAAGCTGAATGCTTTCCACATGTGCTGCCCCCGACGCATTCTCGGTATCACCTGGCAGGACAAAGTTCCAAACAACACAGTCCTGGAACGAGCTGGAATCTCCAGCGTGTATACACTGCTGAAACAGAGACGCCTAAGTTGGCTTGGTCATGTCGTGAGAATGGGCGATGGTCGGATCCCAAAGGATCTCCTCTATGGAGAACTTGTGCAGGGAAAGCACCCTATGGGTAGACCACAGCTGCAGTACAAGGATATCTGCAAGAGGAATCTGAAAGCCTTAGGAATGAACCTCAACAGATGGGAAACCTTGGCCTCTGAGCGTTCCACTTGGAGGCAGGCTGTGCAGCATGGCCTTTCCCAGTTTGAAGAGACACTTTGCCAACAGACTGAGGCAAAGAGGCAAAGAAGGAAGGCCCATAGCCAGGGAGACAGACCAGGGACACACTACACTTGCTCCCAGTGTGGAAGGGATTGTCACTCCCG